>NC_091986.1:52208525-52508525 GCF_044704955.1 Pristiophorus japonicus | reverse complement strand
CTAAATTGTCAGACTGCTTGTCCGACATCCAGTTCTGGATGAGCAAAACTTTTCTCCACTTGAATATTGAGATGACCTAAGCCATTGTTTTTGCTTCCAATATTTTGTATCGGTCTTTATGGTAGAGGACACTAAAAATATCCCCACAGTGGATAGTCAAGAGGCTATGGGGGGGGGGGGGGGGAAGGAACTGTTCACAATTGCAAGCACTAAAGGGGTGGTACTCAGTAAGAGAATGGGACTAAAGGTAGATAAATCCCCTGGACCCGATGGCTTGCATCCTAGGGTCTTAAGAGAAGTAGCGGCAGGGATTGTGCATGCATTAGTTGTAATTTAACAAAATTCCCTGGATTCTTAGGAGGTCCCAGCAGATTGGAAAACTGCAAATGTAACGCCCCTATTTTTAAAAACAAAAAATAGGGACAAGTCCGATTGTGGCAATTACAGGGGAATCTCCCTGCTATCAGCCACTGGGAAAGTTGTCGCTAGAGTTCTCCTCAACCATCCTCTCCCTATGGCCGAGGAGTTCCTCCCGGAGTCAGTGCGGATTTCGTGCCTTATGGGGCACAACTGATGTGATCGTTGCAGCGCGACAGCGGCAGAAAAAATGCAGGGAGCAGCGCCAGCCCTTATACATAGTCTTTTTCAACCTTACAAAGGCCTTTGACACCGTCAACAGTGAGGGTCTATGGAGCGTCCTCCTCCATTTCAGATGCCCCCAAAAGTTTGTCAACATCCTTCGCCTGCTCCACGACGACATGTAGGCTGTGATCCTTACCAACGGATCCATTACGGACCGAATCCATGTCCAGACCGGGGTCAAACAGGGCTGCGTCATCGCTCCAACCCGCTTCTCAATCTTCCTCGCTGCCATGCTTCACCTCACAGTCAACAAGCTCCCCGCTGGAGTGGAACTAAACTACAGAACCAGTGGGAAGCTGTTTAACCTATGCCGGCTCCAGGCCAGGTCCAAGATCACCTCAACCTCTGACGTTGAGCTACAGTACGCGGACGACGCCTGAGTCTGTGCACATTCTGAGGCTGAATTCCAGGATATAGTCGACGTATTTACTGAAAGCATGGGCCTTGCGCTAAACATCCGTGAGACAAAGGTCCTCCACCAGCCTATCCTCACCGCACAGCACTGCCCCTCCCCCGCCCCCCCCCCCCCCCCCCCCCCCTCAGTCATCAAGATCCACGGCGCGGCCCTCGACAACGTGGACCACATCCCATACTTCTGGAGCCTCTTGTCAACAAAAGCAGACATTGATGTGGAGATTTAACACCGCTTCCAGTTTGCCAGTGCAGCCTTCAGCCGCCTGAGGAAAACATTGTTCGAAGACCAGGCCCTCAAATCTACCACCAAGCTCTTGGTCGACAGGGCTGTCGTAATACCTGCCCTCCTGTATGGCTGAGGCATCGATGATATACAGAAGACACCTCAAGTCGCTGGAGATATATCACCAACGATGTCTCCGCAAGATCCTATAAATCCCCTGGGGAGGACAGGCGCACCAACATCAGTGTTCTTGTCCAGGCTAGCATTGAAGCACTGATCACACTCAATCAGCTTCGCTGGGCAGGCCACATAGTTCGCATGCCAGACACTAGACTCCCAAAGCAAGTGCTCTATGTGGAGCACCTTCACGGCAAACGAGCCAAAGGTGGGCAACGGAAATGTTACAAGGACACCCTCAAAGCCTCCCTGAAAGTGACATCACCATTGACACCTGGGAGTCCCTGTCCAAAGACCGCCTTAAGTGGAGAGAGTGCATCTGGGAGGGTGTTGAGTACTTTGAGTCTCAACGCAGAGAGCGTGCAGAAATCAAGCGCAGGCAGCGGAAAGAGCGTGCGGCAAACCAGTCCCACCCACCCCTTCCCGCAACGACAATCTGTCCATCTGTGAGCGAGTCTTGGCTTTCGTATTGGACTGTTCAGCCACCAAAGAACTTGCTTCCGGAGTGGAAGCAAGTCTTCCTCGATTTCAAGGGACTGCCAATGATGATGATGCATTGGTTGTAATTTACCAAAATTCCCTGGATTCTCGGGAGGTCCCAACAGATTGGGAAACTGCGAATGTAATGACATTATTTATATTAAAAAAAAAAAGGCCGACAAAAAGCAGGAAACTATAGACCAGTTAGCCTAACATCTGTGGTTTGGAAACTGTTGGTGTCCATTATTAAAGAAGCAGTAGCAGGACATTTGGAAAAACATAATTCAGTCAGGCAAAGTCAGCATGGATTTATGAAGGGGAAGTCATGTTTGACAAATTTGCTGGAATTCTTTGAGGAGGTAACGAGCAGGGTGGATAAAGGGGAACCAGTGGATATGGTGTATTTGGACTTCCAGAGGCATTTGACAAGGTGCCACATAAAAGGTTACTGCACAAGATAGAAGTTCACGGGGTTGTGGGTAATATATTTAGTATGGGTAGAGGATTGGCGAACAGAGTTGGGATAAATGGTTCATTCTCGGCATGGCAATCAGTAATCAGTGGGGTGCCTCAGGGATCAGTGCTGGGACCCCAACTATTTACAATCTATATTACACTCAATTCCTTCATCCAAGTCGTAACGTAGCCAAGTTTGCTGATTATACAAAGATGGGCGGAAAAGCAATGTGTGAGGAGGAGACACAAAACCTGGAAAAGGACATAGACAGGCTAAGTGAGTGGGAAAAAATTTGGCAGATTGAGGATGTTGGAAAGTGTGAGGTTATGCACTTTGGCAGAAAAAAATTGCAGAGCAGGTTATTATTTAAATGGAGAAAAATTGCAAAGTGCTGCAGTACAGTGGGACCTGGGGGTACATGTGCATGAAACACAAAAGGTTAGTATGCAGGTACAGCAAGTGATCAGGAAGGCCAATGGAATCTTGGCCTTTATTGCAAAGGGGATGGAGTGTAAAAGCAGGTAAGTCTTGCTACAGCTATACATGGTATTGGTGAGGCCACACCTGGAATACTGTGTGCAGTTTTGGTTTCCTTATTTAAGAAAGGATATACTTGCTTTGGAGGCAGTTCAGAGAAGGTTGAGTAGGTTGGGCCTCTACTCATTTGGAATTCAGAAGAATGCGAGGTGATCTTATCGAAACGTCTAAGATTGACAAGGTGGATGCAGAGAGGATGTTTCCACTGATTGGGCAGACTAGAATTAGGGGGTAGAATCTTTGAATAAGGGGCCGCCCATTTAAAACTGAGATGAGGAGGAATTTCTTCTGAGGGTTGTAAATATGTGGAATTTGCTGCCTGAGCTGTGGAAGCTGGGTCATTGAATAAATTTTAGGCAGAGGTAAGGGGTTATGTGGAGCAGGCAGAGTAGTGGGCCGGAGTCCATGATCGGATCAGCCATGATCGTATTAAATGGCGGAGCAGGCTCAAGGGGCTGAATGGCCTACTCCTGCTCCTATTTCTTATGTTCTTGTGGTTCCCGCCACTGATTCCATCTCCCCCCTGAACATTTGTCTGAGGCAGAATCACACTGTTTGTAATTTTGGTGTCATATTTGACCTGAAATGACTTCCAACCCCATATCCACAGCATAACTAAGACCACTATTTCTACCTCCGTAACATTGCCTGTCTCTGCCCTTGCCTCACCTCATCTGCTGCCTTTTGTTACGTCTAAACTTGACTATTCCAGTCACATTCTACCCCATTCTAAACTTGAGGTGATACAAAACTCAACTGCCCATGTCCTAACTCGCACCAAGTCCCGCTCATCCATCATCCCTGTGTTCGCTGGCTTCCGGTTAAGCAACGCCTCGATTAAAAAAAATTTGCATCCTTGTTTTCAAATATTTTCCTGGCTTTGCCCTTCCCTACCTCCTGTAATCTCTTCCAACCCCCCCACCCTCCCCTGAGATATCTGCAATCGTGTAATTCTACCCTCTTGAGCATTCCTGATTATAATCACTCCACCATTGTTTTCAGCCTTCAGCTGCCTCGGCCCTACACTCTGGAATTCCCTGCCTGAACCTCTTTGCCTCTATCTCTCCTCCTTAAAACTTACCTCTTTGACCAAGGTTGTGGTCATCTGCTCTAATTTCTTCTTATATGGCCCAGTGTCAAATACTCCTGTGAAGCGCCTTGGGATGTTTTACTAAGTTAAATGTACTTGGTCTACCTATTCATTGCTGTTGAACCTCTTCCTGCAAATGGTCTTTTGCTGCCTGCAGAGCTCAGTATTTAGAAGATAAGGATTTCATTTTGTACAGTGGAAAAGAGGGAATAATGTCTCCACATAACAGGACAGTTCTTGTAAAAATGAAGCATGAATTATTTATAAGTAGAATGATAATGGATTGAAGATGCAGTAAGTCTCAGATGCATTTTCAAGCTTCAGGGTCATGATCGTTGCTTATAAGGCGGCAATGCAGCTGACAACTGGATGTTGAAAGGACCACATTATGATGCCATTAACGTTGTTTCTATGTTATCCAAATGGAAAGGTTTATTAACACCTGGTTGAAGCTATAGATAGAAGTATTCCACACTTGGTATATATTAAGGCCTTGAATTTTGTAATGTAATTTTTCAATGCCCCAAGTCCCTTGCTGCAAGGCTTAAAGTTTAAAGTGGTGAATAAATAGCTCTCGGCTTGCTTGAGATAGTGTGCTTTTACATTGTTGAATTTTCTACCCTTGGAGGCCTGCCTTATCAAATCTTTCAACAACAACTTGCATTTATATAGCACCTGTAACATAGTAAAATGTCCCAAGGTGCCTAATCATAGTATAATACAGGTTGAACTTCCCTTATCCGGAACCACCCCTCGGCCACCATGTAGTGCATGTGCAGAACTCCGACATGAACAAATTGAAGTCCTTCCTCGCTGCCGATTCCAGCAATCCAACCCTCACCCCCATGATCTCTCTGCCGCACTCACAGCCCCAAGCCAGCCCAATATCCCCATGCTCAATACCTGTACCATCCAATTTAATGTGACCACCCCTCGTCTGGAAAAATCCCTGATCCAGAACAGGCCCAATCCCAAGGTTTCTGGATAAGGGAGGTTCAACCTGTAATTAGGTTTGGGTGCATCCACATTTGAGAAATCCAAAATATCGATCTGGAGGTATAAAAGCTGGTAGAATTTAATATTCAAACTGAATCTTGTCCACCTGACTACTCTTAACATTTGATTTTTTTTTAAAGTTGAGAACTAAAGGTGAATGGTTAAGGATCGCATTGCCGAAAACCATCAGCATTGGGAAAATCAGAGTAGTAACTATAACCATTGGGCTTTAAAAAGGTGACCAGGGAGAGAATGCAAAACTTCGGAAATTGAAATCCTGGAAAAGAATGTGAAGAGTCTCTCTTTTAACAGTGAGGGAAGAGAACATACCTGACCGACAACAGGCTTTTTTTGTATCCTGCCTAGGAATGTGTGCGAGGTGGTAGAAGAGACTCTTCAGATCTGGGAGGAATGATCAAATCTTGTAAGCTTGGACTTCATAGAATATCTTTTGAGAGGAAGTATAGGATTTGACACAAAGTAAGACAATCAAGCTACTTGGAGTAAGAACAGAAAATGCTGGAAATACTCAGCGGGACAGGCAGCACCTGGAGAGAGAAACAGTTAATGTTTCAGGTCGATGACCCTTCGTCTTAACTGGAATAAGTTAGCGATGTAACAAGTTTTTAAGCAAGTGTAGGGGAAGAGGGAAGGGAGGAAAGAACAACAGGGAAGGACTGTGATTGGGTGGAAGGCAGAAGAGATTGAGACAAAAGGAATGACGGTGCAAGGCAAAAGGAGATGGTAATGGGACAAGTTAAGAAACAAAAATGAGTCTAGATGGGATGTAAATGGAGATGGCAGAATCATCATGCCATGTGAAAGAGAGAAAAAATAGCAGAGGTTGTGGTTTGAAATTGTTGATCTCTGTTGAGTCCAGAAGGCTGTGAAGTGCCTAAACAAAAGATGGGGTGCTGTCCCTTGAGCGTCATTGGAACAGTGCAAGAGACCGAGGACGGGGAGATCAGGGTGGGAGTGGAGCGGAGAATTAAAGTGACAGGCAACCGGAAGCTCAGAGTCTGCAAAGCAGTCACCCAATCTGCGTTTGGTGGTCTCAATGTTGAGACCACATTGTGAGCAACAAATACAGTATACTAAATTGAAATAAGTACAAGTAAATCACTGTTTCACCTGGAAGGGGTGTTTAGGGCACTGGGCAGTGGGAAGGGAGCAGGTAAAAGGTCAGGTGTTGCATCTCCTACGCTTGCACGGGAAGGTGTCGTGGGAGGGGGCCCTGGGGATGATGGAGTGGACCAGGGTGTTGCAGTGGGAGAGGGCCCATCGGAATGCTGGGAGGGGAGGGGAAGGTGTGTCAGGTGTGGGATGATCCATTGAAAGCAGAGGCTGATGGAGTGAAAGGTGAGGACAAGGGGGACCCTGTCGTGGTTTTGGGAGGGAGGGGAAGGGGTGAGAGAGGGCATTCCATTGGTCTTTTTGATTTATTTTCTGTCATTATTTTAATGATTTATGTACCTGGACTCCTAATTCTCTTTGGACATCCACTGCTTCTAACCTTTCACCATTTTAGAAAGTACTCTGAACTATACTTTTTAGGTCCAAAGTGACCTAAACACTTGCCTAGATTGAAATTTATTTGCCACAGTTTTGCCCATTTACCTAATCTATTAGTATCTCTTTGTAATTTTATGCTTCCATCTGCACTGCTTATAATGCTGCCTATCTTTGTCTCATCGGCAAACTTGGATACGTGGCTCTCTTCCCCAGTCATCTCATCATCATAGGCGGTCCCTCGAATGAGGATGACTTGTTTCCACATGAGTTCACCGATGTTTCAATGAAGGACCCAATGTTCCAGTCCTGAACTCCAGTTGAGGGGGTGGAAGATGCCTGTGCATGGATTTTTTTAACGTGTGGTGACTGGTGCAAATCAGACAAAGCTAGGCCTTTATCAGTGGCAAGGGTTAACCAGGATGACTGGAGACCTGCTCTGCTGCACGGCCCTAGTGCGCACACATATTGCAGTGTGGGCAGGCCCGTGTTGCCTCTGCGCCCTCGGCTCTTCTGGGCCCCATACCCTCATTCATCGCACCTCCGTCACGATCTCTCGTCACACCTCCGTTTTACCAGGGCTCGCCGATGCTCCTGCCCACACTCCAAACGGCGACCTAGGTCTTGATGATGTCACCCAGTCGCCCACCTCGAAGCCATTGCACATTTGTGTCGGCTCGCGCTGGAAACTGCAGTGGCATGATCCAGTTCTTTTTATAGCCCCGACCTGCGGAGATGTTCTCTCGCAGGTTGGGGTGGCCCACGATGTCCCAGGGTCCGGCGCTCCAGCTCTCTTTTTATAGCCCTGACCTGCGGAGATGTTCACGCAGTGAATAGTTGACGCCAATAGACATATTCTGCCAAATAGAGTACCTGTCCATTATCCCCACTGTGTCCTGCTGCTTAGCCAATTCCTTACCAGGTCAATAATTTGCCTTCAATTCCATGGCCTTCAACTTTAATCAATAGTCTCTTAAGAGGACTTTATCAAATTCCTTCTGGAAGTCCATAGACATTCCCCCATCCAATACTTGCCTCTTCAAAAAAAATTCAGGCATTGTATAATACTTTGGTTAAGGCACAGCTGGAGTACTGCGTGCAGTTCTGGTCGCCGTATTATAGGAAGGACGTGATTGCACTCGAGGGTGCAGAGGAGATTTACCAGGATGCTGCCTGGAATGGAGAATCTTAGTTATGAGGACAGATTGGATAGGCTGGGTTTGTTCTCATTGGAACAGAGGAGATTGAGGTGTACAAAATACTGAGGGGCCTTGACATAGTATAGTAAGGGTCTATTTCCATTGGTGGAGGGGTTTATTATGAGGGGGCATAGTTTTAAGGTGGTTGGTAGAAGGTTAGAAGGGGCTTCTTTACGCAGAGGGTTGTGGCGGTCTGGAACTCGCTGTCTGGAAGAGTGGTGGATGCAGAAACCCTCACCACTTTTAAGAGATGTTTGGATGCGCACTTAAAGTGCTGTAACTGCAGGGTTATGGACCTAGAACTGGTAATTGGGATTAGACTGGATGACCTTTTGTTGGACGGCGCAGATATAATAAGTATTGCAGGGAATAGAATACGGCCAGGGTGATCTCCTGGACTAGTTTCGATCGCCTGGATGGGTCGGAGAGAAACATAGAAACATAGAAAATAGGTGCAGGTGTAGGCCATTCGGCCCTTCGAGCCTGCACCACCATTCAATAAGATCATGGCTGATCATTCCCTCTGCATCCCAGAGTACTTCAGGAGGTGGCCTTGGAAATAACGGATGCATTGACAGTCATTTTCCAACATTCCATAGACTCTGGATCAGTTCCTATGGAGTGGAGGGTAGCCAATGTAACCCCACTTTTTTAAAAAAAAGGAGGGAGGGAGAGAGAAAACACGGAATTATAGACCGGTCAGCCTGACATTGATAGTGGATAAAATGATGGAATCAATTATTAAGGATGTCATAGCAGTGCATTTGGAAAGAGGTGACATGATAGGTCCAAGTCAGCATGGATTTGTGAAAGGGAAATCATGCTTGACAAATCTTCTGGAATTTTTTGAGGATGTTTCCAGTAGAGTAGACAAGGGAGAACCAGTTGATGTGGTGTATTTGAACTTTCAGAAGGCTTTCGACAAGGTCCCACACAAGAGATTAATGTGCAAAGTTAAAGCACATGGGATTGTGGATAGTGTGCTGACGTGGATTGAGAACTGGTTGGCAGACAGGAAACAAAGAGTAGGAGTAAATGGGTACTTTTCAGAATGGCAGGCAGTGACTAGTGGGTTACGCAAGGTTCTGTGCTGGGGCCCCAGCTGTTTAAATTGTACATTAATGATTTAGACGAGGGGATTAAATATAGTATCTCCAAATTTGCGGATGACACTAAGTTGGGTGGGAGTGTGGGCTGCGATGAGGATGCTATGAGGCTGCAGAGTGACTTGGATAGGTTAAGTGAGTGGGCAAATGCATGGCAGATGAAGTATAATGTGGATAAATGTGAGGTTATCCACTTTGGTGGTTAAAAACAGAGAGACAGACTATTATCTGAATGGGAAAACGGGAGGTGCAACGAGACCTGGTTGTCATGGTGCATCAGTCATTGAAGGTTGGCATGCAGGTACAGCAGGCAGTTAAGAAGCAAATGGCATGTTGGCCTTCATAGTGAGGAGATTTGAGTACAGGGGCAGGGAGGTGTTACTACAGTTGTACAGGGCCTTGGTGAGGCCACACCACGAGTATTGTGTACAGTTTTGGTCTCCTAACTTGAGGAAGGACATTCTTGCTATTGAGGGAGTTCACCGAAGATTTACCAGACTGATTCCTGGGATGGCGGGACTGACATATCAAGAAAGACTGGATCAACTGGGCTTGTATTCACTGGAGTTCAGAAGAATGAGAGGGGATCTCATAAAAACATTTAAAATTCTAACAGGTTTAGACAGGTTAGATGCAGGAAGAATGTTCCCAATGTTGGGGAAGTCCAGAAACTGGAGTCACAGTCGAAGGATAAGGGGTAAGCCATTTAGGACCGAGATGAAGAGAAACTTCTTCACCCAGAGAGTGGTGAACCTGTGGAATTCTCTACCACAGAAAGTTGTTGAGACAATTCACTAAATATATTCAAAAAGGAGTTAGATGTAGTCCTTGCTACGAGGTAGATCAAGGGGTATGGCGAGAAAGCAGGAATGGGGTACTGAAGTTGCATGTTGAGCCATGAACTCATTGAATGGCGGTGCAGGCTCGAAGGGCCGAATGTCCTACTCCTGCACCTATTTTCTATTTTTCTATGTTTACCCCTTTCCTGCTTTCTCTCCATACCCCTTGATCCCCTTAGCCGTAAGGGCCATATCTAACTCCCTCTTGAATATATCCAATGAACTGGTATCAACAACTCTGCAGCAGGAAATTCCACAGGTTAACAACTCTGAGTGAAGAAGTTTCTCCTCATCTCAGTCCTAAATGGCCTACCCCTTATCCTAAGACTGTCCTCCTGGTTCTGAACTTTACCAACATCGGGAACAATCTACCCGCATCAAACCTGTCCCGTCCATCAGAATCTTACATGTTTCTATGAGATCCCCTTTCATCCTTCTTGACTCCAATGTATAAAGGCACAGTTGATCCAGTCTCTCCTCATATGTCAGTCCAGCCATCCCGGGAATCACTCTGGTGAACCTTCGCTGCACTCCCTCAATAGCAAGAATGTCCTTCCTCAGATTAGGAGACCAAAGCTGAACAATATATTCCGGGTGTGACCTCATCAAGGCCCTGTACAACTGCAGTAATACCTCCCTACTCCTATACTCAAATCCCCTAGCTATGAAGGCCAACATACCATTTGCCGCCTTCACTGCCTGCTGTACCTGTATGCCACCTTTCACTGACTGATGAACCATGACACCCAGGTCTCGATGCACCTCCCCTTTTCTTAATCTGCCGCCATTCAAATAATCTGTCTTCGCATTTTTTCCCCCAAAGTGGATAACCTCACATTTATGCCCATTATACTGCATCTGCCATGCATTTGCCCTAACCTGTCCAAGTCACCCTGCAGTCCCACTCTCAGCTCACACCGCCACCCAGTTTAGTGTCATCTGCAAACTTGGGAGATTCCTTCAACTAAATCATTGATGTATATTGTAAAGAGCTGGGGTCCCAGCACTGAGCCCTGCGACACTCCACTAGTCACTGCCTGCCATTCTGAAAAGGACGCGTTTATCCCGACTCTCTGCTTCCTGTCTGCCAACCAGTTCTCTATCCACGTCAGTATATTACCCCCAATACCATGTGCTTTGATTTTGCACACCAATCTCTTGTGTGGGACCTTACCAAAAGCCTTTTGAAAGTTCAAATACACCACATCCACTAGCTCTCCCTTGTCCACTCAACTAGTTACATCCTCAAAAAATTCCAGAAGATTTGTCAAGCATGATTTCCACTTCATAAATCCATGCAGACTTGGACCAATCCTGTCACTGCTTTCCAAATGCGCTGTTATTTCATCCTTAATAATTGATTCCAACATTTTCCCCACTACTGATGTCAGGCTAACCGGTCTATAATTACCCGCTTTCTCTCTCCCTCCCTTTTTTGAAAAAGTGGTGTTACATTAGCTACCCTCCAGTCCATAGGGACTGATCCAGAGTTCATAGACTGTTGGAAAATGATCACCAATGCATCCACTATTTCTGGGGCCACTTCCTTAAGTACTCTGGGATGCAGACTATCAGGCTCCAGGGATTTATCGGCCTTCAATCCCATCAATTTCCACAACACAATTTCCCGCCTAATGATATCCTTCAGTTCCTCCTTCTCACTCGACCCTCGGTCCCCTAGTACTTCCAGAAGGTTATTTGTGTCTTCCTTCGTGAAGACAGAATCAAAGTATTTGTTCAATTGCTCTGCCATTTCTTTGTTCCCCATTATAAATTCACCTGAATCCGACTGCAAGGGACCCACGTTGGTCTTCACTAATCTTTTTCTCTTCACATATCTATAGAAGCTTTTGCAGTCAGTTTTTATGTTCCCAGCAAGCTTCCCCTCATACTCCTATTTTTTCCCCCCTCCTAATGAAACCCTTTGTCCTCCTCTGTTGAATTCTACATTTCTCCCAGTCCTCATGTTTGCTGCTTTTTCTGGCCAATTTATATGCCTCTTCCTTGGATTTAAACTATCCTTAATTTCCCTTGTTAGCCACGGTTGAGCCACCTTCCCCATTTTATTTTTACTCCAGACAGGGATGTATAATTGCTGAAGTTCATCCATGTGATCGTTAAATGTTTGCCATTGCCTATCCACCATCAACCCTTTAAGTATCATTTGCCAGTCTATTCTAGCCAATTCACGCCTCAAACCATCAAAGTTACCTTTCCTTAAGTTCAGGACCCTAGTTTCTGAATTAACTGTCACTCTCCATCTTAATAAAGAATTCTACCATATTATGGTCACTCTTCCCCAAGGGGCCTCTCACAACAAGATTACTAATTAGTCCTTTCTCATTACACATCACCCAGTCTAGGATGGCCAGCTCCCGAGTTGGTTCCTCGACATAGTGGTCTAGAAAACCATCCCTAATACATTCCAGGAAATCATCCTCCACTGCATTGCTACCAGTTTGGTTCGCCCAATCAATATGTAGATTAAAGTTGCCCATGATAACTGCTGTACCTTTATTGCATGCATCCCTAATTTCTTGTTCGATGCTGTCCCTAACCTCACTACTACTGAGAGGAATTTTCCCAGATTATTTCTCCCTAAATTGACTTGGATTTTTATCTGATTTTTGCCTCTGCCAGGAGATCACATGGCTCCGGTTGGGGTGGAGTGTAGAATGTTTTAGTATAAGGCTGTCGCAGTTGTGTGAGGCAGACTGGTTTGAGCTGGGTGCTCTTTGCCTTTCCGTCATTGTTCATGGGTTTATATGTAACCTTTAGGGCTGCTGATGAAGGGCTGTGCGGCTCTTTGTCGGCCAGCACGGATACGATAGGCCGAAATGGCCTCATTCTGCTTTCTTTCTGATTGTTCTATGACCTACCCTTTGCAAATTCCTGCTGGCCTTCTGATCTTGCTTAAACAAGTTATGACAGCCAACTTTGGTAAGGTACCAAGGAAGGAGCAACTTGTGGTGGGCAAGAAAGACAACAGTTGATGCTCAAGTTGCGTTTAGTAGCGATTTATATATTTATAAAAGCTACAAGCAGAGATAAAGTAGGTTGGTCAGATACATTGGGCATCATATTTACGGTAATAGGTGATTAGCAGGGCTCTGACATCTTGGGTCTGACCAGGAGCAGTGTGAGGTTATGAAACTGATTGCTCATTGGAAATAATTGCTAAATGGTTAGGTTTGTATTCTTGGGATGCATTGGGGAAAAAGTGGTTGGATTTATTAATATTTGCTGACCGCTGAACCCATTCGACACCGTAAACTCTCCTGAGTACGCATTATGTGTTGTGCCCTCCTTGTGATTTCCTGGCATTTGTATACTTGGTGTTAATATTCATTTGCCATTTTCTTTCAAATTAAAACCACAGATACAAGTAGAAGATGACCAAGGTGTAACTGTGGGACTGGAAAGTAGCTTAACGTTGCGTCGCCTGCTGATTTGGACATATGACCCCAAGATTAGACTCAAAACACTTGCAGCACTTGTTGATCATTGCCAAGGTCAGTCAGTAATTGTTTAGGTTATTGCACTGTTTGTGCATTGTGAATTAAAGTAGGATGCTCACGTTTTATGCTTTAAAATAGTCAATTGAAAGTCAAAACCAGCAACAGAAGAGATTTTACAATGTGTTAAAATTGGGTTCAGTTCATTCAGGCATATTTTACAAGTAATTGAATTGGATGTTGACTTGCAGTATATTTACCTTCATTTGCTAATGTTAATGAAAAAGTAGATTTCTCTGTTTCACGAACCTTTTATGAACTGATTACAGAGTAATAGATTTCGGCAAGGCTTTTGAATAAATGACATACCGTTGATTATTCCACAACGTGTGAAGCATTGGAATAGGAGGCAAGCTCCTGAGGTGCATTTAAAATGAGCTAAATTGCAGATTCCAAAAGGTGGCCGTGAATGAAGCTGAATCGAAATGGCAAAGGACTGTGGGGAAGGGGTGTTGCAATTGTTGTTTACAATGTACAGAAATAGTTTGGGGTTGTGGGCAGAAACAAAAACTTAAAAAAAAAAATGGGCTGGGGTGTGTTAAAATAAGAGAAAGCAAACCAAAAACTCAGGGATCTGGATAGGTTGGGGAGGTGGGCTGAGGAGTGGATAATGATGTTTAATACAGTATAATGAGACCGGCGATGGGGATTAAACCGGGGAGAATGCAAACTGTTTCTGGGCTAAAGGACACCGCTCCGGAGAGGAATCTGGGCTATTGGTGAAGAGCTCACCATCACCAACAGCGCAGTGTGTAGCAGCAGTGAGGAAAGCTAACACCATCCTGGGATAGAGCACAGATCCCAGGAGGTGATAATGAGTCTGTACAGGCACTGGTACCCCATAACTGGAGCACTGGGTGCAATTCTGGGCCCTGGTATCCCCACAGCTGGAACACTGTACAATTCTGGGCCCTGGTATCCCCACCGCTGGAGAACTGCGTACAATTCTGGGCACCGTACTACAGCAAGGATATCCTGGCACTGGAGATGCAGAAAAGGGCAACAAACTGATGAGCTTAAGGAATCTGAGCTATGAGGAGAGGCTGAAGATCCTGGGATTGTTTACTCTGGAGAAGAGGAGGATTGGGGGTAGGAGATTATTGATGGATTTAAGAGTGTGGGAATAGATAAATTGAACCTGACTTGTTTGAGATTGGCACAAACACTAGAACCAGGGACCCGTGCTTGGGCTGTGAAGAATGAGGGGGGGACACAGTTTAGATTGCAGTACTTTGTTTAAGAGAGTGGGTTAATGTGTGGAATGGACAGTCCAGGAATGGGGTGGGAGCAGATAGTGTGAGAAAATGTCCATGATAATTGGAATGATGTTTGAGGAAGTGACAGATTGACACGGATTAGTTTTCAGGACCAGTGAGATGGGCTGCAATCTTTTCCAAATTTGTACTTTGGAAAAGATGTAACCATGTATTCTGAATAAGGGATCAGTGCAACCAGATTTATTTATATGTGCAAAAGTTAAATTTTTAATGAAAACCCTTTTATAGTTTGAAGAAGATTAGAATTATATATTTAGTTTTTAACAATAGTTTTGAAAGAGTGCAGCAATTTGAATTTAAGCTGATGTTTCCATTTTGATCTATTCAGGGAGGAAAGGTGGAGAATTGGCATCTGCTGTCCATGCTTATACTAAAACAGGAGACCCATACATGAGATCACTGGTGCAGCATATTCTTAGCCTTGTATCGCACCCCATCCTTAACTTCCTCTACCGCTGGATTTATGATGGCGAGCTGGAGGATACATACCATGAGGTAAACATTTTTTGTTAGTTGTGCATCTCCCATGTGTCCCTCAAGATAAGGGGAGGATGTGGTTTATCTTGGGCAGTCCCCCGGGGTCAAGGATGACATGCTTCCCCACAAACATGAGTTCTAAGGTAACTAATTAGTCCAATGCAGGATCTACAGACTCTGTCACAGATGGTGGTTGAAGGAATGGGTGGGTGGGGTGCTTACACCGGTCACCCAAACAGCAATTGCACCAGATGGATGTGTCTCCTTCCCTCTTCCCATCTCAACAATCTTTCCCTCAGTAGTTATTCATTCTCCACTCTGCACAACAGGATATTCTTGCGCTCTTGCTGCTTGTCATGGGAAAGCAGTGAAAGGTCAGGTCATGTCCTGAGGATAGAGGAACAAACTGTTGCAGGTGGTGGGAATAGGAGGTTTAGGCACATCGATGCGCACATTTTATGCAATGACCATCTGTTTTTGGTGGTGGGGGGAGTGTGCGGTGAGTTTGATTGGACTCCAGGATGGAAGCAAATAACTGAGTAAAATGCGGACAACTTCAATATTAAATAATGAGTGGGAGGAAAATCAATCGACTCAACTATCAGCGACACAAATTAGTCATAAGATGCACAATTTTATTACCAGAATCTCAGTAAATTCTATTACTGTGTATTGATTAAAGGAGAATGTTTTCGGAGATTAGCCGACTAAAGAATATTCTCAGTAATTAGAAACTGACACTTAGCATACCTTATCCTGTCTTCAGTGGTTTAATTTGACACTTACTGAAATTTGAACAAAAATCGTAGCATTGTTGCTGTACATTTCCACAAATTACTGGGCCTGAAATCCCGGTTCTGTGCTTCCCGTGGGCTCTCGCCTGAAAATAAAGATCTGCATCTACCTTTTGCTCCTGCGCCCTCCAGCGACTCCAGTCGGAGGCCGCCTCTTCCTGTGCATGGGAGCGCATTCACGTCTTGGAGATGCGGAGGAAGACGCTTGAGTCACATCGCACTGGACAGCCAGTGAAGGTACAGTACTCTCATTCATAATAATGGGAACTCAGTAAGTATGAGTTCTCAGTATTATGAGAACCCAAACAATTTAAAAAAAACACAAGTTAATGAAATGTGTTTTTTTTTTTTTAATCACTTTTTAAACAAAAGTGTAATTAGGGTTTTAAAATAAATTTTCCTTCGTGGACAGGGTTTTTAACTTTTTAAAAAATTTTTTTTTAATGTTTTAAAACTTATGCTGGTAAAAGTAGGTTATGTGCAAGATTTTGAAGAACATTTGCTGGGCAAGAGATGGGCAAATAGCGCAATATCGCCCATTCGAATGTCCTTCTCCCGAAGATGCGGAAGATCTGTCAAGCTAAACTTAGACAGATCGGGAAAGCCGGTTTTTGGTGCATGCACATTGCACGTCGAAAACTGGCTTTTGTGATGCCTTTCCGGGTCCGTATGCATTCCGTACGGACCCAGGTGAGGCTGCAATTTCAGGGCCACGATCTTATTTTAAGCTACGCTTTTTTTAGTTGAAAGAAGAATTCTGACATTGGTAATTATTGCGGATTGATATTTAGGAATTATTATGTTGCAATTGCAAACTGCATTTACAGTTATTTGTGCTAACATAAATCGGGGCTTCTCAATCTGCTGTTTGTAATGTCCCAGAACCCTTATCTATTCATGTACATGCACAGGCTACATTTCGGCAACTGCAACAAAAGACATGTGCTGTGCCATAGACTTGCAATGCCTATTTGGGTGATGTACTGACCTAAAGCTCAGACCCGTTAGTTATATCCCAGCTATATGTCAACGCTCTCCGCTCCCTCCATGGAGGGAGCAGTGTGGCGGCATACCACTGCAAGGTCCAGCACGAGCCGGTCCGGGAGGGCGAAGGCTGTGAAGAGGGCAACTGGATTAGATGTCACCATAACCCAGGTTGGTGATGGAGTGTGGGCAGGTACAACAGGAGGTTGGGGCGAAGGAGCTGCGAGAGATTGCAGAGCCATGTGATCGGGGCCCAGAAGAGGCGAGGGCCCAGGGGCAGCACGGTCCAGCCCACATTGTGATATGTGTGCGCACTAGGTCCACGCAGCAGAGCTAGTCTCCAGTCGTTTTGGTTAACTCTTGCCACTGGACGAAGACCTAGCTCTGTCAAGCCAGAATGGTGGCTGGTGTGCAATGGCCACCCTACGTTTTTTTTTAAATCCGCGCACCGGCATCTTCCACCCTTCCATATGCAGTTCTTCGACCTGGAATATTAGGGCCTTCATTGAAATACCTGTGAAATCATTGAACTCATTCCTTTTTGGCATGGAAGCAAGTCATCCTCGATTCGAGGGACCGCCTAAGAAGAAGATATGTGAACGAAGGAAAAAGGGTTGGCAATATCTGAGCGATTATGTAAAATCGCAAGTGAACCCGAGGTAAGTGCAGGTGCCCATTGGCCTGTCTAGAAACCCATGGATTCCTCCTTCCCCATCACATCATCTGAGGAGAGCTGTAATTGTGCTCTTACTGTCCTTGGAAAGTATTTGTTTTCAAGGTTGTGTTTCATCTTTGGCCTTTTGCCACCATGCCATTACATTGTTGTTGTTTTGATTGTGTTCTGTTTCTGTGCTTTGAAATCCATTAAGGTAAAATCGAATGATCTCAAATGATTTTTTTTTAGCCAAATGTTGTTTGAATTAGAACAGTAACATTTACAGTGAACTGTAGTACTTAATGCATAATGTATAGTAATTTTGCAAATCACAGCCTGTAACAATTAACAAAAATAAAGAACAGAATTCTAAAACCATGCCGTCAGAAGTCTGTTGCCTCCGTGGCAGCCATTCTGGTCTTGCTTGACAACTGCTAAGTGGCTTCTATCAACCCTTCCTGTTGATGGGAAGACACGGAGATCTATCTTTGTATTCTAATTTTATGGATAAGATAATGAGATGATGCCTTTGAAATGAGGTTAGCTGAACTGCATTTACTCCTCTCCCCAGGACTTTTTGAATCTTGGTAAATTGCTGACTTTTGTAATTTTCCACAAATTAAAAGGGTATAGAGTGCATGTCGAGAATAATTGTGCAATTAGAGCTTTAGTAAACAGAGATTGTGAAAGTGCTTAAGCATCAGAAGTTAATGGAATGTTGCACTGCTATATATGTAGTTAGAAGTATTATCATTGCTCAGTCTGTCATGCATTCTCACTGTTGTTTGAAGTTTTTTGTAGCTTCCGATCCAACGGTGAAGGCCGACAGACTATGGCATGACAAATATAGCCTGAGAAAGTCGATGATTCCTTCCTTCATCACAATGGATAAGGCCAGAAAGGTGATTACTCAGAGACTGTTATAAAGTTTGATGCTGTAAATTTTATTTCTCCTTGGATATTTACACATTTCTGCCATTTCTGTATCCTGGCAATACAATAACACAAACAGAAAATCCTGATTAGGTGCTTTGAACACTCCCAGCCAGGGACAGTGTTCAGCTCCATCCCAGACTGTCTGTGCACATGAATGTAAAAGTTTCCACAGTATTATTTGAAGCAAGAGCTGGGATTTTCTGGTGTGCTGGCTTATTTCTCCCCTAAGCAGCATGATGAATGTACTGGTCGTTCATCTCAGTTGATAGTGGGATCTTGCTGTGTGCAAATTCCCTACAAAACCAGAATGACTGTACTTCGAAAGTAATTTTTTGGCTGTGCAATGCTTTGGATCATCCAGAAGGTGCTATGTAAATGCAAGCCCTTCCTTTCTTTCTGCCCCTCTCCGTTGCTTCTAAATTATTCTCAATATTTAAATTGAGGTCAGGCTGGTTTAATGTCCCCATTGGGGTTGAACGGTTCCGTGACGACTTTGTAAACCACTGCATGACATTTAACCTGTGTAGTGGTGTGACCCATACCTCCAGAGTTGCTTATTGTACACTATCAACTTAAACCGCCCCTGAATGTAATTCTTCAATTGCATGAAAGTGACGCTGAAGTTTCAGTTTGACTTTGTTGGTCGCACTTTCAGCTCTGAATCAGTTCATGCCTCACTCCAAGTGCAAACAGACTGAGGGAGTCTTGCATTGTGGGAGGTGCCATCTTTTGCATGAGCCATTAAACTTGAACCCAACAAAAGCACCGAGGTGGCTTGGGGTCTGTTGGGAGCCCATTTCATTAAAGAACCCTGCAGACAGGCATTTTAATTGAAATGGACTTAAACTTTGTTTTTAATCTTGTGTATAAACAATGTGTAAGGAGTCTAATGTGTTTATTGGTGGCCAATGGAGATCCATGTGCTCACTGTTGGCAATGAGCATCTGTTTTGCTGAAATATTGATTGCAGGACATTTGTAGAGGATTTCGTGAGAGGATTTTCCGGTTAGTAGGACATTTTTTATTTTGAATGAAGGCCGTGTAGTAAGTGGTTTGTACTGAAAGATGGCAACTGCAGTTGCCATCTCTAGTTATGGGAAACAGTTTAACGTGCTAACTGACAGTGTTTCTATCACTGATTTTGGAATATCTTTGAAAGCAATTGGGGTCTTTGTTTCTTAGAGATATATAAATAAAATGTTGCTTTTTTTTGTGCCTCAGGTGCTTTTGATTGGGAAATCTATCAACTTCTTGCATCAAGTGTGTCAGGACCGAACTCCGTCAGTAAAGATGATGGCTGTGACAAAATCTGCTGTTTCACCAAAAGATGGTACGGATTGTTGAACTTCGCCTGAATCTGGATTGTTTTAAAAGTACTTTGCCGCCTCGAATGCTGCATTACAGTGAATTTGAAAGTGATAACCTAGAAATTCATATCTTTTCTCTTTCATTTACCCTCCTTATACAATTACTTATATTATAAGGGAGGGAGCAGGAGACTGATATTGGATTTATATGAAGAAAAATGCCAGACTCTCTGCTAGAACATTCTATGAATCGATGGCCTATTTTCTGAGCTAGAACATTCTGTCTTGTTAACAGATGCGCAAGCTATTACAAATAATCTAGTCACTGAACAATCCAGAAACGACATGAAGATATCCCTATAACTTGGGTTCAAAATGAGCTCAGGTGGTTAGTGTGTAAAAGTGGATCATCCAGCGACCCTGTGAAGAGTCCTTTATCAGATGACACTTCAACCCAAGCTTTATTTTGGCGTTAAGGTTCCTTGTGGCTGGAACCATTGTAAACTATTATATGCAACTGGCTGATGAATTATTGGGGAACAGTAAATTTATGTTTAGTTATCAGACGCACAAATACGCTGATGTGTTTTAAGTTTATTTTTGTTTTGTTAATTCCATTCTAGCTGCTGAGCTGTTCACTGATTTGGAAGGAGCTTTTCAAGAAAAAATTGATGCAGCTTATCATGAGACCAGTAAATACTTGCTGGATGTTCTGAACCAGAATTACCATTTGCTGGAGCACATTAAGGCTGTGCGGCGTTACTTGCTCTTGGGCCAAGGAGACTTTGTTCGACATCTCATGGACTTACTGAAGTGAGTAGGGGGAAGGGGGCTGTTCAGCTCACGACTCTTGCCTCTCCAACAGGTCATAGTTTGTTGTTGTTCCAGCCTTGTTGTACATGTAAACTGAGTGCTCAGTACTGACCCTTGTGGACTAATTCCCGATGTTTTTTTACCACAACATTGGGGCAGGATCTGAGCAAAATGATGACACTTCTCAGGAAAAGGCTCGGAAATGTCTCCTGACTCCTAAATGTGATTGAACAAAAGACCTGATACTAGCGTGATATTGGTCAGTCCTGATGGACTGAGTTTGGATGATTAATTCCCAGTGGACTGGAGCTGTTCATGGTCTGTAGAATTTGATATTTGTCTGCATTTTGCATCGATAACCGTGAATCCAACTTTAAGAGAATTAAATGAAATAAGGAAGAGGCATATAAATTGGCCAGAAAAAGCAGCAAACCTGAGGACTGGGAGAAATTTAGAATTCAGCAGAGCAGGACAAAGGGTCTAATTAGGAGGGGGGGAAATAGAGTATGAGAGGAAGCTTGCCGGGAACATAAAAACTGACTGCTAAAGCTTCTAATAGATATGTGAAGAGAAAAAGATTAGTGAAGACAAACTTGGGTCCCTTGCAGTCGGATTCAGGTGAATTTATAATGGGGAACAAAGAAATGGCAGACCAATTGAACAAATACTTTGGTTCTGTCTTCACGAAGGAAGACACAAATAACCTTCCGGAAGTACTAGGGGACAGTGGGTCTAGTGAGAAGGAGGAACTGAAGGATATCTTTATTAAGCGGGAAATTGTGTTAGGGAAATTGATGGGATTGAAGGCCGATAAATCCCCGGGGCACGATAGTCTGCAACCCAGAGTACTTAAGGAAGTGACCCTAGAAATAGGGGATGCATTGGTGATCATTTTCCAACAGTCTATCAATTCTTATCAAAATGTTGGAATCAATTACTAAAGATGAAATAAAAGCACATTTGGAAAGCAGTGACAGGATCAGTCCAAGTTAACATGGATTTATGAAAGGGAAATCATGCTTGACAAATCTTCTGGAATTTTTTGAGGATGTAACTAGCAGAGTGGACAAGGGAGAACCAGTGGATGTGGTGTATTTGGACTTTCAAAAGGCTTTTGACAAGGTCCCACACGAGATTGGTTTGCAAAATTAAAGCACATGGTATTGGGGGTAATGTACTGACGTGGATAGAGAACTGGTTGGCAGACAGGAAGCAGAGAGTCGGGATAAACGGGTCCTTTTCAGAATGGCGGGCAGTGACGAGTGGGGTGCCGCAGGGCTCAATGCTGGGACCCCAGCTCTTTACAATATACATTCATGATTTTAGATGAGGGAATTGAGTGTAATATCTCCAAGTTTGCAGATGACACTAAACTGGGTGGTGGTGTGAGCTGTGAGGAGGACGCTAAGAGGCTGCAGGGTGACTCGGATAGGTTGGGTGAGTGGGCAAATGCATGGCAGATGCAGTATAATGTGGATAAATGTGAGGTTATCCACTTTGGGGGCAAAAACACGAAGGCAGAATATTATCTGAATGGTGGCAGATTAGGAAAAGGGGAGGTGCAATGAGACCTGGGTGTCCTGGTACATCAGTCATTGAAAGTTGGCATGCAGGTACAGCTGGCAGTAAAGAAGGTAAATGGTATGTTGGCCTTCATAGCTAGGGGATTTGAGTTTAGGAGCAGGGAGGTCTTACTGCAGTTGTACAGGACCTTGGTGAGGCATCACCTGGAATATTGGTTCAATTTTGGTCTCCTAATCTTGCTATTGAGGGAGTGCAGCGAAGGTTCACCAGACTGATTCCCAGGATGGTTGGACTGACCTATAAGGAGAGACTAGATCGACTGGGCCTTTATTCACTGGAGTTTCGAAGGATGAGGGGGGGATCTCATAGAAACATGTAAAATTCTGATGGGACTGGACAGGTTAGAGGCAGGAAGTATGTTCCCGATGTTGGGTAAGTCCAGAACCAGGGGACACAGTCTAAGGATAAGGGGTAGGCCATTTAGGACAGAGATGAGGAGAAACTTCTTCATTGTTAACCTGTGGAATTCCCTATCGCAGAGAGGTGTTGATGTCAGTTCGTTGGATATATTCAAGAGGGAATTAGATGTGGCCCTTATGGCTAAATGGATCAAGGGGTATGGAGAGAAAGCAGGAAAGGAGTACTGAGGTGAATTATCAGCCATGATCTTATTGAATGGTGGTGCAGGCTCAAGGGACCGAATGGCCTACTCCTGCACCTATTTTCTATGTTTGTGTTAATACAAGAAATTTTTAGGAACGTGAGCACATTTATCAAGTGCATCTATCCCTTTTCCATAAATCAATGCCACAGTTTTACTGCATTCCTCAATCCCTTCCCCTTCAGTCATCCACCCAGTCATCTGATCAACCCATTTATATTGACTTCAAAAGATTTTACAGTAGATGTTCTACGCATGTTACCCTCTGGATGAACGTGTTCTGCCTCGCTTCCTTACTACTTTCCCCCTCATTTTTAACTCTTGTCTGTGGTATTTGAATCTTCAAGCAGAGTGAAACATTTGCTTAATCAGTTTCTTAGTTGTCATCATCATCTTGCAAACTTCAAATCTGGCCACCCCAAAGTCTCCTCATGTCCACAGAAAGTCACACTAACTTATTTAGTCTTTTCCCATCATCTCAATTTCATCGCACTTTGTAACTGATGCAGATTTCCATGGTACACTTGCACTTGATTGGTAGATGGGCGAGATGAAGAGTCCAGCTAAAGAGGGAGAGATCACTGCTGTCCGAATTTAATGGACAGAGGGGAAATAGGAATTCTTTCGGAGTAAGTTTGGATTATTTTAAATACAGTCTGCTCAGATTATAATGGTTTTGGATTGCCCCACATGTGCATTAGATTACGTTAGCATATGTGAGCTGGGTTTCAACATGAACATAAGCAATACTTACACTTCTGCTGGGCAGCAAAGCAAGTTAACACACTGTCCTTTCACTCCAGGGCCTGGGTGATAAATTTACCTCTGATTAATATCAACAACAACTTGTATTTATATAGCGCCTTTTAAAGTAGAAAAGCTCCCAAAGTGCTTCGCAGAAGTGTAATCAACAGTAAATGGACACTGAGCCAAATAAGGCAATATTAGGAGGGGTAAGCAAAAGCTTCGTCAAAGAGGTGGGCTTTAAGGAGGAGGGGTTTGCGGAGCTGGCTAAAGGCACGACTGCCAATGGTGACACAAAGTAGGAGGGGTTCATAAAAGGATAGAGTTGGAGGAATGAAATGGTCACACGAGAAAAGTAAGTGGTGTTGTGAGGCTGGGGCTAATGCATGTTGCTGGAACAGGGTAAAAGGGCCATTACCTTTTGATCTAGCCTTGCTGTACTTGTATAGGGAGTGCTCACTGCTGATATTGAGGACCAAGACTGCAAACCTATTCTGTACCTCACCTTCACCTTCCATGGTGAAGCACCTAAACTACTTTTCAAAATTAACCTCTCAACAGCTGGCATTTATTGTGACTAAAATATCCAAAGGTGGTTTTCACGGGTGTGAAAGGGATACGCAGAACCAAAGCTGGAGGCTGACCAAAAGCCTGGAGAAGGAGACAGGAGTTTACGGAGGGAGTTCTAAGGTTCGAAGAAAGTAATAAAGAAAGGAAAGATAGATTACGAAAGTAAACTTGCGCAAAACATAAAAACAGATAGTAAAAGCTTTTACCGATTTATATATAAAATGGAAAAGGGTGACTAAAGTAAATTTTGGTCCCTTAGAAGATGAGAAGGGGGATTTAATAATGGGAAATGTGGAAATGGCTGAGACCTGAAACAATTATTTTGCTTCGGTCTTCACAGTGCCAAAAATTGCTGGTCATGGGAATGTGGGAAGGGAGGACCTTGAGATAACCACTATCATTAGCGGGGTAGTGCTGGATAGGCTAATGGGACTCAAGGTAGACAAGTCCCCTGGTCCTGATGAAATGCACCCCAGGGTATTAAGAGATGGCGGAAGTTATAGCACATGCATTCGTTATAATCTACCAAAATTCTCTGGACTCTGGGGAGGTACCAGCGGTTTGGAAAACAGCTTATGTCACATCTCTGTTTAAAAAGGGGGGCAGACAAAAGGCAGGTAACTATAGGCCGGTTAGTTTAACATCTGTAGCGGGGAAAATGCTTGAAGCTATCATTAAGAAGAAATAGCGGGACATCTAGATAGGAATAGTGCAATCAAGCAGACGCAACATGGATTCATGAAGGGGAAATCATGTTTAACTAATTTACTGGAATTCTTTGAGGATATAATGAGCATGGTGGATAGAGGTGTACCGATGGATGTGGCATATTTAGATTTCCAAAAGGCATTCGACAAGGTGCCACACAAAAGGTTACTGCAGAAGATAAAGGTACGCGGAGTCAGAGAAAATGTATTAGCATGGATAGAGAATTGGCTGGCTAACAGAAAGCAGAGAGTCGGGATAAATGGGTCCTTTTCCGGTTGGAAATCGGTGGTTAGTGGTGTGCCACAGGGATCGGTGCTGGGACCACAACTGTTTACAATATACATAGATGACCTGGAAGAGGGGACAGAGTGTAGTGTAACAAAATTTGCAGATGACACAAAGATTAGTGGGAAAGCGGGTTGTGTAAAGGACACAGAGAGGCTGCAAAGAGATTTAGACAGGTTAAGCGAATGGGCTAAGGTTTGGCAGATGGAATATAATGTCGGAAAATGTGAGGTCATCCACCTTGGGGGGGCGGTGGGGGAAGGGGAAAGAGGAAACAGAAAAAGGGAATATTATTTGAATGGGGAGAAATTACAACATGCTGCGGTGCAGAGGGACCTGGGTCCTTGTGCATGAATCCCAAAAAGTTAGTTTGCAGGTGCAGCAGGTAATCAGGAAGGTGAATGGATGGAGTACGAAAGCTGGGAGGTCCTGCTGCAACTGTACAGGGTATTGGTGAGGCCGCACCTGGAGTACTGTGTGCAGTTTTGGTCACCTTACTTAAGGAAGGATATACTAGCTTTGGAGGGGGTACAGAGATGATTCACTAGGCTGATTCCGGAGATGAGGGGGTTACCTTATGATAGATTGTATAGACTGGGTCTTTACTCGTTGGAGTTCAGAAGGATGAGGGGTGATCTTATAGAAACATTTAAAATAATGAAAGGGATAGACAAGATAGAGGCAAAGAGGTTGTTTCCACTGGTCGGGGAGACTAGAACTAGGGGGCACAGCCTCAAAATACGGGGGAGCCAATTTAAAACCGAGTTGAGAAGAAATTTCTTCTCCCAGAGGGTTGTGAATCTGTGGAATTTTCTGCCCAAGGAAGCAGTTGAGGCTAGCTCAGTGAATGTATTCAAATCACAGATAGATTTTTAACCAATAAGGGAATTAAGGGTTACGGGGAGCGGGCGGGTAAGTGGAGCTGAGTCCATGGCCAGATCAGCCATGATCTTGTTGAAAAGTGGAACAGGCTCGAGGGGCTAGATGGCCTACTCCTGTTCCTAATTCTTTTGTTCTTGTGTGTGGGACCCCAGCAGCTGAAGGCACGGCCCCTAGTGTTGGGGTGAAGGATTGCATGAGGCCAGAATGAAAGGAACGGAGATTTTGGGAGGGATTGTAGCACTTGAGGAGGTGACAGAGATAGGCTGTGGACGGGTGAAAGCACAAGGATGAGAATTTTAAAGTTTGAGACTTGGTGGATCCAGAGCCAGTGCAGGTCAGTGAGGATGAGGGTTATGGCCAAATAAGACTTGGTATGTAATGGGATATGGCAGAATGGTTTTGAATGAGCTGAAATTTGTGGAGGAGGAGAACATCTGAGTAGTGAATGGAGGTAAAGATGGCCGATGCGGAAACCCTCGCCAATCTTTCCTTCAACAGATGGGCTGAGGTGGATGGGAGTAGGCAGTTTTTGTGATGGAGGCGATTATGGGGTTAGAAACTTGAGGTGGAACGGGCCTCCAAGATCGCAGAGAGTTTGATTCGGCCTGAGACTAGGGAAGTTGAGAGTCGCTGGCAATAGAAGATGATGGCTTCAGTCTATTTAGCTGGACTCATCCAGGAACATGTGATCTAATCTCAGTCACAAGTATACGGCAACACATGATTTAATCTCCGTTACACATGTTTGGCAACTCTCTCTAATCTCAGTCACATGTATGTAACGTGCTTGCAGTCTAAATTCATGTGTTCTGTAAAGTTAATCAGATGAGCCACAAGGATAATTTGCATGTTTTATGAATTAAAATGATATTTTTAATGTTTATTGATATTGTACAACTGTTTTATAGGCCAGAGCTAGCGAGATCAGCCTCGACGTTGTATCAGCATAATTTGACTGGAATCCTTGAGACAGCTGTCAGAGCAACTAATGCACAGTTTGATAGTCCGGAGATCCTCAAACGTCTGGATGTTAGACTCATGGAGGTAATTAATAACATGGGTGTACATAAACATTTTCTATGTTTCTATGTTTCTAAAGGAATTATGTGCAGGGCAGGTGATGTAAGCGCCCCTTTCACTGCAGGGGCCAATGTTACAATTGAAGATGAAGACTTCTTTACTGTAATAAGTTTGCAAAGCCTTTGTTGCGAGTGGGCATGAGGCATGTTTTGGGTGATCTTGTACCCCTCGTCACATAGGCTTTGGCCAACATGCTTGGAGTATCCGTCCACAGATCCCTGAAGGTAGCAGGCCAGGTAGATAAGGTGGTTAAGAAGGCATACGGGATACTTGCCTTTATTAGCCGAGGCATAGAATACAAGAGCAGGTGGTTATGCTTGAACTATATACAGAACTAGTTCGGCACAGCTGGAGTACTGTGTGCATTTCTGGTCACCGCATTACAGGAAGGATGCGATTGCAGTAGATGGGGTAGCTTATGAGGATGTTGCCAGGACTGGAATACTTTAGCTATGAGGAAAGATTGGATAGGCTGGGGTTGTTTTCCTTGGAATACAGGAGGCTGAGGGAAGATTTAATTGAGGTGTATAAAATTATGAGGGGCCTAGATAGAGTGGATAGGAAGGACCTATTTCCCTTAGCAGAGGGGTGAATAACCAGGGGCATAGATTTAAAGTAGTTGGTAGAAGGAAACATTTCTTCACCCAGAGGGTGGTAGGAGTCTGGAACTCATTGCCTGAAAGGGATGCAGAGGCAGAAACCCTCATCCCATTCAAAAGGCACTTGGATGTGCACTTGAAGAGTTGTAATCTACAGGGCTATGGACCTAGTGCTGGAAAGTGGAATTAGGCTGGCTAACTTTTTTTCAACTGGCACAGGCATGATGGGCCGAATGGCCTTCTGTGTCATAATTTTCTATGATTCTAAGTATTTATGTTGTGATTTTCAGTGTGTGTATTTTAGTTTAAATGTTCTGTGACTGGAAGCACCTTCAGTGTGATGCCATTTTGGGTCCAAATCATAAGTCATGGTAGGAATTGCAGCACTGAAGTTCCTAATTAGTTGTAAATACAGTAACCCTTTTCCACACAGTGCTCGAATACTGCGACTGACTGGTGGTGATGCCACTTTCTCCAAACTTAGTCCTTTTTTTCCCTCCTTCCTAGATATCGGCGGGAGATACAGGCTGGGATGTCTTCAGTTTGGATTATCATGTTGATGGCCCAATTGCAACAGTAAGTCCACTTACAGCGAAGGGATAATTGTAGAAATCCTTGACATAAACCTGGATAATCCAGCATCTGGGCAATTTATTTTAAAGCTTCTGTTGTCGTGGTTTTTGAGAAGCTCCTTATTTTGTTGGCATTTATCCTGAAGTTGAATTCAGTTAATAATTTACAGGAGCTAAAAGGTTCGCAGTTTTAAAAAAAAATAATACCGGCTTTGCATTGGTGTTTTACAATGATTGTGTTCTTGCTCAGCTTAAAAATAGCTCTTGTAGATCAACACTGAATTATTGTGGCTTTTCTGTACTGTACACAAGGTCATCTGGCAACTGAAATTATTTTGTGAAAGTCCCAAATTAAGATATTTGTAGCCCTGGAGAGAGTGAGAGAGAGTGAATTAACTTTTTTTAAAGTTTTAGATATAACAAATATTGGAGATGAGGGAGAAACTTCTGTTTGACAAGACAGTTCAGGATCAGCTAATTGGGGAACAATGACTCTGATCGCTGTCCAATTGGTGTGTAATGCCAGTGACCGTGAGGCTGACCCATGGGGGCAGTGTGGGGTGAGACTGATCCATAGAGTGGGTGGGGGGGCGGCAGGAGGAGGAGAGTGTGGGGTGAGGCTGACCAATGGGGGGGGGGGGGGGTTGTGCAATGTATGCACCTGTGAGTATGATCACAGGTTGCACAGCTGTTGCTGGTTTACTGGATCGCGCCAAGTGTAAACTAAAATAGTTGTAGGCTTAGTCAGTCATGTGATGTTCACAAGACTCAATAAAACCCAAGCCAACTGGGGATCCACGATGAGGCAAGGTGGATGAACTGGTAATGTGTAGTGTGATTGGTAAATCTTTGTTAATAAACCAACTAGTTCTTAATAGCAATGAATTCTTAATCATATGGGTATGGAGAGAAAACAGGAATCTGGTACTAAAGTTGCAAAAATGATCAGCGATGATCATATTGAATGGTGGTGCAGGCTCGAATGGCCGACTCCTGCACCCATTTTCTATGTTTCTATAGAACCCATGAAGCAAATACATTATGGGGGAGGGGAGGAAAGAGAGGCAAGGAGATTGGTCTCGGGGGGGGGGGGGGGGGGGGCGCATCATGTGATGCAACCTCCTGGAATATATCCAACCAGAGTTGGCCACACGAGAGCAGAGCTGAGTAAACCGACACACCTGGAATATTAAGATTGACGCAACATTTTCTCCTCACTGTGCTTCTTGTCTCTCTGCCCCCCAACTTCCCCCCCCCCCCCTTTTCTTTCTCCCTCTGTCTCGCTCTCTGCTGTCTCACCGTACTGGGATTTGGGCTGAACACTGTTTGGCCATGAATGGGGTCGGAGGGTGGTCAGGGAACGAGGTGGGGTGTGGGGAGGGTCAGGGAACGAGGTGGGGTGTGGGGAGGGTCAGGGAGTCAAGCGGGTAGTGGGGATCGTTCACACTGCCCGAACCTCCAGGTTTGTGCGATTTGTTAATGTGTGCTGTTTGTTGTCTTTCAGGTGTTTACTCGGGAATGTATGAACCATTATTTTAGAGTGTTCAACTTTCTCTGGAGAGCAAAGCGAATGGAATACGTTCTCACCGACATCTGGAAGGGACAGATGTGTCATGCCAAAATACTGAAACAGATACCAGGTACCAGTTTAACTCCCTGCTTTCCCCCCCCCCCCCCCCCGCCTCCTCCTTTTCCCTCCTCATCAGCCTATCCTGAAGGCACCAACTCCTGCTGCAGTTTGATTCTATGACAAAGTTCACTAGGACAGCATGTGTCAACTTGGGCCATGCAGGCAAGCAATTCAACGGTGATGGTATCACAACCAAGTGATCCTACCCTCTCCTGGCACCAGGAATGAGTCACTGGACAGTGATCAGGAATTAGAATCCTGGTTGAATTTTTTTCTTTCTTTCTCCTTTCTCTGTTATTATATTGATCTGGGACTTCTGGGCTGAGCTGATTGAATGGTTGAAGTGTTGCATGGTTGAATATTTAACCTGTGTTGCCATGGGACGGTGTTGAGTCCATTCTTTGCCCTTTTTTTGCTCAATGATGTGATCACGAGACATGGTGGGAATGTGGTGCAATTAGATCGACCTACAAAGAAGGAATGACCTTTTTCTGTGCTCAAGTTTTTTTTTCTTCCGGGTGATGTAATTTCTTAATCCACCAGAGGGCAGCAGAAGACAGAAATCTCAGATTTAGCAAACAACCGAGAGCGTCTTGTTTAGTCACAGTCCCCGAGAGCGGCTCGTTCGAGACCTCCCCCCGAGCTAACAACCAGGTTTGATGCCTTTTGCTATTGAGAGGAATGGAGAGCCAGTTGGACCTTGGGCCCCCTTAACGCTCCTGCAGACCTAACTTGGTGGCATTTTTCACTTTCGTTCCCATTTCTTTTTTTTTCTGTACTTACTAAGCGGGTGGAGTGTTGTGGTGTTGGTCTACAGCTACTGTTATCAGCCATGGTACAGGTGGATTGCACAGTGCAGTCAAACATCCAGGGTTCTTGATCTGACTGGCGCTCGCTACAGGTTGGGGCTTTGGATCTGTGGATTCATTGGGTTGTGGGAACACTTCCTCCGCTCCTTCTGCACCATGCTCCGCTCCAAGGACTAGGCAGGAAGCCTGGGGTTGAGGCATTGGTGGACCACAAGTGGAGGCGGAGTGGTGCGAGTCTGTATTTGGGTCCTTAACATTGCCACCTGTAGCAGAATGCATGAAGACCAATTGGAGATTATGCATGTGTTAGATCTCTTAATTTCCAATGAAATACGAACTCCGATGGTAGTTTTAACTTTTTAATCTTGGCAGAGAGTAACAAGCTGCTGGCTGATTGCCAGTTCCTTTGTCTTACTGAAACCACATGGTCAAAATGGCTGTATTTATGCCTGGATCAATTTACAGAAAAGAACTCTCCTTCTTTGACCTTATTGGCTCAATTGAAAGTCTTTTAACGTTTTAATTGGCTCGCTACCCACGGTCCGAAAATGTCAAGTTGATTGATGGCTTAATGCAACATGCTACCACTCATGTAGCACCTCTGTCTAAATGCAGCCTGTTTGAATTCTCTATCAATCCCCCCCTTTGATTCTTTCACAAACTGAATCATAGAACTTCAGGTATCACTGTTTAACCATTCTACAAAATAATTTCATACATGTTAATAGAGTTTCCTTCTAAAATTTGTTGGTGTTTCGCCACATGTCCGGACTAGCAGCTTCCACACAAATTTACACCAACCCGAGTTCCATCGTGGCCACAATGGAAGTCTGGTTTTAGTAGGTTAATAACCTTATTCCAATTTAATCCAAATCAATATCTTAATTCAACCAGTAAACAACCTTTCCTTAAGCATAACATACTCCTGTGCCACGTACAGACGGTCTGCTGGGACCTGCAAGGTGTCTCACCTGCGGGACAGCAGCTACAGCCGCCTGGTCGCAACAACATTTAATCAACATAAACAAACAATATAAAAGTAAAACAATTACAACAAATAGAATTAAATCTTCCACCAATGAAGTTCCTATTGAACCTAGCCATTCAGTGGCTCCACTCCACAAAGTGAATGATGGGGGTTGCTTAAGTTTTTCTACCTCCTTTTGGATATGCTCCGCTAAGTGGGTAATTTCTTCGGAGCTATCTGGGATATATGTGCAACGCTCAGTTCCGAGTAGGGTGCAAGTAACTCCCTTTTCAGCCAGGATGTAATCAAGGGCCAGTCTATTCTGTAGGGCTACTGTGCGGATTGCTACCATTTCTGCATTGATTTTAACTGGGGCCTCTGAGGTGGTATTGGCTACCTGTTCCACAACGGATGCCATGTTAATGGATTCCCTTGCCAGTTTGGTGGTCCCATACCCAGGGATCAGGATGGCAAAGAACCTCTCTGTTTCTGTGATAGCTCTCTTAGGATGGTGTAAATGTTCCGACAGTGACTTTATATGATACATATAAGGCACAATGTAGGCTAAATAGCAGGATCCCATCCAATTCTGGGGCAGCCAAGGGTAGGTCTTGTGGCCACACACCCAATAGGTGCCATTATATGCAATGAATGTTAGCTGTTTCTTTGTCAACAACACTCCGGGGCCTGTCCAGGGTTTTCCATCTGTTTTATTCAGAATCCCCGTTACATTAAAAATTCCCACATCGGCCCAGTTTGGACGGTTCCGTGGCTTGATTATATTATAATTCCGGGAGCAGTTACTATACCCCATATTTTGGCCTCCTTTGATGTTTCTAATCAGATGGACCGATTCCCCCGGTCTTCCTATTCCCGTTGTATTAGTGATAACAAAAAATGGGGGCCGTTTGGAATTATTGTAGCACGGTTGGTATCCCCCTTCAAAGGTAGTCAGATTGTAACCTGCTGACTTCCATTTACGTGCCCAGTTTTCCGTATCCTGAAACGCATTGCCTGTTTTATTTTGATTAATTATCCACTCAGCCATTTCCGAGATAGTCAAGGAAACTGGCCTCAAGGGAATCCCTCCCTTTGAGTGAATAGAATATGCGTACACACCCAACAACTAGAAATTTTACCTTGTTTGGCATAAATGTATGACATATATAAAAAGGTATTTACATGTAATTCCCTTGCTACCCTACTATTTCCCTTTGGTGCAGAGGGTCGGCTAGTAAGAAGTAGGCCTATGCCTATAATACCTACAATCAATAATACAGTAAATTTATACATTTTCGCAAAAAGTAATTGTCCTTATTAGATTTCAGCTTCAGTTACGGGTGCTCGTTTAACGTGTGAAGCGTGGATCCAGGCTTTCTTTCCTCGGACTTTTAACAGCTGCCTGGGTTGTCAATAACACTTGATAAGGTCCCTCCCACTTGGCATCCAAAGGTTCTTTATGCAACTTTTTCCACATACACCCAGACTCCCGGGATGATGTCGTGTCCTCCTTCGGGTGGATTACCCCAAGCTGCCGATACCTGTCGGAAAACAGAACGAATAGCATTGGTTAAGTTCTGACAGTATGATAACAAAGTGTCACTCATTAAGTGAACATCAGCTTTCTGTAAATCGATAGTTCCTGGCAGCGACATGGGTCTTCCTGTTATAATTTCAAATGGGCTTAGACCTGTAGTTCTGTTCGGGGTTGCCCTAATGCTACATAGCACTATTGGTAGTGCCTGGGGCCATGGTGTTCCTTCAATTCTTCTTTCTTCAAAGTTCTAATTGACCATGTCACCCGACCATCCTCAAAATGCAACGATGAATCTACTTGGATTAAAACGTCCATTCCCAAAAGGGGTTGATCTACTGGGCCTATCCAGACTGGCGTGGTTAGTTCATGTGGACCCAGCCCTATAAGTACTGGTGTTGTCCTTTTAATTTCCATTTTATGGCCTCCAACTCCATAGGCTGTACCTGCCCTACCATCCAACGGCAAAAAGTCTCCATATTGTAGGGGTAAGCATGTTAATTCCGCCCATATGTCTAAAAGACAGTCCACCCTCAGTTATATATAGCCCATCTCCCCTTTGTTGTATTAGTACGAGGAGGTGGGCCAGGGTGGGCTCTAATCGTTTTTTGCTATCCCAAGTAACTCCTTCTGTTGTTGATTTGTCAGTCGCTTAAATGCTTCTATGAGGTCGTTATCTTGTGACAAGCCTGGTTTGTTGGCTGAATTGTATCCCTGGCTGCGTCCTCTTCCCCAGCCACGACCTTTCTGTTTTGCCCTGCACGTCTTGGCCCAGTGACCTTCTTTCCCACAATAATGACATTTTCCGGGTAATTTTCCTAATAACTCTTTCCATCCCATAGCCTGTACAGCTCGGATTTTAGCTCCCATATCCCGATCTAATTGGTTACATCGATCCACCAATGCTGCAAAGGTAGTTCCTCCAGCTTCCCAGTCCGGTAACACTACCTTAAGCATTTTGGACAGTTCTGGCTTTAGACCTGCCACGAAAGCTGCTTTCAGGGGTCCAAACACTTGTTCATCCATTTCCTCATCCGTATGATTCATACCCGAATGTTCTAGCCACGTGCATCTAAACTGCTCGTCATACTCCAGGACCTCCTCTGTTCCTTTCTGTTGGCAAGCTGCAATTTTTCCCCAGTCTGTCTTAGCTGGACTGAAGGCTTGCAGCCAGTGTTTAATCGCCTCCCATCCTACGTCTAATTCTTGCTCATTCTGCCCCAAAGCTTCATCTACCTTGTCGTGCAATTTTCTTCCCTGTGTTTTTGGTACCATTATGGTCAAAATTTGCACTCCATCCCAGGGATGAAGTTGATACATATTTCTTAAGCGGTCCAGTTGGTCCCACGTTTTTACTCCCCCTTTCTTTGGATTGGGCAATTCCTTGGACCATTTATCAATTTTCTCTGGGTCTGCCGGATCATGAACTAAATATTCCGCATACACCCTTTTCTTTGTTTTTTTGGTTCCGCCCTCATCCGCAGTCTCTTCTGATTTGACTACAACTTGTCTTTTTTTAAACGGGGCAAAGCGCACCCCTAATTCTTCATCATCCTCCGACACTGTATTGTCGGAGGATTCAGAAACCGTATCTATTCCTCGGTCGTGTCTTCGGGTTTGTGCTTTTAATTTATCCAAACATGGGTACCCTGGGAATTGATCAATACATTTTCCTTTTCCTATTACTGTCTCTTGACCTAATGATTTTTTCCATTCTTTAATTTCACCTTTAAGATCTTTAACTTCCACTTCCAGCTTTTCAAGTTCAAGCTTTTTCTGTCGCAGCTGTGTACAAACAGCTTGCAATTGATCCTTTGTACTGGTCAGTTCTCGATCATGTTGGGAACGCATTATAATTTCATTCCGGTTTCGAATCTGGCCCATAACCGCTAGGGACCATCTAGTTCGCTCTTTATTTTTCATACGGGTCGTTTTTCCCCAGACCCTTTTAATCTCGTCCAAGGACCATTGTCCTTTGGAGGTTCCGTACTTTTGTTCAATCTTAATACAGGTTTTAGATAAGTTGAATTGTTGCTCTATGTATTCTTTCAACTGTTCGAGAATCTCATCTGTCGAGAAACTTCAGGTGGTGCCTGCCCACCTTTAACAGTTGTAGGCAATTCTTTGCTCTCATCTCCTGCTTCTTTACTGGGGTCTCGAGTCGTAGGCTTTCTAGCCGATCAATAGGTCGGTGATTAATTAACTAACACACCGCCGAACTTAAACGTCTATGCGACCTCGAGCCGACTACCAACCGGAGGGTTCGTAAACCGGAGGCTTTCGGAATCACGTAGAAGGAGAGGCGAATTTAGACTTTTGACCGAGGACTTTTATAAAGAGGAGTCCTTACCTCAGTATGTGGGTCCGATGTCCAAAATTCAGTTTCTTTCCTCAGCGATCGTGTTCGTGATGCCAAAATTGTTAGATCTCTTAATTTCCAATGAAATACGAACTCCGATTGTAGTTTTAATGTCACTTAATCTTGGCAGAGAGTAACAAGCTGCTGGCTGATTGCCAGTTCCTTTGTCTTACTGAAACCACATGGTCAAAATGGCTGTATTTATACCTGGATCAATTTACAGAAAAGAACTTGGCTCAATTGAAAGTCTTTTAACGTTTTAATTGGCTCGCTACCCAAGGTCCGAAAATGTCAAGTTGATTGATTGCTTAATGCAACATGCTACCACTCACGTAGCATCTCTGACTTGTTGTCTCTGAATTTTCACAGCCTGTCTAAATGCAGTCTGTTTGAATTCTCTATCACATGGATGCACCCTATCCTCCAGTACTGAAGGGACTGTGGCCAGGATACCCTGCTCCACATATTCTGGTCACGGCCCAGCATCCAGCCATTCTGGACAGCAGTTTGGGAAATCACCATGAAGGATCTTGCAGTCCTATAGGATCCAGCTCACTGTTTGCTCCAGCCAACTGGAGATTGAGATGACCCAGGAATGAGCAGCTTTGAACAGAGTGTGCAGCTTCCCCAGTGAGGTATAATTCTCAGAGTGTGGCAGGTGCTCTGTACAGACATATCCCACTCTGAGACACTGATGCTTTGGGCCTCTGGAGCTGGATTTTTAAATCTTGCACAAAGTAAATGATGGCTTTGAAGGGAGTGGGGAATGGGTTGAAAGGTTCAAGTGCCGTTGGGCTGCTGTGAAGATCTTAAATATCTTCTCTTCAATGATTGCCAAACAGATGCAAAGTTCAGCAGCCACAGACAGTGAATGTTACGGGTGTAATATTGAACCCATGTGTTGAGTGGTGAATTTGGGATTTTTATATCTAAATTTGGGGCTGGATTGCTGGACTGACTATGTGATGGTTGTGGGTTTTGTCAGCTCATTTAACTCTAGCTGATGAGGTAGCAGCAGTTCTCTAGTTTTGTATTTAACCACATGCCTTTTAGAAAGGTCTCTGTCAGTGCAGGCTAGTTAACAATCAATGCGTGAAATTAATGGTAAGAAACTGCCAGCACACTTCATTGCCTTATGAAAAATTGATCCTCCCAAAAAAGGAAAATTGGTTCACAATCAAATTACTGTTTCCTGTAAGCCTCATGTCTTCAGATCTATATCTGGGGAAAATGCTTGAAACTATCATTAAGGAAGAAATAGCGGAACATCTGGATAGGAATAGTGCAATCAAGCAGACGCAGCATGGATTCATGAAGGGGAAATCATGTTTAACTAATTTACTGGAATTCTTTTGAGGATATAACGAGCGTGGTGGATAGAGGTGTACCGATGGATGTGGTGTATTTAGATTTCCAAAAGGCATTCGATAAGGTGCCACACAAAAGATTACTGCAGAAGATAAAGGTATGCGGAGTCAGAGGCAATGTATTAGCATGGATAGAGAATTGGCTGGCGAACAGAAAGCAGAGTCAGGATAAATGGGTCCTTTCGGGTTGGAAATCGGTGGTTAGTGGTGTGCCACAACTGTTTACAATATACATAGATGACCTGGAAGAGGGGACAGAATGTAGTGTAACAAAATTTGCAGATGGCACAAAGATTAGTGGGAAAGCGGGTTGTGTAGAGGACACAGAGAGGCTGCAAAGAGATTTGGATAGGTTAAGCGAATGGGCTAAGGTTTGGCAGATGGAATACAATGTCGGAAAGTGTGAGGTAATCCATCTTGGGGGGGGGGGGGGGGTGGAGAAACAGTAAAAGGGAATATTATTTGAATGGGGAGAAATTACAACATGCTGCAGTGCAGAGGGGGTCCTTGTGCATGACTCCCAAAAAGTTAGTTTGCAGGTGCAGCAGATAATCAGGAAGGCGAATGGAATGTTGGCCTTCATTGCAAGAGGGATGGAGTACAAAAGCAGGGAAGTCCTGCTGCAACTGTATAGGGTATTGGTAAGGCCGCACCTGGAGTACTGCGTGCAGTTTTGGTCACCTTACTTAAGGAAGGATATACTGGCTTTGGAGGAGATACAGAGACCATTCACTGGGCTGATTCCGGAGATGAGGGAGTTACCTTATGATGATAGATTGAGTAGACTGGGTCTTTACTCATTGGAGTTCAGAAGGATGAGGGGTGATCTTATAGAAACATTTAAAATAATGAAAGGGATAGACAAGATAGAGGCAGAGAGGTTGTTTCCACTGGTCGGGGAGACTAGAACTAGGGGGCACAGCCTCAAAATACGGGGGAGCCAATTTAAAACCGAGTTGAGAAGGAATTTCTTCTCCCAGAGGGTTGTGAATCTGTGGAATTCTCTGCCCAAGGAAGCAGTTGAGGCTAGCTCATTGAATGTATTCAAGTCACAGATAGATTTTTAACCAATAAGGGAATTAAGGGTTACGGGGAGAGGGCGGATAAGTGGAGCTGAGTCCACGGCCAGATCAGCCATGATATTGAACGGCGGAGCAGGCTCGAGGGGCTAGATGGCCTACTCCTGTTCCTAATTCTTATGTTCTTATATATGTCCTCGCACTGTTTAAGTTTATTCCTTTGCTTTGTCTTCACAGAGCTATCAGAGGTGCTCCACCAGTGTCACATCCTGGCATCACAAATGGTGCACTTTGTGCATCAGATGCAGTATTACATCACGTTTGAGGTAGGCCCGATAAGGGTCACACAACACTTGTAATTTTGTTACTGCACCAGGTTTCTGTTTAAAATGCATTCCACGTATTAATGTTTCTGCAATGACAAAGGTTTACGCCTGTTGCAAAACAAATGTGTAGGCTTAAATCTTAGCTTCAAGTTCTCTTTTATTAATGAGTAATCTCTGACCATAACTATCTATTCATTCCTCTTCTGCACACACTGTAAACATATCGCCAGCGCTACATGATGCTGTTTCCTCGTTTGTGTCACTGACACCAGCTGAAGTGAGGGTCCATTTTTCCTCCCCCCCCCCCCCCGGGTGACATCAGCTGTGATGATGGTCCATTCACCCCAACCCACACCCAGTGACATCAGCTGAAGTAAGGGTCCATTCACTCGCCCCCACACCCCTCGTGTCACCAGCTGTTGTATGGATCCGTTCAACCCCCCCCCCCCCGACCCTGTGTCACCAGCTGTAGTGAGGTCCATTCCTTCCCATGTGACACCAGCTGATGTGAGGGTTCATTTTCCTCCCCCCCCCCCCCCCCCCCCCAACCAAGTGACACCATTTGCAGCGAGGGTCTGTTCATGACACCAGCTGTATTGACGTTCCATTTGCCCCCTACACCCCCCCCTCCCACCTTGACACCAGCTGTAGTGACGGTCCATTCAACCCCCCCACCCCGTGTCACCAGCTGAAGCGAGGGCCCATTTGCCCCCTCCCACGACCCTCGACAACGTGGACCACTTCCCATGCCTCGGGAGCCTCTTATCAACGAAGGCAGACATTGATGCGAAGATTCAACATCGCCTCCAGTGGAGCCTTCGACCACCTGAGGAAAAGTGTTCGAAGACCAGGCCCTAAAATCTGCCACCAACCTCATGGTCTATAGGGCTGTAGTAATACCCCTCCTCCTGTATGGATCAGAGGTATGGACAGTGTACAGAAGATACCTCAAGTCGCTGGAGATCTATCACCAACAATGTCTCTGCAAGATCCTGCAAATCCCCTGGGAGGACGGGAGGACAGGCGCACCAACATCGGTGTCCTCGCCCAGGCCAACATCCCCGGCATTGAAGCATTGACCACATCGATCAACGTTGCTGGGCAGACCACATAGTTCGCATGCCAGACACGAGACTCCCTAAGCAATTGCTCTATGCGGAGCTCCTTCATGGCAAACGAGCCAAAGGTGGGCAGCGGAAACGTTACAAAGCCTCCCTGGTAAAGTGCGACATCACCACTGACACCTGGGAGTCCCTGGCCGAAGACCTCCCAAGGTGGAGAAAGTGCATCTGGGAGGGAATTGAGCTCTTCGAATCTCAACGCCGCGAGTGTGAAGAGGTCAGGCGCAGGCAGCGGAAGGAGTGCGCGACAAATCAGTCTTTTTCCCCCACCCTTCCCCCGACGAATGTCTGTCCCACCTGTGACAGGGTCTGTGGCTCTCACATTGGACTGTTCAGCCACCAAAGGACTCGCTTTAGGAGTGGAAGCAAGTCTTCCTCGATTCCGAGGGACTGCATATGATGATGGTCCAGTCTCCCGCTCGTGACACTAGCTAACGTGAGGTTCCATTTATACCCCCGCATCAGCAGCTGTGGCGAGTCAATTCCCCCCCAACCCCCTTGGACACCATTTTGGAGTGAGGGTCCATTCACTCCCTCGTGACTCCAGCCAGCTGTAGTGGGGGTCCATTCGTCCGCTCCCCCGTGAAGCCAGCTGAAGTGATGGTCCATTCCCCCTCCCCTCATGACGCCAGCTGATGGGAGGGTCCATTTCTTCCGTGGCCACCCCCTCCCGTGACATCAGCTGTATTGAACATCCAATCACCACCACCACCACCACATCCCCATGACACCATTTGTAGTGAGGGACCATTACTACTACCCTTGTGTCACCAGCTGTAGTGAGTCCACCCCCCCCAGTGTCACCAGCTGAAGTGAGGGTCCATTCTCTCCCTCCCCCGCCCCTCCCTGCTCCGGTGATACCCGCTGAAGTGAGGGTCAGTCCACCCCCTTTCCTTCCCCACCCCGTGACACCAGCTGTAAGGGGCTATTCACTAGGGGGAGTCACTGGGGCCTGGGGTGAGATTGACGCCTGGGGCTTGGGAGCGGGGAGAGACTGATGTCTTGGGTGGGGGGGTGTGCGGGGAGGGAAAGAGAGTGGGGGGGGGGATTAACCTAAGGGGTGACCTTTTAGAGATTAAAAATCAGTAAATCTTGGTAAAATGTAAACTTGTACACCTGGGAGTGAAGTAGCTGTGCTGTAATTGCAGGAGAGCTGAGGTTAGCTGTGTTTCTCGCAGGTGTTGGAGTGTTCCTGGGGTGAGCTTGAGAATAAGATGCAGCTGGCACAGGATCTCGATCACATCACGGCTGCTCATGAAGCTTTCCTCGACACCATAATCTCTCAGTGTCTGCTGGACAGCAACTCTGAAGTAAGTGGTATGAGTTTGGTCCTTGTTGGTCTAACTGGGGATCAGGAATTTGTGCTTGGGACGGGTCCAGGAGATGGGCTTGTTTTCTTTGGAAATTAGGAAACTTCAAGGTGAATCTAATTTAAATTTTACGGTTATGAAAAGTCGACAAATTTAAACCAGGCAAATTGTTAATTAAGGTGATGAATTTCAACCCCCAAGGACATGAGCTAAAACTGTCAGAAGTAAGTTTCTAATTTTCACTGGCAGGATGGTTGAGTTGTTGAGCAAATTGAAACAATACAAAAATAAGTTAATCAGACGAAAGGCACATGTTCTTCTATGATTCTAATTTGCTGCATTGATGCAGAGAGAGGCATTGAGGGATGTGCTCACTAGGTGGTCGTTGGGGCACCTGAAAGCAAAACAAAAGGAAGATTGAGCTTTACAGGTCTGTTGCTCAGTTATTTTCTCAAGTGCTGTTTATCCTGAGTGAGTGGGTTAACTTCCAACAACAATTTCTCATTGGGGAACTGGGGACAGTCATGTTCAGCAAATAAATGATGATTCATTTAATAGCACAAGGGGTGCCTTGGGTGGGGGGCAGGGTGTCGGCCTGTGACCCGGGGGAGGGAGGGATGGGGGTTAGGTCAGCCTGTGATGCAGGGGGTGGGTCACCAAGACTGCCGCTGCGCGCTGTCCTGTCCTGCGCATGTCTGAGACGCCCTCGTGTAGGGGTCTCTCTGACTGCTCGCACTCTAGGTCATGATTTATGAACTCCAGGGAGCTGGAGTCACTGGGTCAGGTGATCACCCTGCGGGCAGTGCAAGTCCATGAGGAAGGAGATGGGGGGGGGGGGGGGGGGGGGGGGGGGGGTAGGTGTGAAGCCGTGTCCAGCTATGATTCTAAGGCTAGTGCAGCAACACGGGCCTTAATTTGGGGATTCTGAATGGCGAGGAGCTGAAATGCTATTTATGTCTGTTGACTGAGAATTATACAATTTATGAAACTTATTTGTGTCATTCAAGGAACTTGTGACGCAGCTTCGAGCACTCTTCGATCGAATCCTGGAGTTTCAGACTGCTCAGGATGACTTGTACCGGTCAGCCCAGCAGGAGCAAGAACTCCGGAAACAGTATGCAAATTGCAAAAGGAACGGCAAGCAGAGGTATGACGGATACATTGCTGAGAGCTTTCTGCGTCCCATAGGTGTAACGGATTGATAAATACAGATTGAATCGTTTTCATTTATTTAGCACCTTTCATCTCAGGATATCCAAAAGTGCATGACAGCCAGTGAAGTATGTTGTCACTATAGTAACATAGAAACATAGAAAATAGGTGCAGGAGCAGGCCATTCGGCCCTTTGAGCCTGCACCACCATTCAATATGATCATGGCTGATCATGCAACTTCAGTACCCCACTCCTGCTTTCTCTCCATACCCCCGATCCCTTTAGCCGTAAGGGCCACATCTAACTCCCTTTTGAATATATCCAATGAACTGGACTCAACAACTTTCTGTGGTAGAGAATGCCATAGGTTCACAATTCTCTAGGTGGAAAAAGTTTCACCTCATCTCGCTCCTAGGTGGCTTACCCCTTATCCTAAGACTGTGAAACCTAGTTCTGGACTTCCTCAACATCAGGAACATTCTTCCTGCATCTAACCTATCCAGTCCTGTCAGAATTTTATATGTTTCCATAAGACCCCCCCCTCATTCTTCTAAATTCTAGTGAATATGAGCCTAGTCGATCCAGTCTTTCTTCACATGCCAGTCCTGCCATCCCAGGAGTCAGTGTGGTGAACCTTCGCTGCACTCCCTCAATAGCAAGAATGTCCTTCCTCAGATTAGGAGACCAAAACTGCACACCATACTCAAGGTGTGGTCTCACCAAGGCCCTGTACAACTGCAGCAAGACCTCCCTGTTCCTATACTCCAATCCTCTCGCTATGAAGGCCAATATGGCATTGGCTTTCTTGACTGCCTGCTATACCTGCATGCCTACTTTGAATGACTGATGTACCATGACACCCAGGTCTCGTTGCACCTCCCCTTTTATTAATCTGTCACCATTCAGATAATCTGCCTTCCTGTTTTTGCCACCAAAGTGGATAACCTCACACTTCTCCCCATTATACTGCATCTGCCATGCATTTGCCAACTCACCTAACCTGTCCAAGTCACCCTGCAGCCTCTTAGCATCCTCCTCACAGCTCTCACTGCCACCCAGCTTAGTGTCATCTGCAAACTTAGTGTCAAGTCCTTCGTCTAAATCATTAATATATATTGTAAATAGCTGGGTCCCAGCACTGAACCTTGTGGTACCCCACTGGTCACTGCCTGCCATTCTGAAAAGGATCCGTTTATTTCCATTCTTTGCTTCCTGTCTTCCAACCAGTTCTCTATCCACGTCAATACATTACCCCCAATCCCATGTGCCTTAATTTTGCACATTAATCTCTTGTTTGGGATCTTGTCAAAAGCCTTTTGAAAGTTCAAATACACCACATCTACTGGTTCTCCCTTATCCACTCTGCTAGTTACATCCTCAAAAAAAATTCTAGATTTGTCAAGCATGATTTCCCTTTCATAAATCCATGCTGACTTGGACTGATCCTGTCACTGCTTTCCAAATGCGCTGCTATTACATCTTTAATAATTGATTCCAGCATTTTCTCCACTACTGATGTCAGGCTAACCGGCCTATAATTCCTTGTTTTCTCTCCCTCCTTTTTTAAAAAGTGGGGTTACATTAGCTACCCTCCAATCCATAGGAATTATCCTTACCAGTTTGGTTAGCCCAATCTATATGTAGATTAAAGTCACCCATGATAACTGCTGTACCTTTTTATTCCTTAGTCTGCATCCCAGAGTACTTATCAGGCCCTGGGATTTATCGGTCTTCAATCCCATCAATTTCCCTAACACCATTTCCTGACTAATAAGAAGTTCCCTCAGTTCCTCTTTCTCGCTAGATCCTTGGTCCCCTAGTATTTTCAGAGGTTATTCGTGTCTACCTTAGTGAAGACAGAACCAAAGTATTTGTTCAATTTGGCTGCCATTTCCTTGTTCCCCATTATGAACTCGCCTGATTCTGACTGCACGGGTTCATGAGTCTTCACTAATTAGTCTTCACTAATCTCTTTCTCTTGACATATCTATAGAAGCTTTTTGCAGTCCGTTTTTATGTTCCCTGCAAGCTTACACTCATACTCTCTTTTCCCCCTCCTAATTAAACCGTTAGTCCTCCTCTGCTCAATTCAAAATTTCTCCCAGTCCTCAGGTTTGCTGCTTTTTCTGGTCAATTAATATGCCGCCTCCTTGGATTTAACACTATCCCTAATTTCCCTTGTTAGCCACGGTTGAGCCACCTTCCCAGTTTTATTTTTATGCCAGACAGGGATGTACAATTGTTGTAGTTCATCCATGTAATCTTTAAATATCTGCCATTGCCTATCGACCGTCTACCCTTTAAGTATCACTCACCAGTCTATCCTAGCCAATTCACGTCTCATACCATCAAAGTTACCTATAAGTTCAGGAACTTAGTCTCTGAATTAACTATGTCACTCTCCATCTTAAAGAATTCTACCATATTATGGTCACTCTTCCTCAAGAGGCCCCGCATGACAAGATTGCTAATTAATCCTCTCTCATTACACAAGACTCAGTTTAGGATGACCTGCTCTCTAGTTGGTTCCTCGACATATTGGTCTCGAAAACCATCCCTTATACACTCCAGGAAATCATCCTCCACAGTATTGTTACCAGTTTGGTTAGCCCAATCTATATGTAGATTAAAGTCACCCATGATAACTGCTGTACCTTTTTATTGCACGCATCCCTAATTTCCTGTTTGGTGCCATCCCCAACCTCACTTACTGTTTGGTGGTCTGTACACAACTTCCACTAACGTTTTCTGCCCTTTGGTGTGTCGCAGCTCTACCCATATAGATTCCACATCATCCAAGCTAATGTCCTTCCTTAATCTCTTAGCGTTAATCTCTTTAACCAGTAACGCTACCCCACCTCCTTTTCCTTTCTGTCTATCCTTCCTGAATGTTGAGCTCCCAGCCTTGGTCACCCTGGAGCCATGTCTCCGTAATCCCAGTTACATCATATCCATTGATAGCTATCTGCGCAGTTAATTCATCCATCTTATTACGAATGCTCCTCGTATTGAGACTGAGCCTTCAGACTTGTTTTTTTTAGCACTCTTTGTCCTTTTAGAATCATGTTGTTGTAATGTGGCCCTTTTTGATTTTTGCCCTTGATTTCTCTGCCCTCCACTCTTGCTTTTCTCCTTCCTGCCTTTTGCTTTTGACCCCTCTTTTTTACTTCCCTTTGCCTCCCTGCATAGATTCCCATCCCCCTGCCATATTAATTTAGCCCCCCCCCCTCCCCCCTCCCCCCTCCCCCCCCCCCCCCCCCACCCCCCCCCCCCCCACCCAAACAGCCCTAGCAAACACTCCGCCTAGGACATCGGTTCTGGTCCTGCCCAGGTGCAGACCATCCGGTTTGTACTGGTCCCACCTCCCCCAGAACCGGTTCCAATATCCCAAGAATAACCTAGCCAAATGGTAGCTAATTTATACACAATAAGGTCCTGCAAGCAACAGTAGTATAACGGCAACAATTTGTTGTTAAAGATGTTGATTGAGAGATAAATATTGGCCTGGATACCGGGGAGAAATTCCCAGGTCCTCTTCAAATAACGGCCGTGGGATCTTTTATATCCACCTGAGAGCAGGTTTAACACCTCACCCGACAGTGCGGCTCTCCCACAGCGCTGCCGCTCTTGCAGGCAGGGGGTGGCTCCGAAGGAGAAATTTACCTGCTAATTAACGTGATTCCCAGGAGCACTGTGTGGGGTACAAAGCAGAAAATTTGTGATTTGACTCTCTTCCCAATGCACTACATTCATGCTCAAGATAGTGTTGCTGCCAAAGCTTTGATTACGATGTCATTCTATCACCTGGTAAAATACTGTAATGTGCATGTCTGATTATTGGTGTCCATGTGATATGACACACTTTTTTTTTTTTTCTCCCTTTTTAGGGTAAATGGGGAACATCATCAGCTGAAGAAGAGGCAGAAAATAAAAGAATTCAAGAATTCCGGCATTTAATTCCAATATCGTGTTCCAAAATACGTGTATGCTCACTTTTCTACCAGGTACGTGCTTTCAAATTGTGTCACAATGTACTGAGTGCAATGAATGATCCACTGGAGACTCAGTGCCAGAGTCACTAATAGCTGCTTATTTGTAAAAATATTTTAATTTATACTCAACGCTAATATATTTTGTGAAAGCCCTGCATGTGAGCAACTATTTATGCAAATTTCTGCCTTAATTTGTCCACCACAATTCATAATATCTTGCATCTGATTGGTTCAAATCCAAATTTATTAATTTTGATTCCGACTGATTAATTGTAACTCACTCACATTTATATTTTTTAGGCAAATCATAAAGGTCACAGCTCGGGAGTGGGGGGTCCCTTGTACTGGTCACAGCTCGGGCGTACAGGTCAGGGTTCAGGGATCCTTGTACTCTGGGTGGATGGTTATTTTTCCTTTTTGCGGGGTAGTGTTCAGATGGTTTATTTTCAGTTTAGCTGTCAGTCTAGAAGGTGCAGGAGTCGGGAGCTTAGGTGCAGCACTGCCTGTCCGACTTGCAACAGTCCTGTGTATGCTTAGCATACTTGGCACTTAGAAAAGAATAATAGGATTGGGCAGAATTGACACGGATTTATGAAAGGGAAATCATGTTTGATAAATCTGCTAGAGTTTTTTGAGGTGGTAACTAGCAGAATAGATAAGGGGAACCAATGAATGTGGTGCATTTGGATTTTCAGAAGGTATTTGATGAGGTGCTACATAAGAGGTTTTAAACAAAATTAGGGCTCATGGGATTGAGGGTAATATACCAGCATGGATTGGTTAACAGACAGAAAAGAGAGTAGGAATAAACGGGCCATTTTTAGGTTGGCAGGCTGTAACTAGTGGGCCGCCATAAGGATCGGTGCTTGGGGCCCCAACTATTCACAATCTATATCAATGATTTGGATGAGGGGACCAAACATAATATATCCAAGTTTGCTGAAGATACAAAGCTAGGTGAGAATAGAAGTTGTGAGGAGGGTGCAGAGACACTTGAAGGGGATATAGACAGGCTAAGTGAGCGGGCAAGAACATGGCAATAGGAATATAATGTGGAGAAATGTGAAGTTATCCACTTTGGTAGGAAAAATAGAAAAGCAGAGTATTTTTTAAATGGTGAGAGATTAGGAAGGGTTGGTGTTCAGAGGGACCTGGGTGTCCTTGTACAAGAATCACAAAGTTAACATGCAGATACAGCAAGCAATTAAGAAAGCAAATGGTATGTTGGCCTTTATTACAAGAGGATTTGAGTATAAGAGTAAAGACATCTTACTGCAATTATATAGGGCCCTGGCAAGACCACACCTGAAGTATTGTGTACAGTAATGGTCTCCTTACCTAAGGAAGGGTTTACTTACCATTGTGGGAGTGCCACAAAGGTTTGCTAGATTGATTCCTGGGATGGAGGGGATTGTCCTGTGAGGGGAGATTGTGTAGACTAGGCCTATATTCTCTGAAGTTTGGAAGAATGAGAGGTGATCTCATTGCAACATACAACATTCTTACAGGACTTGACAAGGTAGATGCAGGGAGGATGTTTTCCCTGACTGGAGAGTCTAGAACTAGGGGTCACAGACTCGAATATGGGGTTGGCCATTTAGGACTGAGATGAGGAGAAACTTCTTCACTCAGTGTGGTGAGTCTTTGTAATTCTCTACCCCAGAGGGCTGTGGATGCTCAGTCTTTGACTATATTTCAGTATATTCAAGATGGAGATATAGATTTTTGGATATTCAGGAAATCAAAAGATACGGGGATAATGCAGGAAAGTGGAGTTGAGGTAGAAGATCAATCATGATCTCATTGAAAGGCAGAGCTGGCTTGAGAAGCCGAATGGTCGTCTACTGCTCCTAATTCTTAGGATTTTGTACACTATCCCCAGACCTATTGAACTAGACTACACTCCCATCTGCTCTATGGAATGCATATCATTCAGAGAGTGCAGAGCAGCCCAGAACATTTCTTCTCAGAACATTTTTGAGATCCTTTTTTGTCACATTAACTAATTTAGTGTGGAATTGCAGCTTCGAGCAAAGCTGTCCTGTGAAGGTAATTTATTTTGAATGTACAGTACCCAGAAGTTTAGAATGTGTCAACGCTGACAGATTTAATGTAATTATTCTTCCTTTCTTTTCATAGGACATTGTTCAGCAGTTCCTGGTACTATTGACAAAAAGTCCTGATGAAAGTCTCCGTTTCCTTAACTTCAGGCTAGACTTCAACGAGCATTACAAAGCGAGGGACCCTCGGCTGCGTGCCTCACTGGGCAGCACCAGGGGTAAACGCAGCTCTGCAATGTAAGCTGCTGTCCAGAGACATTTCTACCCAATATCGCTCGGGCTACAGTTACATTTACCCTGGAGCTTTCTGCTCTTTCTGCCATCCTGTTATAAACCTATGTTTGCACTGGTTGCCAGTGATGTATTGCACCACTGGGAGGGAGGGAGGGAATAATTAATCATCTGTTGCTGATAAAATGTTAAATCCTTGGAGAGAGAATTATACTCCACGTTAGTGTAAGTTATTTATAATCCATGAATGTTTTATTTGTGAATTAAACTGAAGTTTGTTGCGTTTGGCATTTCTTTAGCTTTACATGCAGCTTTGCTGACTACTTTTCAGTGTGTACAGAAAGGGTATTATTCATCGAACTAAACTCGCATTTTATTTTACTTTAAACTGCTAAAAAAGACAGTTTATTCAGTAACAAAAAATGTTTTTTTAAGAAGCACTTCCTCGTTTTCAGGTATATATCCTAGAATGGCAAGTTTGGAGTTCATTTTTAAAAACTCAGCATATACAATGATTAAAACACTCAGTTTCTACATTGTGTAGATAGTTTCAATTTTCTTTTATTGTCTGTAAAATAAGTCTGATGAACTGCGATGCTTTTAAGGGGTGAAAGAAATAACACATTTCCTCTCCCTTTTGTGTGAAGTGCTTCATCACCCCTCAATGGCCGAGTTCTAATTTTAAGGTTGCAACACTTCAATTAAATTACCCCTTAATCTTTTATACTTGAGGATAAGCCCAGTTTATGCAACTTGTCCTCATTAACCCTTTTACCCCAGGTATTATTCTGGTGACCCTGCGCTGCACCCCTTCCAAGGCCAATGTATCCTTCCTGAGGTGCAGTGCCAACATCTGGTGAGAGTCACTTGCAGCTTCTCATACACTGCCTATGGGAGCAATCCATATAAGTCCCTTAGGCTGCAGCCTTTCTGGTTGGTACCTTTGTCTCTCTTCTCCCAGTCCTCATCATCCTCTTAAAGAATAGGAACAAAGGAAATCCAAGAGTGAAATATGTTACTTCCATGAAATTTAAGTAACTTTTAAAATTGTATGTCAAGTCAAGTGGGTGGTGATTTTGTGGAAGACCTGGATACAGTTTGTACATTATTATTGACCAGACTGAGTGGTGAATGGATACAAGTGTTACAATAGAAAAGTACGGGTGATTGTAAATGCTTGGAAAGTGAATATATCAAAGACCTACACTCTCATCAACATGAATGGGTAGATGAGAAATATCTTGAATATCTTGGCTATCAACAGGCTATTGCTTTCGGCCTTTAACATCCTACAGGATCAGTATCAGCAATAGTCCCCACTGTGCTAACTCTGCCCTGGGACATTGTCCTGGTGTCTGGAAACTGACGGAGACTAAGGGGAGAGGGGTGCAGTAGAGGGTCAACTCCTGGCCTCCTTCAGCATCCAGCGGGATGGGCTCGGGTCTGGCAGGCAATTGGAGAGGATTCTGACAGCATTCTTTTGGTGCGAGGTTTCGATATCACCGTTTCTCTTTTCATACAGCTTCTGTACCATCCGAAGCCGGGGGCAGATTCACCAGGAAACTCCATCTCCTGCAATGGGTTTTGCTTTGTAGCTGTGTGAAAACTCTAACCTGTCATAAAGCACTTTATACCTGGAAGGTTAAAAGCTCCTGCTTTATCACAAGTGTGGAGAGATGAAGCCAAGATTACATTTTCCATGTTCAGTTTTCAGAGAAATGATTTCCTGATCTACTCGATTATTGACTCTGGGGCCACAACAAGTCTGTACTTGCAAAAACAGCAAACTCTGCTCTTAAAATAGACAAGTAAGAGTTTCTTTCACCCACTAGCTAACAAGAAAGGAACTAACAGTTAAATTATAAAGCTACATTTATTTCTAAAATTTTGAACAGACTATGCAATATAACTTTTTTTTAACATTTCTTGACAAGTACATTTCGATGAAGAATAAAAGCACTGGGAATCTATTTTAAATCCCTGATTTGTGCTGAACTGCTGGAGGACCTTAGCTAATGTATTATTGATATCTAGGATGATGTGCTCTGAGATAGCGCCGATCAAACGGAGTAACTAGGAAGCAGTTAAAACATCATCTCCTTCATCATACAATGAAATAACTGAGTAGCCAGATGGAAAAGAAGTAGCATCATCACTCCTGGCAGATGATGATTGGATCAGAGAGCTGGATGTACTTGCTAGATAATCTTTGCTCATGCTGCGCAATGAATGGGTGGAGGAACTCCAAGCACCCGACGAATCATCAGGACTAGTGGACGAAGGAAATATGGAAGAACTAGGCACAGGTGATAAATTTGTGGAATATTTGTATGGAAATAACGGTACAAAAGAGCGTGAAACTCGTGTAATTTTAGTAGCGTGAGTGGACTGTGACTGGCTGGAAGAATCAGATTCATCTTGTTTTATATAAGTACTTGTACTGAGTGGTTGGCTGTAAGAATGGTGTATAACTTCCTTATCTACATGGGCAAAATTGGAAGAATGTGCAAGACCGTGTACACTATTAGTATGGGTGTATATTGATCGGGTGGTAGGACGAGATGAACCTGGTACATTACCTGCCATCTGAGTAGATGGTAATTGAATGGATAAACTAGATGCAATTTGTTGACCGTCACCAACATAAGTGGATGACTTGGGGGAACACTTGGACGCACCTAGTGCATTATCACTGACCAGGCTGACTGACTGGACAGAAAAACGGGATGCAGGTATTACACTATAAAAAGCATGTGGTGACTGTGAATGCTTGGAAGGTCTGAATACATGTAATATATCTGATCTATTATCAACATGATTGGATGGATAGGAACCACCTTGTGGATTGTTTTTCATGGGACCAGAACTGGATTGGGTGTAGGAACAAGAAACACCTCGTGGATTATTGCTAACCAGATTGGACCAGAATTGGGTGGGTGAATTAGAAACACCTTGTAGATTATTACTAACGGAACTGGACTGACACTGGGTTGGTGAATAGGAACCACCTTGTAGATTATTACTAGCAGGACTGGACTGGGTTGGTGAATAGGAACCACCTTGTAGATTATTACTAGCAGGACTGGACTGGGTTGGTGAATAGGAACCACCTTGTAGATTATTACTAGCAGGACTGGACTGGGTTTGTGAATAGGAACCACCTTGTAGATTATTACTAACCGTACTGGACCTGAACTTTGTAGATGAATGAGAAATAGTTTGTGGTTTATTACTAACGCAAGTGGTTTGGGACTGGGTGAATGGATGAACATTTCTTGTGTTATCAGTATGGGTGCACAGTAATTCGGGGGAAGGAGGAGAAAGACTTTGCACGTTATCACCCACATGGGTGGATAGTGATTGGATATAATATGATGCATCTTGTACACTATTATTAACGTGAGCCGACCCTGATTGGGCAGATGAATTGAACACATCATCATAATTGGAAATCAGTGATTTGGCTGCAGCTAATGAATTATCATGGCTAGCATAAGGGATTGGTGAATGGATGTAGGGTCTGAAAATCTGTTTATCAGTAAGAGTAATGGGTGAATGAGAGCGACCTCGTACATTTTTACTAATTGGATTGGGCAATGGCCTGGTGGAAGAAGGAGCAGTTTGTGTATTATCTGCCATGTAAGCAGAAGGTGATTGGGTGGCTGGAATATAAAGAATTTGCTGACCACCAACATAAATGGATGATGACTTGGGATAAGACTTGTCTCGACCCAATATATTATCTCTGACAAAGTTGGATAGTGAGTGGTTGGAAGAATTGGATACAGTTTGCTCACTCTCTTCAGTTTCGGGCAGTGAAGGGACATTACTAGATGCTGATCTTGTATTATGATTAACAGAACCAGATGGTGAATGGATGGAAGAACTAGATGCACTATTCACACTTTCTTCAACTGTGGACCATAGTGAATGGACTATAGAACTAGATGCAGGTCCTGCACCATAATAACCATGGTGTGGTGGTGAATGAATGGAAGGTCTGGATTTACGTAATGAACCTTGTCTGTTCTCGTTCTCATCATGATCAGTTTTAACAGGCTTGAGCTGTGATTTGGTAGAAGGGCAAGCAGCAGCTTCTTTATCTTCATAGGTGAACTGCGTGGAAGATGCAATTACACCTTGAATGTCATCGTCAACATGGGTACTGAAAACTTGGTTGGTTGTGCGTGGTAAGCAGCGTAAATTATCATTAATAAGAGAGGACAGTGATGGGGTAGAATAACTTGATTCACTTAGTGCATTGGGGTCAATGTCGGTGCACGTGGAAGAATTGGATATACCTGGTGTATTATCATGGGCAAGTGTGAAAATTGATTGGGAGGAAGAATGAGAGAAGTCTCGTCTATGATCTGTTCCGCAAGTGTGCTGTGATTGCATGGATGAATTGGATTCAACTTGCTGACCATTATTAAAATAGATTGATGGTGATTTGGGGGGAGACTTGGATAGATTCCTGCTGAGAGGTGTGGTTAGTGAGTGCATGGAACGATTGGATGCAGTTCTCGCAGTGTGATTACCGTGTGAGGATGGTGAATTGACGGGAGGCCTGTCTTGTCTGTTATCAGACAGTGAATGGGTGGGAGAGAAAGATACACCTCTTGTATTATCATGAACAGGAATTGATGGTGATCTGGCAGAAGAATATGTACATTGTGCATTATCTGCCATAGGCAGATTTGATTGTCTACAAGTTGTAAGTTCATCAACATCCATGTACAGTAGTGATTTGGAGGAAGACTTAAATCCGCCGAGTGCATTATCTTTGACACGGGCAGATAGTAAATGGATGGAAGAACTGGAAATATTTTGTTCATACTCCTGCTGGGAATGGAGTAAAGAACTGGATGATCTGAATGTTTGTAACACACCTTGTCTATTTTCACCACCGGTAGATAGTGATTGGGACAGAGAACAAGAAATGCCTTGTATAATGTCATCTGCATGGGTGGACAGTGATTGAGGCAGAGAATGACGAACATCATCTGCAAGGGTGGACAGTGATTGGGGCAGAGAACGACAAGTGTCTTGTATAGTGTCATCTGCTTGGGTGAATGCTGATTGGATTGGTAAATTAGATACAGTTGGTTCAATACTGTCAACATGAGCAGACAGTGAATTTCTGGGAGGTTTGGATACAGTTCCCACACTGTCATCTACATAAGGAAGCGATGAATAGTTGGGAGAACTGGATCTACTACACTGATAATCAGTAACGTTAGAAGCTAATGGATGGGTGACCGAATCAGATACACTTTGTTTATTACTAACAACCTGAGAAGTGGAATCAATTGAAAGTCCAGTTCCACCTTGTTTGTTAGCAGCAACATTGGAAGATGGTGAATGAATGGAAGGATGCCATGGGTTTTGTGCCTCACCATCATGCGGGAGCAATGATTGGTTGGAAGAACAAGAACTAGCTATCGGGTTATTTTCGACAGGAGTGGGCAGTGATTGCGCAGGCAAGTTGGATGCACCTTGTAAAACACCATCAACCAAGATGGATGATGAATGGTTGGAAAAACTGGATATATATCCTGTGTCAGCATTGGCAGAGATGAATAGTGAATCGCTGGAAGAGTTGGGTACAATTCTTGCATTATAACAATGATCAGCTGAATAAGTGGATGCATTCCATACTTCACTTTCAAAATGGGAAGAGAGTGTATGTCTGGATACACACATGCCACTTTGGGTATTATCAATATCGGATGATTGTGACTGGGTGGAAGAATTAAATGCATGATTATCATTAATACGAATGGAAGATTCAGGTTCATTGTCACCATAATTGGTGGGCAGTGATCGAAAGGAAACATGAGATGCACCTTGTTCATTGTCATCAATGTAGATGGGCATTGATTGGTTGGAAGAATAAGGTATACCTTGTGCATTATTTTCAACACCGGTGAATCCTGATTTGGTGGTGGAATTGGATACATTTCGTACATTATCATGAAAACGAGTGGACAGTGACTGTGTGGGAGAAGATGCACATTCACTGACACGAGAGGACAGTGGCTTTGCAGGAGAATAAGATGCATGTACTTTGTCATTAGCATGAGAGCACAGTGATTGAGTGGGAGAATAAGATGAACTCTCTGTGTTGTCAAAATAGGTGCACAATGATTTAATGGATGAATCATTAATGCCAATAGACAGTAAATGGCTAGGTGACTTACTGTTTATACTATCATCCACATGGGAACATGGTGAAGAGATGGAGAAATTCACTACATGTTTTGTACTAATATCAATATGGGGAGATGGGGAACGGTTGGAAGGTCTGGATATTTGCTGTACACTACCATCAACGGGGGTAGATGGTGGAAAAATGGCAGAACCAGACATACATTTGAATATACCTTGCTCCTTACCACCAACAGCACAAGCCACTGATCTAGAGGAAGAATTAGATGTACTTTGTGCATTATGTTTAACAGGGGTGGAAGAATTAGATGCACATTGTACATCGACTACGTGGGTGAATAATGGCCGGGTGGAAGAGTTGGACGCATGCTGTGTATTATCAGCAACATGTGTCAGTGCTTCACTGTAACAGTAAGGATATATAAATTGTACATTTGACCTTGATCCAAAAGAATAGTATGGTGGGCTAATAGATCTTGTTCTGCTAGCTCTCGTATGTCTATCTGTTCCCTGGTTAACTGATAGTGATTCCGTGTAAGAGCAGGATCTTTTGTGAGGGACATGGTAGATTCGGGTCATTGGTATTTTTATTGGCTTTTGATGAGCATCATTCCTTATTGATGAGGTGTTATCTTGTACTTGATGTCCTTCAGGATTGATGTATGGCAATTGGACAGGAGAATAACACTCAGCTCGTTCATTATCAACTGGAGTATCCGGTGATCCGATGGAATAACTTGATTGTCTTTGGATATTACTAGGAACATACGGGGATGATAGTTGGATGGGTGAACCCAATGTAACTGGCTTATTGCTGTGTTGTTTGGACGATTCACTGTAACAGTAAGGGTATTCAATAGATTCTTTGAGACTTAATCTAGGTGGAAAGGGACATGATTTTTGTTGGCCAACGGATTTAGTTTCTCTCTCTCGTGTATGTCTATCTGTTCGGTGGTTAACTGATACGGATCTAATGTGAAAGGAGGCTCTTCGATCAGTAGGATGGAAGATTCGAGTTGTAGGTATTTTTATAGGCTTTTGACAATCACCCCAGTTGTGTGAGTGAACGCCATCATCTTGTGCTCTATATTGTTCACGGGTAGTCTGTGACCAAATGGAAGACCTGGCTGTGCCTTGAACTTTATCAGCAGCATGGGGGGATAATGATTGAATGAAATGCCCAGATGTGTGTGTTGCATCATCATCATCAGTGTGAGATGGCAGCGTTTGGATAGATGTAAATATACCTGGCACATTGTCATCATGAAGGGACACTAAGTCGATGGAATAATTAAATAAATCTTGTTCATTATTGCCAACTTGTGTGGATGGGGAATGTATAGGAGAACTGGAGGTACCTTGTATACTGGCATCAGCATGTGGGTACAGTGTTTGACTTGGTGAAATGGGGATCTCATCCACATCGATATCAACACGCCTGGATGGTAATGAGATGGATCCATGTACGCAATCATCAGGTTGGTTAAATGTCAATCCGATTGATGAATTGGCTATAGCTTGTACGTCATTGGCTTGGCTGGGTTCTAACTGGCTGTGATGAGGCGAATGGGAATTGATGCGAATCATTATGGGAGAGGATGGTTCTGTTGTAACTCTTCCTTTTTTTGACCTTCGGACAGAACATCCACTTGCATACAATCTGCCAATTTGTTCCATGTATTCCCTCATGTTACCTGCTTTTGAAGGCATACGTCCTGCATTATCAGAATCTTTTCTAGAACCTGTCGGATATGGTGGAAAGTGGTGTTTGGGCACAGATTGTTCCAGCGTATCTGAATGATTCCAAAACGAGTGTTCTGGGAGTGGGGGTGCAATAGGTAAGTCACCATACGAGTTCCTTCTGTCTTTCCTCCTTTCAGTAAAAATAGGCTCATTGCTCTCGTGATGTTTGCCTCTCGTGTGTATTTTGTGCTGTGGGAATTTCAAAAAAGTCACTTTGTGATTCCTTTTCATTTTCTTATGTCCATCAATTGCACCCTTCCTATCTTCAACTGGAATGTGCTGAAATAGCCCAAGAAGTGGCCTATAATTTGAGACATAAACACCTTCATGTTGACGTTTATACAAATATTTAAAGATACAGGCAACACTAAAGTGGAACTGCCACTTAGGAATATTTTAGAATTCATCGATTGAATATATTCAAATCAGGAGTATATTCACTACTTTTAATAGTGTTTCTTTCAGTTCCACAGTGTACAAGTTGGAAATATCCAGCCTGGAAACCTATATTCCTATAGCAGATGCTCACCTAGATTTAGCCCTATTCCTTCCACTTGACATGTTCTACACAATCCAATTAATACTGAGGACAAATTCTCTCTGCACTGCACTCTCAGTAAAGCATTCGGGAGATAACCAGTGTAATGTTCAGCTGGTCTCCATCTCTATATATGTTTTTTAATTCATTCTGGGATGTGGGTATCGCTGGCAAGGCAACCATTTATTGCCCATCCCTAATTGCCCTTGAGATGGTGGTGGTGAGCCGCCGCCTTCCACTGCTCAGTCCTTGTGGTGAAGGTGCTCCCACAGCGCTGTTAGGGAGGGAATTCCAGGATTTTGACCCAGCGATGATGAAGGAACGGCAATGTATTTCCAAGTCAGGATGGTGTGTAACTTGGAGGGGAACTTGCAGGTGATGGTGCTCCCATGAGCCTGCAGCCCTTGTCCTCCTTGGTGGCAGAAGTCATGGGTTTGGAAGGTACTGACGAAGAAGCCGTGGTGAGTTGCTGCAGTGCATCTTATAGATGGTACACTCTGCAGTCACGGTGCTCCAGTAGTGGAGGGGGTGCCAATCAAGCAAGTTGCTTTGTTCTGGATGGTGTCGAGCTTCTTGGGTGTTGTTGGAGCTTGGGTGTTCCAGGCAACATCACACTCCTGATTTTCACCTTGTCAATGATGGAAAGGCTTTGGGGAGTCAGGAGGTGAGACATTCGCCACAGAATACCCAACCTCTGACCCGCTCTTGTTGCCACAGTATTTATATGGCTGGTCGTTAAATTTCTGGTTAATGGTGACCCCCAGGATGTTGATGTTGGGGATACAGTGATGGTAATGCCTAAGGGTAGGTGGTTAGACTCCTGCTTGTTGGAGATGGTGATTGCCTGGCACTTGTTTGGTGTGATGTTACTTGCCGCTTATCAGCCAAAGCCTGAATGTCATCCAGGTCTTGCTGCATGCGGGCATGGATGGCTTTATTTTCTAAGGAGTAGTGAATGGAACTGAACACTGCAATCATCAGCAAACATCCCTTTATGATGGAGGGAAGGTCATTGATGAAGCAGCTGAAGATGATTAGGTCGAGGACACTGCCCGTAGGAACTCCTGCAGCAATGTCCTGGGGCTGTGATGATTGACCTCCAACCACCGCAACCATCTTCCTTTGTGCTCAGTATGATTCCAGCCAGTGGAGAGTTTTTTTTCCGTGATGCTCATTGACTTCAATTTTGCTAGGGCTCCTTGATGCCACACTCAGTCCAATGCTGCCTTGATATCAAGGGCACTCTGACCTCACCTGGAATTCAGCCCATTTGTCCATGTTTGGACCAAAGCTGTAATGAGGTCTGGAGCCGAGTGGTCCTGCCGGAACCAAACTGAGCATCAATGAGCAGATTATTGGTGAATAAGTGCCGCTTGATAACACTGTCGACGACACCTTCCATCACTTTGCTGCTGATGGGCTGTAATTAGCCGGATTGGATTTGCCCTGCTTTTTAGGGACAGGTCATACCTGGGCAATTTTCCACATTGTCAGCTAGATGCCAGTGTTGTAGCTGTACTGGAACAGCTTGGCTAGAGGCGTCGCTAGTTGTGGAGCACAAGTCTTGCAATAAAGGCCAACATTCTATTTGCCTTCCTGATTACTTGTTTTACCTGCATATTAACTTTTTGTGTTTAATGTACACTGACCCCCAGGTCCCTCTGCACTGCAGCAATTTGTAATTTTTCTCCAGTTAAATAATTTGCTTTTTCATTTTTTTTCTGCCAAAGTGGATAACCTCACACTTTCCCACATTATACTCCATCTGCCAAATTTTTGCCCACTTACGTAGCCTGCCTATATCCCTTTGCAGATTTTTTTGTGTTCTCCTCACAACTTGCTTTCCCACACATCTTTATCAGCAAACTTGGCTACATTACACTCTGTCCCTTCATCCAAATCATTAATAGTTGAGACCCCAGCACCGATCCCTGTGGCACCCCACTAGTTAATGTTTGCCAACTGGAAAATGACCCATTTATCCTGACTCTATTTTCTTAGTTAGTCAATCCTCTATCCATGCTATACTATATTACCCCCAACCCCGTGAACTTTCATCTTGTGCAGTAACCTTTTATGTGGCACCTTATCGATTGCCTTCTGGAAATCCAAATACACCACATCCATTGGTTCCCCCTTATCCACCCTGCTCATTACATCCTCAAAGAACTCCAGCAAATTTGTCAAACATGATTTCCCTTTCCTAAAATGAAATTATGCTTTTCCAAATGTCCTGCTACAGCTTCCTTAATAATGGACTCCAGCATTTTCCAGACAGATGTTGAGCTAACTGGTCTATAGTTTCCTGCTTTCTATCTGCCTCCTTTTTTTTAAAATAGGAGTGTTACATTTGCAGTTTTCCAATCCGCTGGGACCTCTCCAGAATTGAGGGAATTTTAGTAGATTACAAGCAATGCATCCACTATCTGTGCAGTCTGAGGGAGGGCGGTAGGTGGTAATCAGCAGGAGGTTTCATGAGCTGTGAGACTTCATGGGGTCCAGAGTCAATGTTGAGGATTCCCAGGGCCACTCACTCCCGATTGCATTCCACTGTGCCGCCACCTCGGGTGCATATGTTGTGTCTCAATGCCTGAGATGGTGATGGAGGAGTCGAGGACATTAGCTGAAAGGTATGATTCTGTGAGTATGACTGTCAGGCTGTTGCTTGACTAGTCTGTGGGACAGCTCTCCCAATTTTGGCACCCAGATGTTAGTGAGGACTTTGCAGGGTCAACTGGGCTGGGTCGTTGTCGTGTCTGAAGGTCAATCCGGTTTTATTATTATTTCTTATAGCGGTTTGTTACAACTGAATGGCAGTTAAAAGTCAACCACATTGTGGGTCTGGAGTCAGAGGCCAGATCAGGATGGCAGATTTCCTTCCCTAAAGGACATTAGTGAAGCAGATGGGTTTTTAATGATAATCCAGTTTCATGGTCACCATTATTGACACTAGCTTTTTATTCCAGATTTATTTAATGAACTGAATTATAATTCCATTGCCGTGATGAGATTTGAACTCGCGTCTCCGGATTGTTAGTTCAGGCTTCTGGATTACTAGTCCCGCAGCTTAACCAGTATGCTACCGCTACCGGTAATTTGTAATATTCATCCAGCATTGTTACACATTATTCCACATCTCTACCCAAATTCTTTCCTTGACATGGATTTTCTATTGCTTCATTGTGTCAGAAAACATAATGAACCCAACTTTAATATTGTAAAATGTGAGGAATGCCCATTTTTCATTCTAATGAACCTTGAACAATATGGCTTTTTGAGAATGCTTAGTTAAGCAATAAAGGAGAACTAAATCCAATCACATTGAAACTTTGCCAAGCAGCTAGGAGTCACTTGGCATCTGATATAAGAGTTAAGTGGTATGAATATTGAAAAGATTGTTAATTCAGCTGTGGACTGCACAATATGTGTGGAAAAATCCCAATTTAACTCAGAGCCTGCATGAGCTGTTATGGATAAACATGAGCAGATTTTGACATGGGGGAGATCAGCTCCAAATATGCTAAGGAGGCATCAAAGTACATCCACACAATATGAGGAGGCCTTGGCTGGATAGCTGATAAAAGTTGCACAACTTAAGGAAGTACACCGAGGCAAGGTAAGGGTTGTAATGTAACAGCACAAGACACACCGACAAAGGAAAGTAGCCAGGGGCAGTTTAGGGCCATTGTTACAGATTACTGGAAATCAGGGCAAAAACAAAGCAGGTGACCAATCTAAAGCCAGTGACACAAGTCACAAGAAACAAAGAGAAAGGTGAAGAGAGCTGAGCGGGATTATGGGGGGGAGAAAGCTTGCAGCCACCGTAAAGGGAATTGGGAAAGATAATTAAATATGTGTGAAGCCACTTAACAAGGATTACTGAGATTATTATGGGAGAAAAGAAATGAATACTTTGCTTTAGTACTTGGAGCACCGAAAGTCTTATTTTTTTGTGGATAAAGTTAGTCAATAGAAATCTAATGTGGAAAAATGTGAGCTGAGACATTTTGGGAGGAATAATGAGTGGAAATGTACACTAAGTGGTTCAACTTTAAAAGAAAGGAATCGAGAGAACGAGGTGTTCAGATTCAGCAATCACTGCAACTGGCAGGACACATTAATAAAGTTGTTCTCTTTTTTTAAAAAAAAAAAGAGCTTGTGACAATCCGAGGTTTTATAAGTAGTGGTGTGGAATACAAAATCTAAGAGGCAATGCTAAATCTATTTTTTTAAAAATTATTCGTTAAGCTGCTGTTAGCATATTTCTAGAGGAATAGAATTTAAAAAGTAGAGACATTCTATTAAACAAATAGAACAGTTTTGGTCTCCATATCAGCAAATAATTTAGAGGGGCTGGAGACAAATTGAGAACTTATAACTCAGACTTATAACTGAACAGGTTGGGGCTCTTTTCTATAGAAAAGAGAAGGCTGAAGGATGACCTGATCGAGGTCTTTAAAATGATGAAGGGATTTGATAGGGCTGACTAGAGATGTTTCCACTTGTGTGGGCGAGGGTCCAAAACTAGGACCCAAAAATATAGCATAGTCACCAATAAATCCAATAGGGAATTCAGGAGAAACGTCTTTATCCAGAGACTGGTGAGAATGTAGAACTCTCTACCACCTGTAGTGGTTGAGGTGCAAAGCAGAGATGCATTTAAGAGGAAGCTGGATAAGCACATGAGGGATAAAGGAATAGAAGTATATATTGATAGGGTGAGATGAAGTATGGAGGCTCCTGTGGAGCATAGTCATCGGCACAGACCTGTTGGGCCTGTTTCTTTGCTGTAAATTCTGTGCAATTACAACCTGTCTGCCCACGCTGCACAGAAGGCTTTGGCTGGAGTTTGGATATGTGAGCAAAATTACTGATGACTGGAAACTTGTTACCCACAGTGACTGACTAACGATCACTAGAATCCAACCATTCTAAATTATAATTGTTTCAGGGGAAGGGTTAAATGTGACTAGTGTTGCTGTGAGAGGGCGGGGGGGTGGGGGGTGGGTAGCATGCTGTCAATTCTAGTACAACATTGCAGTCTAGAAACCACAGGCAATACCATTTTGGTGACCTGTTACTTGAGGCTCTTGCAACGGGCGTGAGGGAATATCCGAGCACGAGCTATGGAATGGATGGGTATCTTTTCCCCTGAAATGAGGGGTGTGCCAGGACAGTGCTGAGGGAACAATGTTTTGAAACCACTGGAGCTAAAGGGGATGCTGCATGAAGTTGTCTGACATACAAAACCTGTTCAAGCAAGTCATTTATATTAACGTGCACCTGCCTCATGAGACATGGGAAAAGGTCAACACTGACAAACATTTGAGCTGGAAATGCTAGCCCAATACAGAGTGAAGGCTGTTCACACCTGAAATGTCAACTTGTGTTCTCTCTCTCTCTCTCTCTCTCTCTCTCTCTCTCTCTCTCTCTCTCTCTCCAGATGCTGCCTGACCTGCTGAGAAGGCAGCGCTGGATTGGCGACAATGTATATGAATATGAGGGAAATGTATGAGGGTAAGGAGAATGAGTTGGTTGATGTGCCAAGCCCAATGATGGGAATACCTTTTATACATCCAATGTATCATACAGACTACACTCTGTCCAGACTTTCTCAGTGTCCTGTGTGCTGTCAAAGTTTCAATACCGCTTTTAATTTGATCTTTAACATATGGGAATGCCTGCTTCCTTGTGGTGTGATCAGGGAATACTGATCCTTCACACTTTCCAAGAGGCTCCCAGAGCGGGTGTGGGGTAGAGTGAAACAGGAGAGAACACCTGCGTTCACGGTTAGGACTCAGTCAATCTCCCAAACTGCTGCCCATGTTGAGTTGGAGGATGCAATCTATCACTCACTTGTAGAAGACTTTCTGCTGTGTATACTGCAATGGCTCCATTTTGTGTTTGGGCCCTGACTCTCGACTGTCATCTCGAAATGGCGAATGTCCAAACTTATTCTTCACCAGCAACACTCTAAAAATCATATAGTGAAAGATGTTTTATCCAGAATAAATAATAAATGCAAAATCAAAAATTGCCATTTACAATCTTCACCACTTAAACTGGGGGGAAAGAGCGCTAATCATTTGCCATCGTCAGTATTGTCAGTTACAGATTCACTGCTCGGTATGCCTAATAAAGTGCAACATCCCACTGACACTTAGGATGGTCTTTGGCCAGAGACTCCCAATTGGAGGAAGTGCATCCGTGGAGGGCGCTGAGCACCTCTCGTCTCATCGCCGAGCAGGCAGTGGAAAGAGCGCGCGGCAAGCTTGTCCCACTCACCCTTTCCCTCAAAGACTATCTGTCCCACCTGTGACGGGGGACTGTGGTTCTTGTATTGGACTATTCAGCCATCTAAGAACTCATATTTTTAGAGTGGAAGCAAGTCTTCCTCGATTCCAAGGGACTGCCTATGATGATGATGATGATGATGATCAGTGCGTTAAGTGCAGTGGCTGTTCCCAACAGCCATGGGTGCTGAATGAATAGTTCGCACCCTGTTAAGATGCAGTTCGTTGTTATAATTCTGTGTTATGGAGCTATGTGGAGAGCTCAGTAGAAGAGAAGCTGGGCAAAGTCAACTGATCCTGTGGACAGCATCAGTACGGAAGCAAGTGAGGAGTGTGTCATAGCCAATTGTCAGTATGACAATCGTACACACTGTTACATACTAACTATCATCCCCATAGGCAGTCCCTCGAAACGAGGATGACTTGCTTCCATGCCGAAAACTGATGAGTTCACAGGTGTTTCAATGATATTCCGGATCCTGAACTACATTCTGAAGGGTGGAAGATGCCTGTGCGTGGATTTTTTTTTAACGTGGTGGCCATTGCACCCCATCCACCACATGGGCTTGACAGAGTTAGGTCTTGGTCCAGAGGCAAGGATTAACCAAGGTGACTGGAGACCAGCTCTGCTGCACGGACCGAGTGCACACACACATCGCACTGTGGGCTGGCCCATGCTGTCCTTAGGCCCTCGCCTCTTCTGGGCCCCGAACTTTCTCCTCTCCTGAGCCCCTCTACGAATTCTTGCCACTCCTTCGTCCCGACTTTGCTGCTCCTGCCCGCACTGTAATCAGTTGTCGCCCTCCTGCAATAGTACGCGTTGCTCCCTGAAGTGGCATGCTGCCGCACGTTGCTCCCTCTAATGGCCCCGGCCTGCTGATGGTCTTGCAGGCCGGGACCATGCTGATTTCTGGGCCAAGCTGCCCATAATTTATAGTGTTTTTGCAGCAGAGATACGAGTGGATCAGAATTAGAGAGTTCGAGCAGTACCTGATTACTGCAGGATTCTTCCTGAATAGTTAGCGACAGGAGATTAATGGGCTTTAAACGGAACTGCCTGGAATATTTGTCAAGGAAAAACACCTTCCTGTCAGTTATAAAGAAGCAACATAGCTTCAATAAACCGCATGCAGCGGGCAAACAACATTAGCACCAAAGCACGCGCTTTAAGCCATGGGAACTGTACCTCCATCTTAGAATCATAGAAATCTACGGCACAGAAAGAGGCCATTCGACCTATCCTGTCTGTGCTGGCTGAAAAAGAGCTATCCAGTCTAATCCCACTTTCCAGCTCTTGGTCCGTAGCCTTGTGGGTTACGGCACTTCAAGTGCACATCCAAGTAATTTTTAAATATGGTGACGGTTTCTGCCTCTACCACCCTTTCAGGCAGTGAGTTCCAGACCCCCACCATCTTCTGGGTGAAAAAAAAGTTCTCCACTCCCTGTTGTGTTCTTAGATGCTCTAATAATGACTCCACGAGGTAATATGTTGTACTTGAACTGTAGTGACCTTAGTCCTTTTATTTGCTAACTCCAGAGTGAGGATCACATCTGGTGGCCTGCCTTTTCTACTAGGCCAGGCACACCTGTACAGGTAACCTACAAGTCTCCCACCTCTGTGCTCTCTGGTGGTACACCTTGTGATAGTACCAACAGTAACCATGTAGGATACATGACACTCCCCTTTAATCCTTCTACCAATTACTTTAAATCTATGCCCCCTAGTTTTTGAGCCCTTTGCTAAGGGAAATAGGTCTTTCCTATCCACTCTATCTACGCCTCTCATAATTTTATACACCTCAATAAGATCTCCCCTCCGCCTCCTCTATTCCAACGAAAACAAACCCCAACCTATCCAATCTTTCCTCAAAGCTAAAATTATCCAGTCCAGGCAACATCCTCGTAAATCTCCTCTGTACCCCCTTTAGTGCAATCACATCTTTCCTGTATTGAATCCTGTATCTGTCATTTTTATATTGGCTGCAATATCATGGGAATATAAAAATAAGGACAGAGATACAGGACTGAAATTCTTCCATAACATCAGGTTGTGTACAAATTTAAATGCATATCGCCAATTGCTTACTTTCAATTCATTTAAAAAATGATTTTAACATTTTGCTCAATTGCATCAGATGAGTGGCGGTGTTCTATTTTACCGTGTAGCATTTTGTTCATATTTTACACACACACATCAATTCCATACTGTAATTTGACTTTACCAGAGTGGGATTCATTACAGGAAAGATGTGATTGCACTAAAGAGGATACAGAGGAGATTTACGAGGATGTTGCCTGGGCTGGATAATTTTAGCCTCCGGGCCTCCCACTGCTGAGTGCGTTACTCCCCTGCGCCCTGCTGATTTCGGATTCGGCTCCAAACTGCATTTCTGACCTCTGCCCGTTCACAGCCCTCGTCTGGGCAGATAAGTGATTGACTGGTAAGTATTTTTCTTTTTTATAATCAGATAAGTTTAATTATAGGGATGGCAGGGCAGCTCAGTCCTGTGGAGTGCATGTGCATGTCCTGCAGCATGTGGAAAGTCCTGGATGTTCACACAGCCTAGACAACCATGTATGCAGGAGGTGTCTCCAGCTTCAACTACTCGAGCTCCATGTTTTGGAGTCACAACGGTGCATCTGTGAGGCTGAGAGCTACGTGGATAGCACGTTTCAGGAAGTGGTCACCCTGCAGCTTAAAAGCGTGTAGGCAGAGGGGAAGTGGATGACCACCAGTCGGAGGAAGAACGCTCGGCAGGTAGTGCAGGAATTGTTTCTTCTCTCTTTCCTCTTTTCCCCCCCCCCCCCACCACCGCTTCCAGGTTATGTATTTAACCCCTTGTAACCTGCATCACACCTGTCCACCAGAGGGCCTACCTGTTGGAGTCCCAATAGATCCCAGCATCCCTTGGGAGCACAGTATATAAGCAGGCCACCCACGAGGTACCTGTACTCCTGGAACGTTAATAAGAGTTAAGGTCACACTTGCTCATTACACACACTACTCAGTCTGACCATTTATTATGAGTGTAACACCCCCCACTGAGTCCATCTTGCTTTCCAGTCGATATCCTCTTTTCTCTTTTGAACACCAGTGAGGCCTCTGGGGAGTGCAGATAGAGCCAAGTCCAAGGCTGCACAGGTGGGTGGGACAAAGCATAAAAGAGCTATAGTGGTAGGGGATTCAATAGTTAGGGGAATAAAGAGGTTTTTTTTGAGGCGTAGATGTGACTCCAGGGTGGTACGGTGCCTCCCTGGTGCCAGGGTCAAGGATGTCACAGAGCGGACGCAGGGCATTCTGGGGAGAGAGGGTGAACAGCTAGAGGTCGTGGTCCATAGCGGGACCAATGACATGGGTAGAAAGAGGGATGAGGTCCTACAGACAAATTTTAGGGAACTAGGAGAAAAATTAAAGGGTTGGTCCTCAAAGGTAGTAATCTCCAGATTACTACCAGTGCCATTTGCTCATGAGTACAAGATTAGAAGGTTAGTGAGGATGAACGTGTGGCTGGAGAGTTGGGCCCCAATTATTTACAATCTATATTAACGACTTGGAAGAAGGGACTGAGTGTAACATAGCCAAGTTTGCTGACGATACAAAGATGGGAGGAAAAGCAATGTGTGAGGAGGACACACAAAATCTACAAAAGGACATAGACAGGCTAAGTGAATGGGCAAAAATTTGGCAGATGGAGTATAATGTTGGAAAGTGTGAGGTCATGCACTTTGGCAGATAAAATCAAAGAGCAAGCTATTATTTAAATGGAGAAAGATTGCAAAGTGCCGCAGTACAGCGGGACCTGGGGGTACTTGTGCATGAAACAAAAGGATAGTATGCAGATACAGCAAATGATCAGAAAGGCAAATGGTATCTTGGCCTTTATTGCAAAGGGGATGGAGTATAAAAGCAGAGAAGTCTTACTACAGCTATATAAGGTATTGGAATACTGCATGCAGTTTTGGCTTCCATATTTACGAAAGGATATACTTGCTTTGGAGACAGTTCAGAGAAGGTTCACTAGGTTGATTCTGGGGATGAGGGGGTTGACTTATGAGGAAATGTTGTATAGGTTGGGCCTCTACTCATTGGAATTCAGAAGAATGAGAGGTGATCTTATCGAAATGTTTAAGATTATGAGGGGGCTTGACCAGGTGGATGCAGAGGGGATGTTTCCACTGATGGGGGAGACTAGAACTAGAGGGCACGATCTTAGAATAAGGGACCGCCCATTTAAAACAGAGATGAGAAATTTCTTGTGTGTTGTAAATCTGTGGCATTCACTGCCTCAGAGAGCTGTGGAACCTGGGACATTGAATACATTTAAGACGGAAATACAGTTTCTTAAATGATAAGGGGTTATGGGGAGCAGACGGGGAAGTGGAGTTGAGTCCATGATCAGATCACTCATGATCTTATTGAATGGCGGAGCAGGCTCGAGGGGCCATATAGCCTACTCCTTTTCCTATTTCTTTTATTCTTATGAAGGGCTTTAAATTCCTGAGGCATTGGGACCGCTTCTGGGGGAGATGGGACCTGTGCAAACCAGACGGGTTGTACCTCAACAGCGCCGGGACTAATATCCTTGCGGGAAGCTTTGCTAGTGGTGTTGGGGAGAGTTTAAACTAGCTTGGCAGGGGGATGGCAACCTGAGAAAAAATTCAATAGGAAAGGACGTAAAGCTGAAATTGCAAAGCAAGAATGTAGAAAGTGAATTTGTAAGACCGAGGAAACGAGGATTAGTAAGTCATCAAGGAGGTCTTCTTGTGCTAAATGGTATATACTTCAATGTAAGGAGTATAGCAAATAAGGCAGATGAGCTGAGAGCACAGGTAGACACTTGCAAGTATAACGTTATTACCATTACAGAGACATGGCTCAAAGAAGGGCAGATTTGACAGTCCAATATTCCTGGTTACAGGATTTTTAGACTGGACAGAGAGGGGGCTAAAAAGTATGTGTGGTGGGGGGGGGGGGGGGTGGTCATGGTATTGATTAAATAAACCATTGCATCTGTTCGGAGGGATGATATGTTAGAGGGATCATCAAATGAGGCCATATGGGTTGAACTGAAAAATAAAAAAGGAATGATCACACTGCTGGGCATTTATTATAAATCTCCAAACATTGGGAGGGAGATAGAAGAGTAAATATGTAAGCACATTTCGATGAAGTCCAAAAACCATAGGGGATTTCAACTATCCTAATATTGATTGGGACAAATATAGTGTGAACAGTATAGATGGTGTGGAATTCCTAAAATGCATTCAAGAGAACCTTTTTTAGTCAGTATGTAACAAGTCCAACATGGGAAGGGACAGCTCTGGATTTAGTTTTTGGGAAAGAAGGTGGGTAGTGGGGGGGGGGGGGAGGGAGGGGTATCAGTGACCATAATTCAGTTAGATTCAAGGTAGTTATGGATAAGGACCAGGAAACACCAGAAATAAAAGTCCCAAATTGGGGAAAAGCTAACTTTGCTAAGTTGAGAAGTGATTTGGCCACAGTGGGCTGGAAACAGCTACTTGAAGGTAAATCCATGTCAGAACACTGGGAGGCATTCAAGGAGGAGATCTGGAGGGCTCAGGCCAACCATGTGCCCTTAAAGAAAAACGGTGGAAATAACCATTCTAGAGCCCCCTGGATGTCCAAGTACTTGCAGGGGTGGATAAAGAAAAAAAGGGAAGCTTATGTCATATACCGATGGCTAAATACTGTAGAATCTCTGGAGGAAAATAAGAAGTTCAGAGTTGAAATTAAAAAGTATATCAGGAAGGCTAAGAGAAAGCATGAAAAATTCTTGGCAATGAAAACCCAAAGATTTACTATAAATATATTAAGAGCAAGAGGATAACTAAAGTACAGGTAGGGCCTATTGGAGACCATGAGGATAATCTGTGTGTGGAGGAAGATGTGGGTATGCTTCTTAATGAATACTTTGCGTCTGTTTTCACAAAGGAAAGGGGCAATGTAGATACTGCTATCGCGGAGGAGTGAAATTCTGGACGAGATAGACATAGTGAGAGAAGAGGTATTGGGGGGGTCTAGCAGCTTTGATAAGCCCCCAGGCCTGGATGAAATGCATCCCAGGCTGCTGAGTGAAGCGAGAGAGGAAATAACAGAGACTTTGACCATCATTTTCCAGTCCTCTTTGGATTCAGGCATAGTGCCGGAGGACTGGAGGACTGTTAATGTGGTACCCTTGCTTAAGAACGGAGAAAAGGACAGGCTGAGTAATTACAGGCCTGTCAGCCTAAACTCAGTGGTGGGAAAATTATTGGAAAATATCCTGAAGGACACGATAAATCTACATTTAGAAAGGCAAGGATTAATCAGGGACAGTCAGCATGGATTTGTTAAAGGAAGATCATGTTTTAAATAACCTGATTTGAATTTTTCGAGGAGGTAACCAGGAGGGTCAATGAGGATAATGCATACGATGTAGTGTATATGGACTTTAACAAAGCTTTTGATGAGGTCCCACATGGCAGACTGGTCATGAAGGTAAAAGCCATGGGATCCAGGGCAAAATGGCAAGTTGGATCGAAAATTAGCTTAGAGGTAGGAAGCAAAGGGTAATGGTTGATGGATGTTTTTGTGACTGGAAGGATGTTTCCAGTGGGGTTCTGCAGGGCTCAGTACTGGGTCCCTTGCTTTTTGTGGTTTACATCAATGATCTACATTTAGGGGGTATGATTAAAACATTTGCCGATGACACTAACATTGGCTGTGTGGTTAATAATGAAGAGGAACATCATGGACTGCAGGAGAATATTAATCTAGTGATCGGGTGGGCAGAACAGTGGCAAATGGAATTTAATTCGGAGAAGTGTGAGGTAATGCACTTGGGGAGGGCAAATAAGGAAAGAGTATACACATTAAATGGTAGGCCACTTAGAAGTGTAGATGAACAAAGGGACCTTGGGGTGCTTGTCCACAGATCTCTGAAAGTAGCAGGCCAGATGAATAAGGCATATGGAATGCTTGCCTTTATTAGCTGAGGCATAGAATACAAGATCAGTGAGGTTATGCTTAAATTGTTACACTGGTTTGGCCCCAGCTGGAATACTGCGTGCAGTTCTGGTCGCTATATTATAGGAAGGATGTGATTGCACTGGAGAGGGTGCAGAGGAGATTTATGAGGATGCTGCCTGGAAAGGAGAATCTTAGCTATGAAGACAGATTGGATAGGCTGGGTTTGTTCTCCTTGGAACAGAGGAGGCTGAGACCTCATTGAGATGTATAAAATTTTGAGGGGCCTGTATATAGTGCATAGTAAGGGCCTATTTCCCTTGGTGGAGGGGTCAGTTACGAGGGGGCATAGGTTAAAGGTGGTTGGTGGAAGTTTTAGAGGGGATTTGAGGGGAAGCTTCTTTACGCGGAGGGTTGTGGGCGTCTGGAACTTGCGGCCTGGAAGGGTGGTGGAGACAGAAACCCTCGCCACATTTAAAAGGTGCTTGGATGTGTCCTTGAAGTGCCGTAACCTGCAGGGTTATGGACCTAGAGCTGGTAAGGGATTAGACTGGATAACGTCTTGTTGGTTGGCGCAGACACCATGGTAAGTACATCATGGAATCTAATATGGCCAGAGTGAACTCCTGGACTAGTTTCGATCACCTGGATGGGTCAGAGAGGAAGTTTCCCAGATTTTTTTCCCCCCAATTGCCCTGGGTTTTATCTTTTTTGCCTTTTCCAGGAGATGGCATGGCTCCGGGTGAGGTGGAGTGTAAAATGTTGATACATGGGGTATCGCAGTTGTGTGGGGCGGACTGATTGGGCTGGATGCTTTTTACCTGTCAGCCATTGTTCATTGCTCATAGGTTTATATGTAACCTTCAGGGCTGCTGACCAATGGTTGTACGGCTCTTTGTCAGCCGGCACAGACACGATGGGCTGAAATGGCCTCCTGTGCTGTAAATTTCTATTTCTATATTCATATGTCCACATTTATAATGCACTGTCTGTGTAAACTGGTCACGCTATCATTGCAGCTTCTCACCAGCGATGATGCTGTAGCACCCCCAGCAGAGCGGGAAAGTAATTACAGTGCAACATTTTTACACAGGCAGCGTCCACTATAAATGTGGAGCTAGGAATCATTGATGCAAAATGGTGACAGGAATTGCCTGTAGCAATATTTAAAGGAAATACTATTATTTATATCGATAATAGTGTGAAGTGATACATTTTGGTAAAGTGCAATGTGATATATTTTGGTTGGAAAAATGAGAGAGGCAACATAAACTAAAGGGAACAATCCTAAAGGGGGTGCATGAACAAAGAGACCTGGGTATATAAGTGCACAAATCGTTGAAGATGGCAGGGCAGGCTGAGAAAGCGGTTTTAAAAAAAAAAGCATACGGGATCCAGGGCTTCATAAATAGAGGCACAGAGTACAAAACCAAAACCAAAATGTTAGATGAACCTGTATAAAACACTGGTTCAGCCTCAACTGGAATATTGTGACCAATTCTAGGCACCGTACTTCAGGAAGGATGTGAAGGCCTTCGAGAGGGTGCAGAAAAGATTTACAAGAATGATTCGAGGGATGAGTGACTTCAGTGACGTGGATAGACTGGAGAAGCTGGGGTTCTCCTTCGAGCAGAGAAGACAGAGGAGATTTGATAGAGATATTCAAAATCATGTAGGGTCTGGAGAGAGTAGATGGAGAGAAACTGTTCCCATTGGTGGAAGGGTTGAGAACCAGAGGGCACAGATTTAAGGTGATTGGTAAAAGAACCAAAGGCAATATGAGGAAAAATTTTTTTATGCAGCGAGTGGTTAGGATCTGGACTACAATGCCTGAATGGGTGGTGGAGGCAGACTCAATTGTGGCTTTCTAAAGGGAATTGGGTAAGTACCTGAAAGAAAAAAAATTGCAGAGCTGTGGGGAAAGGGCAGGTGAGTGGGACTAGCTGAAGTGCTCTTGCAGAGAGCCAGCAAGGGCTTGGTTGGCCGAATGGCCTCCTACTGTGCTGTAACCATTCCATGATTCAATTATTTAATATTAATGGAAAAGTAAAAAATTATATGATATGAAGAGAAGTTTTCTTCAGAAAAGAGAAGGTTGAAGGGTAACCTGATAGAGGCCTTTAAGATTATGAAAGGGTTTGATAGGGTAGACATAGAGATGCAAAAGCAAAATACTGCGGATGCTGAAATTTGGAATAAAAACAGAAAATGCTGGAAATCTCAGCAGGTCAGGCAGCATTTGTGGCGAGGAAGCAGAGTTATCGTTTTGGGTGGGTGAATGACCCTTTTCTGGACCATCGACCCGAAACGATAACTCTGCTTCCTCTCCACAGATGCTGCCTGACCTGCTGAGATTTCCAGCATTTTCTGTTTTTAGACAGATGTTTCCACTTATAGGGGAGACCAAAACTAGGGGCTATAAATATAAGATAGTCACTAATAAATCTAATAGGAAATTCAGGAGAAACTTCTTTACCCAGAGAGCGGTTAGAATATGGAACTCACTACCACGGAGTGGTTGAGGCGAATAGCATAGACACATTTAAGTGGAAGCTAGATAAGTACATGTGGGAGAAAGGAATAGAAGGATGTACTGATAGGGCGAGATGAAGAGGGGTGGGAGGAGGCTCGTGTGGAGCACCAACACCAGCATGGACCTGTTGTGCCGAATGGCCTTTTACTGTGCTTGTAAATATATGTAAATTCTCTGAGAATTCAAATATAAAAAAATGGGGAAACGCATTACAAAGTGTTTAACAACGGTGAAAAAAGTCTATATAAAGGTCAGCAGGCATGACAGCCAAATTAGCTCTGGTGATCCGACCTTTGGTGCCAATTGAGGAGGGCAATAGTTTGGCTCCTTCCTGGCTGCCACGGGGATATCAGTGAGATCAGTCAATCTGCATTCCGTGCTTGCATTGAGCAGGTGACTGAAGCTTTACTGTTTAAAGCAAACACTTTCATCATTTTCCCCAAGGACATCCAGAAACAGCAGGATAGGGCTCTGAGATTCACGTAGATTGAAGGGTACCTCCAAGTCCATCAGTGACTGCACCCACTTCACCCTGCAGGCTCCTTCAGAAATCACTGCTTTCGTCAATCACAAGGGCTTGTACTCCATTGTGAAGCTGGTGTATGATCACCAGCCGTACATCAGGCAGCTCTGCGCCCACTTTCCTGGCAGCTACTATGATGTTTGTACACTGCGGCAATCCTCCATTGCCCCACTCGTCCCTGCACTGCGAGAGCCCAGCTGCTTGGGGACAAGGGCTATCGGCTGTAGACTTGGCTCGTGACTCCTTGCAGGAACCTATACTCAGCCTTATTGGTCCAGTACAGGGCGGCTGTACAACAGTTCAAGTTGCTCCCCCAGCCCTAGCTCCTCGGGGCGCTGGCAGATAGCATGCTGGTTGGAGGGGGTTCAGCACTAGGGGGAGTAGGGGTTCACTGCCCCGGGAGGGTGAGGTTGTGTTGGTGGTCTGTGCGTGTTGGTATATGTTTGTGTTGGTGTATGAATGGGTGTGAAGAGCATAGAGAATTAATGGTAGATTTTTCATTAAAATTGAAATCAAATCGGAGATAAATATGATCCATGGATTGAATGGAGCCTTGTTGATCAGACCATTGTGACTTAGGTTGGTAGTTGGTTGAGAGGTAGAAGATAGATAGGGATAAAAGGAATGTTCTTTAGTGGGATGTGACAACTGGTGAACCCCAGTGACCTGTAATTGAGCCTTAACTTTTCACACAACAGCAACTTGTATTTATATAGCGCCTTTATCATAGTGAAACATCCCAAGGTGCTGCATAGCAGTATTATGAGATTAAAAAATTTGACACCAAGCCGCATAAGGAGAAATTAGGGCAGGTGAAGCTCTTCATTAAAGCTTGGTTAAAGAGGTAGGTTTTAAGGAGCGTCTTGAAGGAGAATAGAGAGGCGGAGAGGGTTGGGCAGGGAGTTCCAGAGCTTAGGGCCTAGGCAACAGAAAGACAGCCACCAATGATGCTCAAGAGCACAGATTTAGAGGAGTGCAGACATCTCGGGGGTGGGGGGGGGGGGCGCGGGCGCGCGTTATGGGGCTGGAGAAGATTACAGAGATAGGGAGGGGTGAGGCCATGGAGGGATTTGAAAACAAGGATGCGAATTTTGAAATCGAGGCGCTGCTTAACTGGAAGCCAGTGACGGTTAGCGAGCACAGGGGTGATGGGTGAGCGGGACTTAGTGCGTGTTAGGACATTGGCAGCCGGGTTTTGGATCACCTGTAGTTTAAGCAGGGTAGAATGTGGTAGGCCAGCCAGATTAGAATCGGCAAGTCTAGAGGTAAAAATCATGAATGAGGGCTTCAGCAGAGGATGAGCTGAGGCAAGGGCGGAGCCAAGCGATGTTACGGAGGTGGAAATAGGTGGTCTTAGTTATGCTGCGGATATGTGGTCGATAGCTCATTTCAGGGTCAAATATGACACCGAAGTTGTGAACAGTCTGGTTCAGCATCAGACAGAAGTTGCGGAGAGGGATGGAGTCAATAGCTAGGGAACGGAGTTTGTGGTGGGGACCGAAAACAATGGCTTCGGTCTTCCCAACATTCAATCGGAGGAAATCTCTGCTCATCCAGAACTGGATGTCAGACAAGCAGTCTGACAATTTCGGGGCCCCGGAGGGGTCCGAGAAGTGGAAGTGAGGTAGAGCTGGGAGTCATCAGCATATATGTGGAACCTGACGCTGTATTTTCGGATGATGTCGCTAAGGGACAACATGTAGATGAGAAATAGGAAGGGGCCAAGGATAGATCCTTGGGGACACCAGAGGTAACTATGTGGGGACGGGACGAGAAGCCACTGCAGGTAATTCATCTGGCAAGGATTAGATAGATGAGAATGGAACCAGGTGAATGCAGTCCCACCCAACTGGACGGTGGCGGAAAGGTGCTAGAGAAGGATAAAGTGGTCAACCACGTCAAAGGCTGCAGACAAGTCAAGAAAGACGAGGAAGAATAGTTTGCCTTTTTCACAGTCACAAAGGATGTAATTTGTGATTTTGATGAGAGCTATTTGGGACTGTGGCAGGCACGGAAACAGGATTGGAGGAATTCAAACATGGAATTGTGGGCAAGGATTTGGGAGGCAACAACATGTTCAAGGACTTAGGAGAGAAAAGGGAGGTTGGAGATGGGGCGGTAGCTTGCAAGCAAAGTGGGGTTAAGGTTGTTTTTTTTTGAAGAGAGGGGTGATGACGGCAGATTTGAGGAAGAGGGGGACAGTACCTGAGGAGAGAGAACTGTTAACAATGTCAGCTAACATGGGAGCCAGAAAAGGAAGTTGGGTGGTCAGCAGTTTGGTGGGAATAGGGTCAAGGGAGCAGGAAGTGGGTCTCATGGACAGGATGAGCTCGGAAAGGTCATGAGGGGAGATCGGAGAAAAACTGGAGAAAGATGTGAGGTCAGGGCTAGATCCTTAGAAAAGTTTGGCCCAATGGGCTAGGGGGCGCTGGCAGACAGCATGCTGGGCTGACGGGGAGTAGGAGTTCACAGCCCCAGGAGGATGGGATTGTGTTGGTGTCTGCGTGTTGGTGCGTGATAGAGTATTCAAACAGGCTCATTTAGACAGACTGAAAATTCACAGACCCCCAAGTCAAGGCTGCTACATGCAGTTCGGCATGTTGCATTAACTCATCAATCAACTTGACATTTTCGGACCTTGGGTAGCGAGCCAATTAAAACGTTAAAAGAATATTGATTGAGCCAATAAGGTCAAAGAAGGTGAGTTCTTTTCTGTAAATTGAACCCGGTATAAAATACAGCCATTTTGACCATGTGTCTCAGTAAGACAAAGGAACTGGCAATCAGCCAGCAGTTTGTTGCTCTCTGCCAAGATTAAAAAGTTAAAACTACCATCGGAGTTCGTATTTCATTAAAATTAAGAGATCTAACAGTGCGTATGTGTTGTTTGAATGGGTGTGAAGAGCATAGAGATTTAATGACAGATTTTTCATTAAAACTGAAATCAAATATGAGATAAATAAAGCAGAAGATCTGCTTGAACTCACTGTTGATCATCCATGATAGGGAAAGATGTAGAAAGAACCGTGACTAGAACAACTGAATATACGAGAAATATGCTCACGAAGCCAAGGCCCACAAGGTGATGCAGAGTATAATTATTTTCTGGTTCCCATCCATCATTAGCCTCAGTTTTATTAAAAACAATTCTGAATGAGAGAAATTTTAGAGTAATGTCAACATTCATTACTCTATACATATTTATTTATTAGTGATTAAATTTGTTAAACTTTGTATAAGCTGATCATTTAAATACTAAACATTCAACAAGTAGTTAATTGTTCTTTAATGAATTACAATCACACCTTCCCCTTTTTAATAGTCTATTTCGTGCATTCCACTTCTGGTTTGGCTCTGCGAGGTGTACTGGTTTGTTCTGTGTCCTGTAACACAAACCATAAAGAGAAAGTCTCATTAATGATGCAAAGAGGCCTGTTTCACAACTGAAGCAAATTCACTGCATAAAATCTCTCGTTGCATCAAATGAAAATATCGACTGATTGTTATGGTTGGGCTCTCTCTGTAATCTCATTCTTCCACTTCAGCAGGCTTTGAAGTGTGTGACAGGATTAAGAATTAAACTTGTTACCTGATTATTTAGCACCCCAAGTTGCTTGGGCTATTCAATGTCCTCTCCAATACGTCAGGCTGTATCACTCAGGCTAAAACTATAACTTGCATTTCTTTAATAGGAAATTAGGATTACACAGAAACAAAAAATAGAGCCAGATATCAACCAGATATTTACAACCCAAGATTGAATTAATTCATGAGTTTAAAATATTTCCTTCAGGACTTATTTTCACATCATTCACTAAACTTAAAGGCTTGTGGGAGCACCAGCTTCCCTTCGCTGGTGGATATAACATTCGTACCTGGGTGAGGCAAGGTTTCAGTCTTCCAGCTTCGATGTCTTTTACACAATCAAAACAATGCAAGAAATAGGAGCAGGAGTAGGCCATATGGCCCCTCGAGCTTACTCTGTCATTTAACAAGATTATAGCTGATCTATCTCAACACTTTCTCACCCTATCCCCATATCCCTTGATTCTCTTAGTGTCCAAAAATCTATCGATCTCTGGCCTGAATATACTCAACGACTGAGCCTCCACAGCCCTCTGGGGTAGTGAATTCCAAAGATTCACCACCCTCCTGAGTGAAGAAATTGATCCTCATCTCAGGCCTAAATGGCCGACCCTTATCCAGAGCCTGTGACCCCTAGTTCTAGACTCTCCAGCAAGGGGAAACATCCTCTCAGTATCTACCTTGTCAAGCCCTCTAAGAATGTTATATGTTTCAATAAGATCACCTCTCATTCTTCTAAACTCCAGAGAAAATAGGTCCATTCTACTCAATCTCTCATCTAGATCAGCTCTCATATCCCAGGAATCAATCTAGTGAACCTTCGTTGCACCCCCTCTAACACAAGTGTATCCTTCCTTAGGTAAGGAGACCATAACTGTGCACAGTACTCCAGGTGTGGTCTCACCAAAGCTCTATATAATTGCAGCAAGACTTCCTTTGCCTTTATTGCAAGGGGCTGAAGTATAAAGGTAACATACCATTTGCCTTCCTAATTGATTGCTGTAGTTACCTGTTAACTTTCTGTGCTTCATGTACAAGGACCCGCAAATCCCTCTGCATACCAACATTTATTAGTCTTGCCTTTCAAAAAATGTTCTGCTTTTCTATTCTTCCTACCAAAGTAGACAATTTCACACTTCCCCACATTATAATCCAACTGCCACCTTTTTTGCCCAATCACTTCACCTGTCTATATCCCTTTGCAGCCTCTTTGCGCCTCCTTACAGCTTACTTTACCAGAACTGCAGATTACAGGAGTAGCTGCCAAATATATTCTTCCAACAATCAGATAGCTGTCAATCCCTTAATGAGATATGATCTGATTCATCCTAGAAAATAATCTCTGCATCTTGTCTATCTGCTACTCATAGCCCCTGGGCTAGCTCCTTCAGCACTGTAGGGGGTTTTTGCTCTGACCAATTACGGGGGTCTTTGGTGGCTGTTGGTGTATTGGGCCCCTCTATCCCCTCTAGGGCACAGTCCAGCAGCTTATGGCTCGCTGACCACTAAACTGGCGGTTTCAAAGCGCTCTAGCACCCCTACCTGGTTCTAACCTCAGAATTTTGGTGGATGATGAGCTTCCATAAGGGAAAACAAAACACTCGGAGACAAGTAGTCCTTGGAACGAAAAAAAACGAGTAAGTCCAATTTATTAACCACGGTTAGTTTCCAAGATCAAACTTCATCAAAACACATATCTGACACATACTTATAAACTATGAAAATCTATGGGAAGAAACGGACACAACGAAAACCTTACACAATTTTATCTTTACAAGACATTTCCAGCACCACTCCCACCCCCCCTTTTTTTACCTGACTGACCTAGGCTGACAGTTGGGAAAAGAAACCCCAGGATAATACTTACGATCCCTTTTGACTTTTTTTTTTAGCCTTAGGATGGTTGGAGTGAATGTTGCCTCACCAAGTTACTTCGGTCTCCGGTTCTTCAGCTGGTTGGCATCGGAGTGTTGTTCGGCTTCTTGAGACGATGTTGGGCCTCTCGGTAGTTGGGTTGTACATTCTGCACACAAGTCGAGTCCAGGGCCCGTTCGCTGGTAGGTTTCCCAGCCAATAACAGTTTGTCTCTGTTTCTGTCTGTCTGTGACTGCTACTGCTCCTCGACGACTCCTCCTACTGCTCCAGCTGCTTCTCCCCTCTCGGTGGTTCCGTAGGTCCTATATTTGTATCCAATTTAGTTCTGGCCTTTTTGCGCCCAAACTCAGTTGGTGGTCCATTGTGTAAGTTTGGTCAGGGAGATAGCTTTGAATATTTAATCAGAAGATGTCACAGGTACAGGTAGGTGGGAGGACAGGGGTATTGCTTCAGTGCACATTGGTGCCTCAAAGTCTGCTGGTCCATTGTAACAGTCTTGGGAGTCAATCGGTTTGCGCTTCCCCTTTGATGGGCCATCACCGCAGTGATCTCAGGACTGTTGTCCACTGTCCATATTAATTAGGTAGATGATGGTCCACATTTATAATTTGATTAGGGGTGAGTCATATTTTCGAACTGGGCTGGGTAGTCCCCATTGGTTGAGGATTTCCCCGTTTCAGGTCCGACTCGACCCCTGATTGGCCTGCCAGAATGCACTTTTCCCCCATTGGCCAGTGCCTCTGTCGTGCTTGTGAGCCAGACTCCACAATGTCTGTATCCGCCCACACGTTTCCCAGCCTGCCTGGTCTGAGGATTTTACTTGACCAAAAATGTTCATTTAAAATATATAGGATGATCCATATTAGTTTTCTTGCCCTTAGGGTGTTCCAAAAGAAAATGTGGCCGTGGATTTTCGAACCTTACAGCACTACCTTCCATTTTACAACCAACAGAGATATCTTATCACCAGTTAGCTCAGAAACAGCCACTTAGGCAATATATTAAATACATCAATGACAGACTGTTCAATATCAAAATTACATAACCCATGTGGGATAGAACTCTGCTTACTTCGCATAATGCTGTGAAAATTATGAAATTCTTTAGTTGGAAAATCCTGTTATTTGTTTCACCAAGTTGTGAGGAGAAGGGAGGATAATTTCTGTAAATTGAGTCTCTAATGGATCTATTTGGTGTATCAGTGAAGAATACTGACCAGGTAGGAAGGCTGCAGTACCTGATACTCCAGCCCATCGAGTGTAGTGAAATAGTATAGAGATACTTTTCAGAGTGTTGTTACCTTAAGCAAGAAATGAGGTTAGATCGAAACTCTCAATACAGCCTTCAGATTGGAAACTTCAAAGCTATAAAAAGAATGTGCATTTATCCTCATCTCATTACAATATGCTTCACAGCCAATGAGTTAGTGAAGTCACTGTGGTTTTGTAGATAAACAGCAGCCAATTTGCACACCGCAAGCTCCCACAAACATGAAATAAATAATAAGATAATTTGTTTTTGGTAATGTTGGTTGAGGGATAAATATTAGCCAGGACACTGGAGAGAGCCCCCTGCTCTTCGAATAATGTCATGGGATCTTTTACCCCTACTTGAGAGGGCAGACAGGACCATCCAAAAGACGACATCTCTGACAGTGCAGCACCCCCTCAGCACTGCACTGGAGTGTCAGCCTAGATTATGTCAGAAAATGTGAGGTCATCCACCTTGGGGGGGAAAAAAAACAGTAAAAGGGAATATTATTTGAATGGGGAGAAATTACAACATGCTGCGGTGCAGAGGGACCTGGGGGTCCTTGTGCATGAAACTCTTTTGAAACTCTTTTGAGTTTACCTGCGAAAACATAAAACATGTATCCGTGCCACCCGACTTGGATGACACACACAAGACATTTACAAGGCCCTTTTTTTGTTTTTTTTTTTGTTGTTTTTTTTGTTGTTTTTTTTTTGGGCACTAAAATCAAATTTTTCCTTTTTCCAGTGCCCCCTATAAAAGCAGAGGGGGACACTAAAAGCACCGGCAATTAAAACAAATTAAACTTTAAAACGTAAAATCAAATTAAAATTTGGTTGCCGGGCGTGATGATGCACTCCAGTCCCTCCGGTGCCCACCTCTCGCGGAAGGCCGCGAGCGTACCGGTGGACACCGCGTGCTCCATCTCCAAGGACACCCTGGACCGGATGTAAGAGCGGAAGAGAGGCAGGCAGTCAGGTTGAACGACCCCCTCGACCGCCCGCTGCCTGGACCGGCTGATGGCACCCTTGGCCGTGCCCAGGAGCAGTCCTACGAGGAGGCCTTCGGACCTACCTGCTCCCCTCCGCACAGGGTGCCCAAAGATCAGGAGAGTGGGACTGAAGTGCAGCCAGAATTTCAGGAGCAGCCCCTTCAAATAATGGAACAGGGGCTGCAATCTCGTGCACTCAATAAAAACATGGAACACGGACTCCTCCAGACCGCAGAAATTGCAGGCGGCCTGGGAGTCCGTGAACCGGCTTAAAAATTTATTGCACGGCACTGCTCCGTGCACCACCCTCCAGGCCAAGTCCCCGATGAATAGTGGGAGGACCCCTGCGTAGAGTGCCCTCCATCGGGGACCCCCGCCTCCTCCGGACGGCAAGATGGTACGCCATGGCGTGTCCGGACGGCCGGCGAGGATGGCAAAGTTGAATCCCAAAAAGTTAGTTTGCAGGTGCAGCAGGTAATCAGGAAGGCGAATGGAATGTTGGCCTTCATTGCGAGAGGGATGGAGTACAAAAGCAGGGAGGTCCTGCTGCAACTGTATAGGGTATTGGTGAGGCCGCACCTGGAGTACTGCGTGCAGTTTTGGTCACCTTACTTAAGGAAGGATATACTAGCTTTGGAGGGGGTACAGAGACGATTCACTAGGCTGATTCCGGAGATGAGGGGGTTACCTTATGATGATAGATTGAGTAGACTGGGTCTTTACTTGTTGGAGTTCTGAAGGATGAGGGGTGATCTTATAGAAACATTTAAAATAATGAAAGGGATAGACAAGATAGAGGCAGAGAGGTTGTTTCCACTGGTCGGGGAGACTAGAACTAGGGGGCACAGCCTCAAAATGCGGGGGAGCCAATTTAAAACAGAGTTGAGAAGAAATTTCTTCTCCCAGAGGGTTGTGAATCTGTGGAATTCTCTGCCCAAGGAAGCAGCTGAGGCTAGCTCATTGAATGTATTCAAATCACAGATAGATAGATTTTAACCAATAAGGGAATTAAGGGTTACGGGGAGCGGGCAGGTAAGTGGAGCTGAGACCATGGCCAGACCAGCCATGATTTTTTTGAATGGCGGAGCAGGCTCGAGGGGCTAGATGCCTTACTCCTGTTCCTAATTCTTATGTTCTTATGTGCTCAAGTCTCTGGAGTGGGAAAAGCGAGAGTGTTACCCACTGATCCAGGCTGAAAGAGAGACTACAAGGCTTTGTTTCATGGATGCAGAGCTAATTTGATTGTAGAAGAAGTGCTGGTGGGAAAAGCAGTTCTGGTGACCCCCTCTTCCTCCCCCTACTTTTGCTATCTCACTCGGGAGCTTATTCCATAGAATGACCACTCACTCACTGAAATAGGACTATTATTTGTGTGGAGGAAAACGCCAACATGGCGTTAGGCCAATTGGCCCATTTCCATGGTATAATTTCTGCAACCACAATGTTCAAGCAAGTGATAGAAAACCCCCAAATGCTGGTCTTTGAATGCCAGGTGGTGGACCAAAGCGGTGAAGGTTCTGTCAGTGCCAGAAAGGCCATTGGCCTAGAATACGCTGATGAGGGGAAGGAGTCTGATTTGGATGTGTAGGGCTGATTACCTGATGCTGGATGGAGTACCGAGCTTCACTGCCATCAACACTCTGGTACGAAAGTGATCCAGTTATTGGATGCGAGCCTCAAAATAGCCTTGAAATTTACGTTAACTGATTTAAATAAGTTCCATGACAAGTTCCTTGTATTTTCTTCTGATTTTTTGTAATCGAGGTGTTGGGCAACAGGAACAGAATAACGCGGTGACTGCTCAATATCCTGGCAGCAACCGTGATGCCCTCGTTTGGTGCCAGTCTGCGGTGGCTGCACTGATTCAAGGAACAGGCAGAATTCGGGGCCAGGGCTACCCTCAAGAGCCCTGCTTATTCATGCCAGTGAGTAACCCCTGAACAGGCCCAAAGGCAGTACAATGAGGCTCTTGGCTCCCAAGTTCAGGTAGAAAATATGATTTTCATATCAAATCAGATTCAGTGGCTCTAACAGCTGCAGAAGGTCTCAGAATACCCACGTCTGCTGTATCCTGTATAAATTTACTGTACAGGGAGGGGAATCCCTTCAGCCAATGGACCAGGAAGGTCAGCCTGAATCCTTGGCAGAGGAGGAGGAGCACAAAATATAGCAGAAAGGTGAAATTAATGAGAATGATGTGCAGCCAAGAATAATAGTGCATCAATCAACTTTTGGTCTCGGCATGTGGGTGATGCTGGCAAAGCCACATTTATTGCCCATCCTAATTGCCCTGAAGTGGTGGCGAGCCTTCTCCTTTAAACGTTGCGGTCCTTGTGGTGAAGGTGCTCCCATAGTGCTGTTCGGGAAGGAATTCTTACATATTGACCAAACAATGATGAAGGAATGGCAGGATGGTGTATGACCTGGAGCGGAACTCTGTTTCATTAGCTCTACTCAGCCAATGTTCTGGGATACCACAGAGGACTCTTTGGCCGAGGCAGCAGTGGGATTCCTTGATCTCTGAGGACCTTCACACATTAAGAATCAGCAAGGAGAGGCTGTGATAGGGAAGGCCTCTCTTGCTCTGGAGTTTGGTTGAAGGTCATTCTCCAAAAGCTCGGGCCAACTCTCTGGTAAACAACAGCCGTAGCTCCTCGGCTAGGTTTGTAAATAGATAGATCCGTCCAAGAGTGTAACAATAGGTAGGTCTTCTCCAAAGAGGCCGTGTATGATGGTGTCATGTATACTAACTGTACAGTCACATAAGGTGTGCCACCAGAGGGCACTGCGGTGGGGGACCTGAGGGTCACCTGCATAGGTGTGCAGGGTTCAGTATAAAAGGCTGCCCACCATGCTTGTGCCTCACCCTGGAGTTGCAATAAATGGGACTAAGGTCACAACAGCTCAAGTACAATACTAGACCTCGTGGAATCATTCATAAGAGTATTAAAGACATAACAACTGGTGATGAGATTACGAACTTTCACGCAAAAATGATTAACGTTGGTGCATTAGAAAAGTTCTCAGAAGGTGAAGATTGGGAAGCCTTTTCGGAGCGGCTAAACCAATATTTCGTAGCAAACAACCTGGTAGGCGACGATCTGGCCATGCTGGCAGATAAGCGCAGAACTATCCTATTGACCAGTTGTGGGCCCGTGGGCTACAGCCTCGTCAGGAACTTGCTTGCACCAGAGAAAACAACGACCAAATCATACGAGGAGCTGAAAGTGCTAATGCGGGACCAACTCAAACCGAAGGAGAGCATCCTCACGGCCAGGCATCGATTTTATACACACTGCCGACCCGAGGGCCAGGAAATTGCGAAGTACGCTGCCGACCTGAGGAGGCTGGCAGGACTGTGTGAATTGGGCGAATCCCTTGCCGATGCATTGCGGGACGTCTTTGTAATTGGCATCGGTCATGAGGCCCTTCTTCACAGGCTACTGTATGCTGAAACCACCGTCACTCTGCAGAAGGTCATCAGCATTGGCCAGGCATTCATGACCTCAAGCTGCAGCTCCAAGCAGATGATGACTCGGGACTCAAAACCGGCAAGTACTGTAAATAGAATGGCGCCTTTCACAGACACAACTGTGGAACGTGAATCTCCCCAGGGCAGAGCGTACAGGCCCCCGGAGTCCTTTAACTGAGTCCGCCGAGGGGTGAAAATGTAAGTCGAGTAGTATCATGCTGGCGTTGCGGAGGTAATCATAGGGCTCATCAGTATCGGTTCAGAGAATATAGGTGCAGAGGCTGCAGCTCAAAGGGCCACCTCCAGCAAATGTACAAAAGAGCTGTGACTCACCACGTGGAAGAGGAATCAGCAGATGGCTGTGAATCCAACATGGATTACGAGGAGATGGCTAGAGAGGCAGCTCAGTCCCAGGATGAAGTGTATGGAGTATATACCTGCACCATAGATAATGGAAGTCAAGATAAATGGCGTTCCAGTCTTCATGGAAGTGGACATGGGGGCGAATCAGTCAGTAATGAGCCAGGAAGCCATTGTTCCATAGCCTCTCAATCAAGTTGAACGACCCAAGCTGGTCCCAGTTCAGGCAAAGCTGCGTATCTACACCAAGGAACTGATATCGGTTGTTGGTAGTGCGGATGTAAGTGTATCCCATGATGGCAGGGTGCACATTGTAATTGTTTCAGGTGATGGACCAACACTACTTGGAAGAAGATGAATGGGGAAGATTCATTGGAACTGGGAAGACTTCATCCCTCCAGCGATCGACGTCCCCCGTGCTCAGAGGCAGAGCAAGCCCCCACCTTCAGGCACCGGAGAGCAGATCCGCGCAGCCCCCGAGGCACAGACCGCTCATCACGACTGCCTGGTGGTGATCCGGCCAAGACGACCCGAACGCACCTTCCCGGTTTCAGTGGCAGGATTCTTGGGGAGGAAGATTGGATCCGAGGACGCCTTCCCAGCTTCAGTGGCAGAACCCCTGGGAAAGAAGACCACGGTAGTCGACGTCATGGATAGGGAAAAGATGACGTCCAAACCACGAGGTGCAGCGCTAATGGAGCTACGACACATGGTTCTACGCAAGGAAGATGATTGGGTTAAAAGTAGTAAGGCCATTTTAAAGGAGGCCAGCAACCCACATTTTTGAATGAACTGCTTGAAATTGGAGCCTTCCACAAAGCACAGTGATCTTTTCGCACAGATGAGAACTATCCCGCTATTTCTTGTCATATTGCTGCATATTTTTGATAAAGTGAACTTTCTTTGTATTTTTTGGATGGGGAGATCCTGAAGAAGTTCTGCTTTTTTGCTTCTGTTGGTCACCGGCCGGTTGTGCTGGCAGAGGCGTCCCCGGCTCTGAAGCCCCTTGCTGCCCAGCGCGGCAGCGGCAACGGTTCCATCACAGTTGGTCTCGGTTGATCCAGCTGTAATGAGCAAAATGTTGAGCGATTGTCGGGTGCAAATTGCAATCAGCCAATGTAGCAGGCGAACACCTAACGGACGTATACAGGTCCAGCTGGCTACCCAATATTGTAGTCTGCATCCCCGGGACCAGAACGATGTATCATAAAGTGTCCCCGCAGCTGACAGAGGTAGACAAGCCGCAGAGTAAATGATCCCCAGAGAGCAGAGGCACCGGTAGCGATACCCTGACACGGATCGGTTTAACATTGCAGGCACCCGGTGGCATGAACTGCCACGGGCCAGAAACAGTAAACTGCGCCTATGTTCGCAGTCGGCTACCGTCGCCCACCACCTGGTTGGAAAAGGCGCAGCCCACAAACCCACTCGCCACCACGGCAATGCCCAAGAGTGAAGAGTCACCCGCAATGGCTTCTCCGAACGGGACCTGGACCAGCCAGGATCCCAAACTAGATTGTGCTCACAACGGTGCCCTCAAGGAAAGTGAGTCAGCAGTCCCCTGTGAACTGCTAGACAAAACAAGGCAGCCCCACTGTCGCTTAGACGAAATGTTCACTTGCTCAGACCGCTTCCCAGGGAGCAGCAGCGACACTATGCAAATGAAAAGGACAGGGAGGTCACACACATCAGCTGTCTTTGGGCCTGCCCGACACTCGGAGTAATGGCAAGAGCCCTGAGCTCCGGCATCTCGAGCAAAATGAGCTCACCTCGCCCACAGACCCACTAGCATGGGGCGCTGCGCCACCACCAGACGACCCAGATCTCATCCGGCCGTACTGGAACTAGACTGTCCTTGTGTACCTATACTGAGATAGCTGTACTGATCATGTAAATGTACCACACAAAGAAACGCAACTGTAATCCACCCAACAAATGTACCACGATGTAAATGTAAAACCCATGTGATGAACAGGAATGCAACTTGCATGTAACGGGCCATTAGCATGATCGCTGTGTGGGGGGGGGGGGGCGAATTAAGTAGTCATGGACTCACAACCAGAAATCATGAGGAGCCCCACTGGCAACAAATCTCACTACCAATCCACCCAAGCTAGAAGCGACTCTCCAATGGTCAACCAGGAAGAGCAAAGCCCAGGTCACCATCAATATACGAGTCAATTTGCATTAAAGACTTGGGGAGGAAGTGATGTCATATATGTGACCATGTATAGTCACATAAGGTGTGCCACCAGAGGGCATTGCGGTGGGAGACTTGAAGGTCACCTGCATAGTTGTGCAGGGCCCAGTATAAAAGGCTGCTCACCATGCTTGTGCCTCATTCTGGAGTTACAATAAATGGGACTAAGGTCACAACAGCTCGTACAATACTAGACCTCGTGGAGTCATTCATAAGAGTATTAAAGACATAACAGATGGGATCACAGATAGAACCCCCATTGTGCTGCAGGGGATGGTGGGCTCCAAAAAATACCCAACATTTAACCACACAGTGCTCCCCTTGTGTATCAACAACTGAAAAGTTCACAAATCCAAAGGCACAAAATTGCAGTTTCACTTTGAGAGTCAGGCGCATTTCCAAGTTTATTTGGGGGTAGACTGCACCTGATCTACCAGCTGAGCCAAGCTGGCACTGAAGGGGAAGACAAATTCACTGTTCCTGTAACACTCTGGATTTTTGACAATATTTTGACATTTGTTTTTGGAGGGTAAAACACTGGTACCTGCTCTGCAAGCACTTTCTACCACATTATTCATTTCACGCAATGCTACTTTTCCATCAAAATTAGAATAGGCAGGAAAACCAGCACCAAAGGGGTCAGAGGCCACTAGAAAGGTGGAAATGAGCAAGTGACCGGAAAGAAAATCCTGACCCTGCAGTACAGGCGTACATGAGGCACATGCTGAAGTCAAGGTCACTCAGGACCTGCACCTTTATTTCACAGCTCTGGAATGCCTCACTTGCCTGAGACCTGCCTTTATATACCTGTGTGGGACAGGTGTGCAGTGTCTCCTGCAAGTGCACCCCTGGTGGTAAGGTATGCTTGTGCTTACAGGTCATATCTAGTTACAGTCATGTATAGCATGGTAAGATATAGTTAAAAATAGTGTGTGAGATACATGACATCACCCTCCCCCAAAGTCTTATTGCCTTTATAGATTCAGTCTCTCAGGTGGTCTGTGATCTCGGGTGGAGCGTCTTAGTTGTGGTTCAGTTGTTTGCCTTGGTGCCTGTTTTTCTTTCGGTGTGATTGCTGGTATCTCGCCTGGGCTGTCTGTTTCGTTCAGTATGATTGCTGGTATCTCACCTGGGCTGTCTGTTGAGACTGCCCTTTCCTCAGGTTGTTCCCTCTGTCTGTCCACCAGATGTGGTGTGAGTTCCACATTGTAGTCTGCCTCTGGTTCTGCAGTGTTGTTGGTTAATCTACTTTTTACTTGGTCTACATGCCTCCGGCAGGTTTGGCCATTGTCCATTTGTACAACCAGTAGCCTGTTTCCTTCCTTGCCTGTTACTGTCCCTACAAGCCATATGGGACCCCTGCCATAGTTTAGCACAAACACTTTGTCCCCTATCTCATTCCACCTCCCCCTCGAATTTCGGTCATGGTACTCAGTTAGTTTCCGGCGCTTTGCCTCAACAATTTCATTCATGTCTGGGAGGATTAACGAGAGCCTAGTCTTTAAGGTCCGTTTCATCAATAGTTGCGCGGGGGGAACCCCAGTCAACGAATACGGACGAGATCTGTATGCCAGCAGCAATCGCGACAGGCGACTCTGCAGCGTGGGACCTTGGATTTTAAGCATGCCTTGTTTAATGATTTGCACTGCTTGCTCCACCTGGCCATTGGAGGCCGGCTTGAATGGTGCCGTCTTAACGTGATTTATGCCGTGGTCAACTATAAAATCTTGGAATTCTGCGCTGGTGAAGCACGGACCATTATCACTGACCAATATGTCAGGAATTCCGTGTGTTGCAAACATGGTTCTAAGGCTCTCCACATTGGTGGAGGTGATGCTCGAGTTTAAAATGGTGCATTCGATCACTTTGAAAATGCATCGACGACTACGAGGAACATTTTGCCCATGAATGGGCCCGCATAGTCTACGTGCACCCGCAATCACGGTTTGGTGGGCCAGGAGCTCAGGGGGGGCCTCCCTGGGGGCATTGCTGAGTTGAGCACAAATGGTGCACCGTCAGACGCAGAGCTCCAAGTCCGCGTCAATGCCAGGCCACCAGACGTGGGATCTGGCTATGGCCTTCATTGAGAACGATCCCCGCGTACTCACGGTGGAGCTCCCGGACAAACTCCTCTCTGCCTCACAAAGGCGTGACTATTCGGCTGCCCCACATCAGGCAGTCTGCCTGTAGTGATAGTTCATGCATGTGCCTATGGAAAGGTTTGATCTCCTCGGGGCAGGCATCGCGAACCTCTGCCCAGTTACCAGTTAAAACACATCTTTTGACTAAGGATAACGTGGGGTCGCTGGTCGTCCAGGCTCTGATTTGGCGAGCCGTCATGGGCGAACCTGTGGACTCAAAGGCATTGATTGCCATGACCATCTCTCAGTCCTGTTCGTCTGACCCTTCCGTGGTCGCCAGGGGTAGCCTGCTAAGCGCGTCAGCACAGTTGTCTGTGCCTTATTGTGTAGTCGTAAGACGCCAGCATGAGTGCCCACCGTTGAATGCGCGCCGAGGCGTTGGCGTTTATTGCCTTGCTGTCGGATAGCAGGGACGCGAGGGGTTTGTGGTCGGTTTCTAATGCGCACTTGGCCCCAAAAAGGTATTGGTGCATCTTTTTGACACCGTACACACACGCGAGCGCCTCCTTCTCCACCATACCGTACCCACGCTCCGCCCGCGAAAGTGACCTGGAGGCATAAGCAATGGGTTGTAATTTACCCAAACCACTGAAATGCTGTAAAACGCACCCGACCCTGTATGCTGACGCATCATATGTAAGAACTAGCTTTTTACCTGGGTCAAAAAAAGTCAAAATACTGTTGGAACATTAGAAGGTTGCGTGCCTTATTGAAGGCGCGTTCGTGGGCGTCCCCCCAAAATCAATCGCATCCATTTCTGAGTAGCACATGGAGAAGGCTCCAGCAGCATGCTCAAGTTCTGCATAAAGTTCCCAAAGTAATTGAGTAGCCCGAGAAAGGCGCGCAGTTCCGAGACATTCCGGGGCCTGGGTGTCAGGTTTTGGATTCTGTTGGGCGGATTCCATCAGCGGCAATCCTTCTGCCCAAAAATTCAACCTCGGGTGCGAGAAACAGACACTTGGATTTCTTAACTCTTAGGCCTACACTCGCTTTAGTACTTCCTCCAAATTGCGGAGATGGGAGTCGGTGTCCCTGCCAGTAATGAGTATGTCGTCTTGAAACACAACCGTCCACGGGATGGACTTGAGCAGACTCTCCATGTTGCGCTGGAATATAGCAGCTGCCGACCTGATGCCGAATGGGCATTGATTGTACATGAAAAGGCCTCGATGTGTGTTGATGGTGGTGAGTAGCTTAGACTCTTCGGTCAGTTCTTGCGTCATATCCGCAGATGTGAGATCTAGTTTCGAGAAAAGTTTTCCTTCAGCCAATGTGGCAAATAGGTCCTCCGCTCTGGGCAGCGGATATTGGTCCTGTAGGGAGACTCTGTTTATGGTAGACTTGTAATCCCCACAGATTCGTACGGATCCATCAGGCTTCATGATGGGGACGATGGGACTTGCCCGGTTGCTAAATTCCACAGGTGAGAGAATGCTTCCTGCAGAAGGCGGTCCAGTTCATGTTCAATCTTTTCCCTCATCACATAAGGCACAGCTCTAGCCTTGTGATGGACCAGTCCAGCATCCTGTGTGATGTAGATTTTAACTTTAGCTCCTTTGAAGGTGCCCACACCTTGCTGAAAGAGATGTTCAAATCGACTTAGAACTGTTGAGCAGGAGGCCCGTTCCTCTGACGACATGGCGTAAACATCATCCCATTTCCAATTTAGTTTTGCCAGCCAGCTTCTCCCCAACAGTGCTGGGAGATCTCCGGGGACAATCCACAGGGAAAGTCGGTTCACCGTCCCTTTGTGTGTGACTGAGAGCATGGCGCTGCCAAGGACTGGGACGATTTCTTTGGTATAGGTCCTTAGTTTGGTGTCAACCCTTGTGAGTTTTGGTCTGTTGCTTTTGTGCGGCCACAGCTGTTCAAATTAGAAACATAGAAACATAGAAAATAGGTGCAGGAGTAGGCCATTCGGCCCTTTTAGCCTGCACCGCCATTCAATGAGTTCATAGCTGAACATGCAACCTCAGTACCCCCTTCCCGCTTTCTTGCCATACCCCTTGATCCCCCTAGTAGTAAGGACTTCATCTAACTCCCTTTTGAATATATTTAGTGAATTGTTGGATGCTCATGAGAGATTGACTTGCTCCTGTGTCCAGTTCCATGTTGACGGGTATCCCGTTGAGTAGGACTCTCATCATTATTGGAGGCATCTTGTTGTAAGAACAGTGGACATTGATCGTGTTGACCCGCTGTACCACGGTGTCCCGGGCACTGTCCCCACCGTCTTCTGGTCCGCTTTCCGACCCTTCCGATTCGTATACCAGCCGAGTTGCTGTTTTTCTGCACATGCAGGCCAGATGCCCTGTATAGTTGCAGTTTCTGCAAACGGCATGCTGAAATTGACACCCCCTTGATGAGTGCCTTACCCCACATCTCCAGCACAGATCGCTTCCATTGTTTCCGAAGGATGAGCTGCATCTGGCTGATCTCTCTTGAGCTTCTCTGTTTGTAGTTGATTGCTCGCATTGTGGGTTGATGAGGTGTGAACGGCCGTTCATATGGCCCTTGATGGCTTCTGGCGCCACTGCCTGCTGTTGAAGGCCTGCTCTCCTGCTTTTGTCTGTGTGTGGGTGTAGCGGCTTGTTTCACGCTGTGAACCCCTTGTTCCGATGTTTCGTTAGTTGTCGTACCCGCAGTATAGATCAACCTCGTTTCTTCTTCTCCTGCCAAGAACGTCTGTGCGACCAGTGCTGCTGCCTCTCGGGTCAAGTTCTTGGTCTCTATGAGCTTTCGGAATATGCCTGCGTGGCCTATTCCATCAATAAAAAAGTCTCTCAGTACATCTCTCCTTAGTTCATCGGAGAACTCACATAAACTAGCCAGCCTCTGAAGTTCCGCCACAAAGTCTGGTATGCTCTGGCCCACACAGCGTCTGTAGTTGTAGAACCTGTGTCTGGCCATGTGTAGGCTACTCGCTGGCTTCAAGTGGTCTCTCACCAGTGTGCTCAACTCTTCAAACGACTTGCTTGCTGGTTTCTCAGGTGCCAGCAGGTCCTTCATTAAGGCGTATGTTTTCGAGCCACAGCTTGTCAAGAGATGGGCTCTTCTCTTGTCTGCCTTATCGTCGCCCAACCAGTCTTTGGTTGCAAAGCTTTGCTGGAGCCTTTCTATAAAGTCCTCCCAATTATCTCCAGCATTGTATTTCTCATCTGAGCCGTTGGTAGCCATTCTGTGGATTCTGTGATCCTATAACTCATCGCCACTGTAAAGTCCTGACCCTGCAGTACAGACTTACACGAGGCACATGCTGAAGTCAAGGTCACTCAGGACCTGCACCTTTATTTCACAGCTCTGGAATGCCTCACTTGCCTGAGACCTGCCTTTATATACCTGTGTGGGACAGGTGTGCAGTATCTCCTGCAAGTGCACCCCTGGTGGTAAGGTATGCTTGTGGTTACAGGTCATATCTAGTTACAGTCATGTATAGCATGGTAAGATACAGTTATATACAGTGGTGTGAGATATATGGCAGCTTTCTCTGTGCAAGGCTATGAAAGACAATTTTGGTCCTTTTTTAAAAGGGAGGAACTGAATTGCTCCAGAATCCTCGGTGTCATAGGGAGAAACCCGCACACTTACCTATACCTCAGTAATCTTATGTTGCGGTGTTTATCTTTTAGGATTGCTAGTTAGAGGCAGCATGAAAAGGAAAGATTTTGTGTGAATTTGTTCCATTGTGACATGCTGAGGTTCCAGCACAGTGATCTCATGAATGGGAATTGTCCGCAGATCACCATTCATGATGTCACAGGAGGAGAAATTCTCCCCAGAATGTCGGTTTCTCTTTTTCTAACAGGCAGGATTACAGCATTAAATACAGCAACAGGAGATGACTAAAAGGTACAAATAAGCCTGCAGCTTTCTAATATTTGGATTATTAACCAATTTCAGACGACTGCCTAGAAATTGGATCCGGGGATGCGGAAGTCGGGGGTGGGGTACACAAGGGATGGGGTACGCGGTGGGTGGGATACACGGGGGCGTGGGATACACGGATACATGGGCCGGGGGCTGCATGTGGTGCAGGGGTTGTGAGTGTAGAGGGTGCGTGGGGAGCTGAGAGTGGGGGGCACTTCCTAAGCCAATTAATGTGATTGCGGACAGCATGCAATATCCATGTAGGAGTTGGGGATGCGGCTGGAGCGTTCAGGGGGTGGGGGTGTGCAGGGTGGGTGTACATGGGGTTAGTGCATAGGATACGTGGGGTGGGGGTTGCAGTGTGGCACATCATCCTTCAAAATATCTACAATAAATGATTTAAACATACAGGATTAAAAATAAGGCCAGCAGTGAAAGTATCTCCGTTGAAATATAAATGAACAACTAACTATATCTTGTCTAAACCACATCCATCAAACTCTCTGCAATGTAATATGGGGCAGAGTTTCCTTGTTAACATAAATGTGTAAAGCTGGATGAGGACACTTAGGAAAATGGTTCATGATGATTTCATGGACTCAGGTGTGGGAGAAGGCAGACAGGAGGGGATGAGGGAGAGAGGTGAAAACAGTTATCTACTGAGGCACAGAGTGGTGTCATAAACAGAGTGTAAAGTTGGGAATTTGGTGAGAGTGTGAATTCGGTGCGGAGGAGGAAAGAGGTGCTGCTTTTTACCTTCAATACTTCTGGCAGTTCCTGTAAGCTTGAGGCAGTAAGTATTTAAAATTTTGTCCAGTGTTTTAGTGCTTAGTGCAAGTTAGTGTGTAAAAGAAAATTTACAACATAAATATAAATAATGTAGACTAAGATATGGTAGAGCAGGTTATGTGTCTGGACTGCAGTGTGTGGGAGTTTATGGACAGTGAAACTGTCCCAAGCGAACACGTCTGCAGGAGGTGTCACCATCTCAAATCTCTCCGGCTCAGAGTCATTGAGCTGGAGTGCGAGTTGTAGACCCCCACATCGAAACATTAAAGGAGGGGAAGGATTGTCTGGACAGTTTGCTCCAGACCTTGGTCATACCCTGTAGAGCAATGTTTTTAAATCTGTTTTTAGAGGGTAAATCTCCTCAGTGGAGCAGTGAACACTGGTACCTGCTCCACAAGCACTTTCTATCACATTATTCATTTCACTCAAGGCTATTTTTCCACCAAAATTAGAAAAGGCAGGAAAACCAGCACTAAAGGGGTCAGAGGCCACTAGAAAGGTGGAAATGAGCAAGTGAATGGAAAGAAATGCTTTCTCGTGTAAGGCTATGAAAGACAATCTTGTTCCTTTTTAAAAGGGATTGAATTGCTCCAGAATCCTCAGTGTCATAAAGGGAGAAACCCTTACACTTACCTGTACCTCAGTAATCTTTTGTTGCTGTGTTTATCTTTTAGGATTGCTAGTTAGAGGCAGCTTGAAAAGAAAGATTTTGTGTTGAAGTTGCTGCACTGTGACATACTGAGGTTCCAGCACCATGATCTCATGAATTGAAATTGTCCGCAGATCACCATTAATGATGTCACAGGAGGAGAAATTCTCCCCAGAATGTCGATTTCTGTCTCCCAGTAACAGGCAGGTTTATAGCATGAAATGCAGTAACAGGAGTTGACTCAAAGGTACAAATAAGCCTGCAGCTTTGTAACATTTGGACTACTAACCAATTTCAGAGATGAGTGCCTCGAATTCGGATCAGGGGTGCAGGAGGTGGGGTTTGTGGGGGTGCAGAGGGTGGGTGAAGTGTGTGGAGTAGAGGGTAGGGTGTGTAAGTGGTTTTACCCTTGGTGGTTTCAAATCACCCCCTTACCACAGTTCTAGATCCTAGGAATTACAGCGTGAACAGAATACTCAGTGATAGACAGATCTTTCGGTCTCAACCATCACAATGTTTTTATTCAAATTAAAGCACACACCTGCTTCCAGTAAACCACATCCTGGTGGTGTAACACAAACAAACAGTACAACACACAACACTGGCCCATCGGTACAGGCCTCTATCACGAAGTACCCACGACTATAACACCCCTGCTTGGTTCAACAGGGCACCACCAAATCTGTCCAACAGACCTTGCGTATGCCTATGATCCGCGCAGAAGCCTCCCACTAAACCCCTTAGGCTTGGTTGGGACACATGACACCCCTTCATACTACGCGGTGGGATAATGCTCACCAGTTATCCCTTTTGCTTACTCGCTGCTTCTCCCGATGGCAAGGCTCTCTTTGCTCGTGGATGGTGGTTTCTTCTCTCCATCCCAGACAGAGTGCTTGGTCCTTGAGTGCGTTGAACGAAGCAATCAAGCTTAGAAGAGGAGAGAGAGATGGCAGTCAACTGCTGTCTCTTATACCTGAAAAATGCTTCTGAATTCTCGCTCCAAAAAACAATCCTTTGCCTGAGGCAGTCCAACTAAAAGCAATGAATCACATCTTCGGCCTGTGCCTTTGTTACTGGGCTGTTCCTGGGGATAAAGCCTCCAACGAGTCTGGGTGGCTAAATAGCTTCCTTTGCCTGAGGTTCCCACACTCCAGGGCTCTCAGTCATTTTGATGGCTTGAGCACTGACCAGTTTACCTGATCTCTCACTGATGGGTTCCCATTACATGACGAAGGGTCCTCCATCACACTTCAGCCATCCCAGACTATCCCCGCCCATCTAATGTGTATTCCTGTGGAACATGTTAGGGCCTGTGCCAAGTCATGCTGTCCGCTCTTTTGAAATATGAAAAAGCAATGTCAAAAACTTATTGTCGATGTTTACGCTGATTCTTAGTCCCCCCCTTTGATATTTCAAGAATCCCTCTGGAATATCAAACATCTGTTGGTGAAAAAACATCGTGGCCTCCAACCAACCCTATATACTTTACTTTTAAACACCCCGAATACATCCCTTTAAAATACAACATTCGTACAACATACTTAGAGAAAAACATTCAGGTTCAACCTTTAACCAAGGCCTCCCATCGACTTCGGAGCGCCTTGCTTCATCTTATGCAAGACAGCCGCAACAAATACATTACTATGAGAAACTTTATAATTACAAGAGTGTGCGAGCAAATCTGGATCCACGGAGCAACTTCGACATTCAAACCAATGTCCCATCAGGGCAAGGAATTTATCCCTTTAATTTTTTAGTTTAGAATTAGGAACAGGAGTAGGCCATCTAGCCCCTCGAGCCTGCTCCGCCATTCAAAAAGATCATGGCTGATCTGGCCGTGGACTCAGCTCCACTAACCCGCCCGCTCCCCATAACCCTTAATTCCCTGATTGGTTAAAAATCTATCTATCTGTGATTTGAATACATTCAATGAGCTAGCCTCAACTGCTTCCTTGGGCAGAGAATTCCACAGATTCACAACCCTCTGGGAGAAGAAATTCCTTCTCAACTCGGTTTTAAATTGGCTCCCCCGTATTTTGAGGCTGTGCCCCCTAGTTCTAATCTCCCCGACCAGTGGAAACAACCTCTCTGCCTCTATCTTGTCTATCCCTTTCATTATTTTAAATGTTTCTATAAGATCACCCCTCATCCTTCTGAACTCCAACGAGTAAAGACCCAGTCTACTCAATCTATCATCATAAGGTAACCCCCTCATCTCCGGAATCAGCCTAGTGAATCGTCTCTGTACACCCTCCAAGGCTAGTATATCCTTCCTTAAGTAAGGTGACCAAAACTGCATGTAGTACTCCAGGTGCGGCCTCACTAATACCCTGTACAGTTGCAGCAGGACCTCCCTGCTTTTGTACTCCATCCCTCTCGCAATGAAGGCCAACATTCCATTCGCCTTCCTGATTACCTGCTGCACCTGCAAACTAACTTTTTGGGATTCATGCATAAGGACGTCCAGGTCCCTCTGCATCGCAGCATGTTGTAATTTCTCCCCATTCAAATAATATTCCCTTTTGCTGTTTTTTTTTCCCAAGGTGGATGACCTCACATTTTTTGACATTGTATTCCATCTGCCAAACCTTAGCCCATTCGCATAACCTATCTAAATCCCTTTGCAGCCTCTCTGTGTCCTCTACACAACCCGCTTTCCCACTAATCTTTGTGTCATCTGCAAATTTTGTTACACTACACTCTGTCCCCTCTTCCAGGTCATCTATGTATATTGTAAATAGTTGTGGTCCCAGCACCGATCCCTGTGGCACACCACTAACCACCGATTTCCAACTCGAAAAGGACCCATTTATCCCGACTCTCTGCTTTCTGTTAGCCAGCCAATTCTCAATCCATGCTAATACATTTCCTCTGACTCCGCGTACCTTTATCTTCTGCAGCAACCTTTTGTGTAGCACCTTATCGAATGCCTTTTGGAAATCTAAATACACCACATCCATCGGTACACCTCTATCCACCATGCTCGTTATATCCTCAAAGAATTCCAGTAAATTAGTTAAACATGATTTCCCCTTCATGAATCCATGTTGCGTCTGCTTGATTGCACTATTCCTATCTAGATGTCCCGCTATTTCTTCCTTAATGATAGCTTCAAGCATTTTCACCACTACAGATGTTAACCTAACCAGCCTATAGCTACCTGCCTTTTTGGCTGTCCCCTTTTTTAAACAGAGGCGTTACATTAGCTGCTTTCCAACCCGCTGGTACCTCCCCAGAGTCCAGAGAATTTTGGTAGATTATAACGAATGCATGTGCTATAACTTCCGCCATCTCTTTTAATACCCTGGGATGCATTTCATCAGGACCAGGGGACTTGTCTATCTTGAGTGATAGTGATTGTCTCAAGGTCCTCCCTTCCCACATTCCCGTGACCAGCAATTTTTGGCATGGGTTTTGTGTCTTCCACTGTGAAGACCGAAGCAAAATAATTGTTTAAGGTCTCAGCCATTTCCACATTTCCCATTATTAAATCCCCCTTCTCATCTTCTAAGGGACCAACATTTACATTTACTCTCTTCCATTTTATATATCGGTAAAAGCTTTTACTATCTATTTTTATGTTTTGCGCAAGTTTACTTTCGTAATCTATCTTTCCTTTCTTTATTGCTTTCTTAGTCATTCTTTGCTGTTGTTTAAAATTTTCCCAATCTTCTAGTTTCCCACTAACCTTGGCCACCTTATACGCATTGGTTTTTAATTTGATACCCTCCTTTATTTCCCCCCCAGTGTTCCGGTTTGTCTGTTCCAAAATAAAATAATGTTTCTGCGAGAGCTCGACAGCTTTTTATTAACGTTGAGATGTTTGGGCAGAAAAGGAATCTGATATCCGAACTGTGTGATGTACTGCTGCAGATTATGGATTGTGTCGTTCACCGTGATGTGTACCATGGATGGCTCTGGGATTGGAAGGATGCGCTCATGGGCCACTTGAATTTCGGTGTGGGGTTTGAATCACAAAGTCGTGTCAGTGACCGGACACCAAGTGTCGCGGTGCACCCGGTTTGGTCCACGTTCGTCGTGACTCAGTACGTCCCGTTGCCCGCATATGCTACCTGAGGTGGAACGTGGCTCTGGGACATCACCACCATGGTGCAATTAATAGGCTCTGTGCACTCTGATTCAAACCAGCACTCTGGCTAATCAAACGCGTTTAAGTGCTGGGCACACAATATGCTCTGGCACCCCTTGAGGTCAGTGCTGGTCATGGCGTGTTCCCACTTTATGACAAATGGTGGGGCCCCATGATACCGCACGTGCACCCCCTCCCGTAAGACGCCAATGTTCTCTACTCTGTATACCGGCGCTGGCTGTGGTGTCCCGCCCATTACCGGCATATGCAACACGATCCCCATAACCGAGTGGTTGGTCCAACTGCAATCCACTGGGACTGGGCAGGCTTCAGAAGCTAAATGGAGCTGACATGGACTCATTGAATTATGATACAGGCTGAACGCTGCGAGGTGCCGGTTGCTGACCCACGATGGGATGCGATCTTGCTGGAGGCCTCCAAATTACTGCGTCCCTCGCGTAGTAGCCAGGCACCGTACAACACGTACACTTCATTCATGGTTGCTTGTGCCGAGGCATTCCTGTCCTCCCTTATTAATTCATTAACCGTTTTAGCATGTGTCTCCAGCTCCACGATGGCCTTTTTTCAGTGAATAGTCATTGCCTAGTCCTCCTTTAGCTCTGACCCTACCACTTTGTTCCATTCCGCCAGGATCTTCTGCAGCTAGTCCTTTAAACCGCTAACCTGCATCTGCACAGCACTGCCCCCCCAGTCATCAAGATCCACGGCGTGGCTCTGGACACCATGGACCGCTTCCCATATCTCAGGAGCCTCCTATCAACAAAGCAGGCATCGACGACTAGATCCAACACTGCCTCCAGTGCGTCAGTGTGGCCTTCGGCTACCTGAGGAAAAGAGTGTTTGAAGACCAGGCCTCAAAAGTGCCACCAAGTTCATGATCTACAGGGCTGTAGTAATACCCGCCCTCCTATATGGCTCAGAGACATGGACCGTGTATATCTCAAATTGCTGGAGATGTATCACCAACGATGTCTCCGCAAGATCCTACAAATCCCCTGGGAGGACAGGCGCACCAACATCAGCGTCCTCATTCAGGCTAACATCCCCAGCATTGAAGCACTGACCACACTCGTTTATCTCCGCTGGGCAGACCACATAGTTCACCTTCCAGACACGAGACTCCCAAAGCAAGTGCTCTACTCGGAGCTCCTTCATGGCAAATGAGCCAAAGGTGGGCAGCGGAAACGTTACAAGGACACCCTCAAAGCTTCCCTGGTAAAGTGCGATATCCCCACTGTCACCTAGGAGTCCCTGGCCCAAGACTGCCCTAAGTGGAGGAAGTGCATCCGAGAGGGCGCTGAGCACCTCGAGTCTCAATGCCGAGAACATGCAGAAACCAAGCGCAGGCAGCGGAAAGAGCCTGCGGCAAACCAGTCCTACCCACCCCTTCCCTCAATGACTATCTGTCCCATCTGTGACAGAGTCTCTGGCTCTTGTATTGGACTGTTCAGCCACCAAAGGACTCACTTCAGGAGTGGAAGCAAGTCTTCCTTGATTCTAAGGGACTGTCTACGATGATGATGATGATCTCCATACTATTGACGAGAGATGTACGGCGTTAAACGCCGTAGTGACATAATTGAGCATCCCTCGCCTCTGCCTCCCCGGACTAACGTAATCGTACACTCGTGTCGTACAACTTTTCCCAACTCACATCCCCGTAACTGAGTTCAAAGAACTGGCAGAACATTTCTTTAATGAGGGCCTCATACAGCTGCTCAGTTTCTTTTGGACACCACTCGGGCAGATGTATCCCGGTTAAGTTTAAAATGACCGACGCGACCACGTAATGCACCTCCTGGAATAAAACCTTCCCGGTCGGCACTAAAACGAAACCGTTCCCTGGGCCTGGTGTGGTGGTGGGACACTTGACTTCTGTCGCCTGTACTGGTCGGGCTGTGGGCAGGGGCTTCCTCTCGTGTGCGACAAGCTCTGTGGAATTTATTGTGTTGAGAGGGTCTGGGATCACGCAGGAGTCCGTACTCAGATCCCATCTGATCCCAGCTCTGGAATCCTGGCATTGCCTCGAAAAGGCAATCGACACACCCGCTGTGCAGATCCGTTCCGACCCCCACATACACACACACATTCCCTGTTCCTCCTTCCACCACTTGTCCCAGCACACTTCCACTCCCCCCCTATGTCCCCGTAATCTGTCGGTACATATCGTTCCCTAGTCTTTCCCAGTCCGCTGTCTGGTTCCCCGGGTCCTGACTCAATTTCTTGAGCCACCACCACCGTCCCAGGGGAATGTGTCCCTTGCACTTCAAGCATACGCACTTGCCCTCGGTCACCCCAACCCGTGTGGCTGTGACCTTCAGTCTGGGACACGGTATGGAAGCCTCCCCATATGTGAACCCGGCGTGGCTGGAGTATTTCGTTGAATTCGACCCTGGCCACCTTCCCTCGTGGATGTAGGCTGCCATCCCGTCCGTGTCCCCTGTCGTGCCCCCCTGTGTCACGGAGGGTCCGTTCCCCCCAGTACATCCGTAGAGGAAGGACAACTCGGTGTCTCCTCTCCTGCTGTGCCTGATCCGGCCAGCATCCAAATCAGGCTCAGTCTCAGGGCTGTCTCCATTAGAAACATAGAAACATAGAAAATAGGTGCAGGAGTAGGCCATTCGGCCCTTCGAGCCTGCACCACTATTCAATATGATCATGGCTGATCATGCATTCCTGCTTTCTCTCCATACCCCTTGATCTCTTTAGCCGTGAGGGCCACATCTAACTCTCTTTTGAAAATATCTAACGAATTGGCTCCAACAACTTTCTGTGGCAGAGAATTCCAACTCTGAGTGAAGAAGTTTCTCCTCATTTCGGTCCTAAATTGCTTATCCCTTATCCTTAGACTGTGACCCCTGGTTCTGGACTTCCCCAAAATCGGGAACATTCTTCCTCCATCTAATCTGTCTAATCCTGTCAGAATTTTATATGTTTCTATGAGATCCCCTCTCATTCTTCTAAATTCCAGTGAATACAAGCCTAGTCGATCCAGTCTTTCTTCATATGTCAGTCCTGTCATCCCGGGAATCAGTCTGGTGAACCTTTGCTGCACTCCATCAATAGCAAGAATGTCCTTCCTCAAATTAGGAGACCAAAACTGTACACAATATTCAAGGTATGGCCTTACTAAGGCCCTGTATAACTGTAGTAAGACCTCCCTGCTCCTATACTCGAATCCTGCAAAACAAAACTAATCTGCACCTTGCTGTGAGAGGGTCTACCTCCACAGGTCTGGCTTCATTACAACTAACCAAACACTTTAAAAGAAAACTATGTACAATACCACCCGTACCGCCGGGTGGCCCCGCTAGGGCGCCTCTTGCCTGGGCCTTTTACGGCTCCTGGTCGGTGTGTAAGGAAGTGACCACTGTGCCCTTGGCTGTGGGATCCTGCTGTTCCTTCTTACAGCCCCCACCACGGGATCCTCGCTGTCCCCAACTATGGGAGGAAGACCCGTGTCCACCATGCTGTTTACAGAGCCTTGGTGTTTCTTTCCGTTCCTTACTCTTTCCCCCAGGTTAAACAACTTACACTGGTTCACGTGGAACCACTTTGTGCGCCTTGGAAGTTTAACCGCGTAAACCATGGGGCTTGCCTTATCCACTATACTGTAAGGCCCCATCTACAGTGGCTCAAACGTCCCTATGCGAGCGTAGTTTTGGACGATCACCTGGTCCCCTACCTTTCACTCGTGCGTTCTCTGGGGCTCGAGCAGTAACCGATTAATCCGGTGCTGCTTTCCCATGTTACTGGCTGCCTGCCAATGAATCTGCTTCAACCTCTCATACAGATCCTTGACAAACCTATCCCGGTTTACTTCTCTCACTTGACCTTCGGTAAGAACCGGTGCCAGAACATGGGTGGGCGTGCGCATGACCCTCCTGGTCATGACCTCATGCGGTCATGTGCTCCTGGAGAGGCTGGCTCGGACCCCCATCAAAACTAATGGCAGGACCTCATCCCACTTTTACGGGGACGGCCCTGTTTCCTTCCGCAGCCTTTCTTTGATGGTCTGATTAAGTCACTCCACAACACCCGATGACTGTGGGTTGTGAGCCACATGCCATTTACCCTCTATCCCCAGAACCTTCAAGGTGGCCTGCATGACTTGCCCCGTGAAGTGGCTCCCTTGGTCGGACGCCGCGATCTGTGGCAGTCCCCACCTGGTGAAACCTCCCTAACCAAAATTCTTGCCGTCACCAACGCTGTGGCTGATCAGCAAGAGAAGGCCCTGCCCACTTGGAGAACACGTCTACTCGGACCAAACAATACTTGTAACCCCCTTTTGTGGTGGGAAATGACCCGATGTAATCGACCTGTACCGACTGCCATGGTCCCTCTACCCTTCTCGTGTGCCCCATGGGAACCTTCCTACGTTGCGGATCGGAGTTGTTCGCCACGCGCACCGGACAGTCTGCTCAAAAATCGCAGACATCCTCCCTCAGTTGCGGCCACCACCCTGCCTATTCTACCCTTTGCCAGGTAGTCTCCGGCCCTGGGTATCCCGCTCCTGGGCCCCCGTGGGCCAACTGGAGGAATTCCCTCTGATACACCTCGGGAACTATCCACCGATCACCCTTAAAGAGCATCCCCTCCTTTACGGTGATGCCTGCTATCCCGAACAGATCTTCTACCTTCTCACCTTTAGCTAGCTGTTCCAGGATGACCTTGAGGATGGGATCCTGCACTCCCTGGTGTTCCCCCTTTGTCACGGATTTCTGCTACTGGGCTGGTCCTATATGGATCCCAAAAAACTCCTTCCCTGGCTCCCTCCTTTGCTAACTCATCTGCCCTTTGGTTGCCTTCCCCTCTGGGCTCTGTCTTAGAATGAGCCTTTACTTTGTGGATGTAATGAGCTCCCGGGGTCCCCATGGCCTCTAAGACCTTTCTCAGCAATGGTGCTGTTGCTAAGGGCTTCCCTGTCTGAGGATGTGAAACCGCGATGCCCAGATAGCCAAGTATTCGGTACACGAATTGCACGTAAACATGGAATCCGAGCAGATGGTGTATGGGGCCGGAAACTCGTCGGCGTGGGTAATGAGGTGCACCACTCCCGACAGTTCAGCATGATGGGTGCTCAGGGCGCTCGGGATTTTTAAATCTCTTGTTATCCCAGCCGTCGAGTCATAAATCCCGCAGCCAGTGAAACGCTCCCCGTTCACTACCGAACTCGACCCATCGACGTAGATCTCGTTGGGTGTAACACGGCCCGGAATCCTACGTCCATATCCAATACCCCTTCCACAGTACACTTGTGGGCTGTCCCTAGGTAGATCATGTTGATGGCCAACTTGGGCTCACTCAGGCCTTGTACTCGCAGATGCATTTGTAAGAGCAATAAAGTCCAGCGGGCAATGCGAGTACTGCTCACCGTGCCATCCTTTATACTCGCATCTAATAACATCTGAGTGGGGATATGGTGGGTTATTAGAACAATCAGGGACGATCCCTTAAAGAGCTGTGAGCGCTTTAAGGCCCAATGTGTGCAATTGGAATATCCCCGTTCAACATCCGTGAGGACTCTTGAGGAGTACACCCCGGGCCTCAGCTTGCAGTGCCGCTCCTGGAGCAGCACCGCGCTCAAACTGTCCCCGCTGGCTGCTACTTCCAAAAATAAATCCTCCCCCGCCCCCATTAATTGCCACTAACGCGGATGCCGTCTGCAGGTCTCCCTTGAGGTGATTAAACGCTGCCGTGCAGTCCTCATCCCTTGCGGAGGAGCCGAAGCAGAGGGGCTGCCGTGGTGGCGTAATCTTCAATAAAATCCCTACAGTACCCAGTGAGCCCCAGGAAGGATCTCACCCCCGTCACAGTTGTGGGAGCTGGTTACTCCTGTACCACCTTCCATTTGGCCCGTCTATAGCCCTTTCCCCAGCCCGCATGTTACATAATGGATTGTACCAGGAGATGTTCGGCAGAAGCTGGCAGGGAAAAATCCGTTAGAGCTGGGATGACATCTGAGCGCTTTTGTACATCGACGACGCCTCATGTACCCAGGTTTTGAGCAAGTTCCCGTCATTGTTTGAGCCAGGCATCAGAAATTTCTCTGGGGCGAAGGTGCAGATCCACTTGGTTCCCGGTACACGGGCCATCCACCACAAAACACGTGCGGTGCTATACATGATGCGAGAGAAAGTGGAGATCGAGCTGGACAGTCAGCAATGAGAGGGCATCATCACGCCGGTTGAGTTCAACAAGTGGGCCAGTCCGATTTTTCCAGTTCTGAAGGGTGATGGCACGGTCAGAATTTGTGGGGACTATAAAGTAACGATAAACCGTTTTTCGCTGCAGGACCAGTACCCGCTACCCAACGCGGCAGGAGGGAAGACGTTCGCCAAGTTGGACCTGACCTCAGCCTGCATGACACAGGAGCTGATGGAATCTTTGAAAGGCCTCACCTGCATCAACACACACACAGGTCTGTTCATCTACAATTGATGCCCATTTGGGATTCGATCGGCCGCAGCTATTTTTCAAAGGTACATGGAGAGTCTGCTAAAGTCGGCTCCGCGCACCGTGGTTTTCCAGGACGACATATTGATCACAGGTCGGGACACCATCTAACACTTGCAGAACCTGGAAGAGTTTCTAAGTCGGCTAGATCATGTGGGACTCAGGTTGAAACGCTCAAAGTGTGTTTTCCTGGTGCCAGAGGTCGAGTTCTTAGGGAGAAGAATCGTGGCAGACGGCATCAGACCCACCGACGCCAAGACGGAGGCCATCAAGAACGCGCCGAGACCATAGAATGTGATGGAGCTGCGGTCATTCCTGGGACGACTCAATTATTTTGGTAATTTCCTACCCGGGTTAAGCACCTTGCTCGAACCTTTACATATGTTGCATATGTTGCTACGCAAGGGAGAAGACTGGGTATGGGGGAAATCACAAGATTCTGCTTTTGAGAAAGCCAGAAATCTGTTATGTTCCAACAAACTGCTTGTTCTGTATGACCCATGTAAATGTTTAGTGCTAGCTTGCGATGCGTCTTCGTATGGGGTCGGGTGTGTGTTACAACAAGCAAACGAATCGGGAACATTGCAACCGGTCGCTTATGCGTCCTGAAATTTGTCCAAGGCCGAAAGGGCCTACAGCATGATTGAAAAAGAAGCTCTGGCATGCATTTACGGGTTGAAACAAATGCATTTGGGTTTAAGTTCGAGTTAGAAACTGACCATAAACCGCTCATATCGCTATTATCCGAGAGCAAAGGTATTAATACCAATGCCTCTGCTCGCATCCAAAGATGGGTGCTCACGCTGCATGGGCCCAAGTTTCCACACGCGCCTAGAACGGCGCAGTCCCGACCTGGACGCCCGTTTTTCGCGCCACAAAGTGCGCCTAAAAGAATCATCTGTATTCTCCACCTCCCTACAGGTCCTCTGGCCCTTGGCGCAGCGCAGCATGGGCTGTGGGGGGGGCGGAGCCAGGTCCCTGCGCTGAAAACAGTGCCGGGACCTCTGCACATGTGCGCTACAGTGGGCACGCAAGTGCAGTAGCTCCAGGCGCCCCAAACTGTGTGGGAGGGGCCCGAAGCACGCAGCCCCTAGCCCTGGCCGAATGGCCTCACTGGGGCTGCATGAATAAGGCTCCTCACACACCCGGCTCCAACTTTCCCCCCCACCCCGACCAGACCCGACCCCTGCTCCCCCCACCGGCCTCCGGACCAGACCCGACACCTTCTCTCTTTACCCCCCCCCCGGACTGGACCCGACCCGATTCCCGCTCCCGCTCCCCCCCTGGACCGGACCCGACCCGACCCGACTCCCGCTCCCGCTCCGCCCCCCCCCCCGCGACTGGACCCGACCCGACCCGACCCGCGCTCCTGCTCCCGCTCCCCCCTTCCCCCCCCGACTGGACCCGACCCGACCCGCGCTCCCGACCCGACCCCACCCCCCCCCCACTGGACCCGACCCGACTCCCGCTCCGCTCCCCCCTGCCGACTCAACCCGACCCGACCCGCGCTCCTGCTCCCCCCCCCCCCCCCACCCCCGACTAGACCCGACCCGACTCCCGCTCCCCCCCGCCCCCGGACTGGATCCGACCTGACCACCCCCTCTCTCCCTCCCTCCCCCCCTCTCTCTCCCTCCCTCCCTCCCTCCCCCCCTCTCTCTCCCTCCCTCCAACCCGAACCGAACCGAGCCTCCCCGACCCGACCCAACGCCACCTACCTGTAAATCTGGTGCTGGGGATGGGCCCTGCCCGAAGTCTCGGGCCGGCCCGTTCAGCCTTCGGTCCCGAAAGACCTGCCTGAAGCACTTTCACACAGGTAGGAAGATGGTTTATTTAATCTTTTCTTTGCTTATAAATGTTTATTCAGGTTGGATTTATTTGTATAATATTTGTATAAGTATAAATAAGGATTTTTTATAGAATTTAATGACTTCCCTTCCCCTCCTTCCCCCCCACCTCGTTCTGGACGCCTAATTTGTAACCTGCGCCTGATTTTTTAATGTGTAGAACAGGTTTTTTCAGTTCTACAAAAATCTTCTCTTGCTCCATTCTAAGTTAGTTTGGAGTACGTTTTCACTGTGGAAACTTTGAAATCAGGCGTCAGTGGCCGGACACGCCCCCTTTTGAAGAAAAAATTCTGTTCCAAAGTGGAACTGTTCTACCTGACTAGAACTGCAGAAAAAAAAATGTGGAAAATTGCGATATCTAAGATAGTCCGTTCTCCACCAGTTGCTCCTAAAAATCAGGCGCAAATCATGTGGAAACTTGGGCCCCATATAACTATGCAATTCACCACAGGCCAGGCATAGAGGACTGCGCTGATGCTGTCAGTTGGCTACTTTTGCCCACCACCGGGGTGGAAACGACACAGCCTGCAGACTTGCCCTTGGTGATTTGAAAATGAAAAGTCACCCATTACGGCCCGCCAGATCAGGACCTGGACCAGCCTGGATCCTTTATTGTCCCTTGTGATTGTTGTGTATGCATGTCTGTTTACTGTGTGATGTCTGTAACACTGTTATGCAACACTGAATGTACCCTTACACTGTACACACCTTGCCTGTACACCAGAGGGTGCTGCTGCTGGAGACCTAAGGATTGCCTGCACATGGCAGGTAACCAGTATAAAAGGGAACTCGCAGCTTGTTGTCGTCACTCAGGAGTTGCTAATAAAGGATTACAGGTCTGCACAGTTTAAATATCATACCCTGCCTCGTGGAGTCATTACTAAAGGTGCCTACATACACGACAACTGGCGACGGGAATACGAGGTCATGAACTACACGCTCAACATGTCTAACCTCAGCAACTTTCAGCAATTTACAAAGGGGGAAGATTGAGATGCTTTTGTGGAAAGATTGGAACACTTCTTTATAGCCAATGATCTGGATGGGGACACACCGGCTACACTACTGAACAAACGCAGGGCCATCCTGTTTAGTAGTTGTGGGCCCAACATCTACGGTCTCGTCAGGGACTTACTAGCCCTGGAGAAGACAACCACCAAGAGCTATGAGCAACTTATAACAATCATACAGGAACAACTAAAACCGAAAGAAAGCAGAGGCACCGGTTCTACACTTACAACTGAGGGCCAAGAAATTGCCAAGTATGCTGCACACTTAAGAAGACTAGCTGCACCGTGTGATTTTGGCGACCACCTAAGGGACATATTTATCATCGGAATCGGTCACGAAGGCCTCCTACACAAATTGCTCTCGGCTGACATCACAGCCACCCTGCAGAAAGCAATTCAAGTGAGCCAGGCCTACATGGTTTCGGCCAGCGACTCCAGGCGAATACTGACCCAGGACTCTAAACCGGCGAGCGCAGTGTACCGTATAGCTACTTCTAAAGGCAGAAATGCTGCCCCGAGTCCCGCAACCCTGAATCCGCCACATGGGGCAAACCGGATGGCCCCGTGCTGGCACAGTGGAGGAAACCACACGGCCCACCAGTGCCGCTACAAAGACTATGCATGCAAAGGCTGCAAAGAGAAAGGGCACCTTCAGAGAATGTGCAGAAAAGGCTGTACTCACCGTGTCCCTGATGAGTTGGCTGATCACCGGGGCTCCGACACAGATGAAGATGAAGCTGCTCAAAAACCTGAAGAAGAATATGGAATCTTTACCTGCTCCACCGAAAGTTCTCCATAGACGATGGAAGTGGACATCGACGGGGTCCCAGTCTCCATGGAGATCGACACAGGGGCGAGCCAGTCTGTGATGAGCCAAATGAACTTTGAAAAAATTTGGATGAATCCTGCCACTCGACCAAAACTGTCTCCTGTCCAGGCAAAGCTGCTCACCTATAACAAAGGTAAAATCTAAATCGTTGGCAGTGTAGATGTCCAGGTCTCCCAGGGCAGCGTGTTGAACAAACTCCCCCTGTGGATTGTGGCCGGTGACGTTCCCACGCTGCTGGGCAGGAATTGGATGAACCGGGTACACATCAGGCGAAGTCGCCCTGTGGAAGAAAAGACCACCACAGCCTTCCTGCAGGAAAGCCAGGTAATGGCTGCAGCACCAGCAGCACAAGGAGAAACACTTGTAATCAAAATGGTCACCGCCATGCCACCAGTGAGCATGGAGGAGCATCACATGACACCGAGCGGCCAATCGGATTTGAATGCTCCCTTAAAGGAGACCAGTAACCAAAGAAATTTAAAGGGGAAGTTTCAACTATTTGAGTACACGGGCTTTAAAGCTAAAGATGTGATTAAAGGGTACAAGTATGAAAATGTATGCAATGTAATAGTGAATTGTGATGCTGGTTTAACTAATGTGACTAATGATATGAATGCAGGTGTCAGTAAGGTTAAGAAGTTGTTTATTATGCTTAACAGTAATGATAGAGATTGTGAAATGCCTAATGTAACCATGTCTGTTGAAACCAAGACACCCAAAAGTGATGCAAATGCTGGAGTGTATAATGCAGGCTTGACTATGTGTGACCAGAGCCAAGGTGTAATATATATCGGTAGGACACTGCCAAAGGACATTGGGTCCTACAGGGACCATGCTGATGCCAATGGAATCACCCTGTGGGAGACCCCCAGGTCCGGCAGGCTACTGGACCATGTAGCCTGGACCTTTGGAACGAATATGATGTCCCTTGCAGGACACACACACAGGCAGTGGGAGCAGACCTACTACAGGGACAGTGGTCAATGGGCAGCCCAGCCACCACCAATGGCAACCTGCACCAGACCAGCCCTATTGCCCTTGGCCACCAGGGCCAACACCAGGAGCATGAGGCCAATACCCTCCAGCTTCCCTGGCAAACCCTGGGATGACCTGACCCTCATCCCAATTGGTGGACAAGGAGCCCACCCAGTCTTGTGGCCCTGCCCACCACCCCACAACTACCCACATCACAGTGTATACACACCACCCACTGCTGCCGTGGCTACCTCCCCGAGGGATCCCACAACAGTGACACCCACTTGGTTTGTGTGTGAGGGAGGGGAAACTTACGAGGCCAGCCTCAAGCACAGGGGTCACACCTGACAACCACACAACCCTCACCACAACCTCCCATAGCCCACCACTGATCACCTCCCCTGGTCATGACAATAAGGATATGAAAAATGTACAGGGGGGAGTATTGTTTTGTAGGCATGCCTGTTTGCTGTGTGATGTCTGTAACACTGAATGTACCTTTACACTGTACACACCTTGCCTGTACACCAGAGGCTGCTGCTGCTGGAGACCAAAGGGTTGTAAATGATGAAAGCTATAGCCAGATCCCATGTGTGGTGGCCCGGCATCGACTCAGATTTGGAGTCTTGCGCGCACCAATGCAACATTTGCTCTCAACTGAGCAATGCACCCAGGGAGGCACTGCTAAGTTTGTGATCATGGCCCTCTGAACCATGGTCTAGGATCCACGTTGACTTCGCTGGCCCGTTTCTAGGCAAAATATTTTTGGTTCATGTGGATGCTTATTCAAAATGGATTGTGTAAAGTCTTGTCCCCTCAGTACAGATTCACACGAGGCATGTAGTGAAGTCAAGGTCACTCTGGACCTGCACCTTTATTTCACAGCTCTGGAATGCTGCACTTGCCTGAGACCTGTCCTTATATACCTGTCTCTTGCAAGTGCACCCCTGGTGGTAAGGTATGCTGGTGGTTGCAGGTCATATCTTATTACAGTCATGTATAGCATGCTGGGATACAGTTATATATAATAATATAAGATACATGACATCACCCTCCCCCGAGGTCTTATTGTCTTTATAGGTTCAGTCTCTCAGGTGGTCTACGCTCTCGCGTGGAGCGTCTGAGTTGTAGTTCAGTTATTTGCCTTGGTGTCTGTTTTTCTTTGGGTGTGGTTGCTGGTATCTCGCCTGGGCTGTCTGTTTGTATTGGTGTGATTGTTGTTGACTCGCCTGGGCTGTCTCTTGGGATTGCCCTTTCCTCAGGTTGTTCCCTCTGTCTGTCCACCAGGTGTGGTGCGAGTTCCACATTGTAGTCTGCCTCTGGTTCCGCAGTGTTGTTGGTAAATCTGCTTTTGACTTGGTCTATCTGCTTTTGACTTGTCTACATGCCTCCGGCAGGTTTTGCCATTGTCCATTTGTACTACCAGTAGCCTGTTTCCTTCCTTGCCCGTTACTGTTCCTGCAAACCATTTGGGACCCCTGCCATAGTTTAGTACAAACCCTATCTCGTTCCATCTCCCCCTCGAATTTCTGTCATGGTACTCAGTCAGCTTACGGCGCTTTGCCTCAACGATTTTGTGCATGTCTGGGAGGATTAATGAGAGCCTTGTTTTTAAAGTCCTTTTCATCAACAGTTGCGCGGGGGGGATCCCAGTCTGTGAGTGCGGATGAGATCTGTATGCCAGCAGCAGTCGCGACAGGTGACACTGCAGCGTGGGACCTTGGATCTTAAGCATGCCTTGTTTAATGATTTGCACTGCTTTCTCCGCCTGGCCGTTGGAGGCCGGCTTGAACGGTGCCGTCTTGACATGATTTATTCCGTGGTCAATTATAAAATCTTGGAATTATGCACTGGTGAAACACGGACCATTGTCACTGACCAATATGTCAGGGATTCCGTGCGTTGCAAACATGGTTGCGAGGCTCTCCACAGTGGTGGAGGTTGTGCTCGAGTTTAAAATGTGGATTCGATCCACTTTGAAAATGCATCTACAACTACGAGGAACATTTTGCCCATGAATGGGCCCGCATAGTCTATGTGCACCCACGAGCACAGTTTAGTAGGCCAGGGCCAGGGGCTCAGGGGGGGGCCTCCCTGGGGGCATTGCTGAGTTGGGCACAAATGGTGCACCTTCTGATGCAGAGCTCCAGGTCCGCGTCAATACCAGACCACCAGACGTGGGATCTGGCTATGGCCTTCATGAGAACGATCCCCGGGTGCTCGCGGTGGTGCTCCTGGACAAATGCCTCTCTGCCTCGCAGAGGCATGACTACTCGGCTGCCCCACATCAGGCAGTCTGCTTGTAGTGATAGCTCATGTATGCGCCTGTGAAAGGGTTTTAATTCCTCGGGGCAGGCATCGCGAGCCTCTGCCCAGTCACCGATTAGGACACATTTTTTTACTAAGGATAACGTGGGGTCGCTGGCTGTCCAGGCTCTGATTTGGCGAGCCATCATGGGCGAACCTGTGGACTCAAAGGCATTGATTGCCATGATTATCTCACAGTCCTGTTCATCAGACCCTTCCGTGGTTGCCAGGGGTAGCCTGCTGAGCGCGTCGGCACAGTTGTCTGTGCCTGTTCTGTGCTTTATGGTATAGTCGTAGGATGCCAGAATGAGTGCCCACCGTTGAATTCACGCCGAGGCGTTTATTGCCTTGCTCTCGGATAGGAGGGACGTGAGGGCCTTGTGGTCAGTTTCTAACGCGAACTTGGCCCTGAAAAGGCATTGGTGCATCTTTTTGACACTGTACACGCATGCGAGCGCCTCCTTCTCTACCATTCCGTACCCGCGCTCCGCCCACGAAAGTAACCTGGAGGCATAAGCTATGGGTTGTAATTTGCCCGCACTATTGACATGTTGCAAAACGCACCTGACCCCATACGCTGACGCATCGCATGTGTGAACTAGCTTTTTACCTGGGTCAAAGAAAGTCAAAACACTGTTGGAACACAGAAGGTTGCGTGCCTTATTGAAGGCGCGTTCCTGGGCGTCCCCCCAAAACCAATCGCACCCCTTTCTGAGTAGCGTGGAGAGGCTCCAGCAGCGTGCTTAAGTTCTGCATAAAGTTCCCAAAGTAATTGAGTAGCCCGAGAAAGGTGCATAGTTCTGAGACATTCCGGGGCCTGGGTGCCAGGCGAATTGCTTCTGTTTTGGACTCTATTGGGCGGATTCCATCAGCGGCAATCCTTCTGCCCAAAGATTCAACCTCGGGTGCGAGAAACAGGCACTTGGATTTCTTGACTCGTAGGCCTACCTGATCCAACCGCTTTAGTACTTCCTCCTAATTACGGAGATGGGAGTCGGTGTCCCTGCCCGTGATAAGTATGTTGTCGTGAAATACAACCGTCCCCGGGATGGACTTGAGTAGACTCTCCATGTTGCGCTGGAATATGGCAGCTGCCGACCTGATGTCGAATGGGCATCGATTGTACATGAAAAGGCCTCGATGTGTGTTGATTGGATTCCTCGGTCAATTCTTGCGTCATATACGCAGATGTGAGGTCTAATTTTGAGAAAAGTTTTCCTCCAAGCCAATGTGGCAAATAAGTCCTCCGCTCTGGGCTGCGGGTACTGGTGCTGTCGGGAGACTCTGTTTATGGTAGATTTGTAGTCCCCACAGATTCGTACGGATCCATCAGGCTTCATGACTGGGACGATGGGACTTGCCCAGTCGCTAAATTCCACAGGTGATATAATGCCTTCCCGCAGAAGCCTTTCTAGTTTGTGTTCAATCTTTTCCCTCATCACATAGGGTACAGCTCTGGCCTTGTGATGGACCGGTCTAGCATCCTGTGTGATGTAGATTTTGACTTTGGCCCCTTTGAAAGTGCCCACACCTGGCTGATAGAGATGTTCAAATCGCTTTATAACTGTTGAGCTGGAGGTCCGTTCCTCTAATGACATGGCATGGACATCATCCCATTTCCAGTTTAGTTTTGCCAGCCAGCTTCTCCCCAGCAGTGCTTGGGGGTCTCCGGGGACAATCCACAGGGGAAGTCGGTTCACTGTCCCTTTGTGTGTGACAGAGAGCATGGCGCTGCCGAAGACTGGTACAATTTCTTTGGTGTCGGTCCTTAGTTTGGTGTCGACCCTTGTGAGTTTTGTTCTGTCTCTTTTATGCGGCCACAGTTGTTCAAATTGTTGAGCGCCCATGAGAGATTGACTCGCTCCCGTATCCAGCTCCATGTTGATAGATATCCCATTGAGTAGGATCCTCATCATTATAGGAGGCTTCCTGTTGTAGGAGCAGCGGCCATTGATCGTGTTGACCCGGTGTCCCGGGTACTGTCCCCACCCTCTTCTGGTTCGCTTTCCGACCCATCCGATTCGTATACCGGCCGAGCTGTCATTTCTTTGCACATGCAGGCCAAATGCCCTATATATTCACAATTTCTGCAAAAAGCCTGCTGAAATCGACATCCCCTTGCTGAGTGCCCACCCCCACACCTCCAGCACAGACCTGTTCCATTGTTCAAAGAGTTTCCAAAGAATGAGCAGCATCTGGCTGATCTCTCTTGAGCTTCTCTCAGTTTGTAGTTGATTGCTCACATTGTGGGTTGATGAGGTGTGAACGGCCGTTCCTGTGGCCCTTGATGGCTTCTGCCTGCTGTTCTCCCGGTTTTGTCTGTGTGTGGGGGGGGTAGCAGCTTGTTTAGTGCTGTGAACTTCTTGTTCCAATATTTCGTCAGTTGTCGTACCTGCATTGTAAATCAACCTCATTTCTTCTTCCCCTACCAAGAATGTCTTTGCAACCAGTGCTGCTGTCTCTAAGGTCAAGTTCTTGGTCTCTATGAGCTTTCGGAATATGCCTGCGTGGCCTATTCCTTCAATGAAAAAGTGTCTCAGCATTTCTCTCCTCAGTTCATCGGAGAACTCACATAAACTAGCCAACCTCCGAAGTTCTGCCACGAAGTTGGATATGCTCTGGCCCACACAGCGTCTGTAGTTGTAGAACCAGTGTGCTCAATTCTTCAAACGACTTGCTTGCTGGTTTCTTGGGTGCCATTAAAGCGTATGTTTTCGAGCCACAGCTGGTCAAGAGATGGGCTCTTCTCTTGTCTGCCTTATCGTTGCCTAACCAGTGTTTGGTTACAAAGTTTTGCTGGAGCCTTTCTGTAAAGTCCTCCCAATTGTCTCCCGCATTGTACTTTTCATTTGATCCGTTGTTCGCCATTCTGTGGATTCTGTAATCCCGTAACCCGTCGCCACTGTAAAGTCCTGTCCCCTCAGTACAGATTCACACCAGGCATGTAGTGAAGTCAAGGTCACTCTGGACCTGCACCTTTATTTCACAGCTCTGGAATGCTGCACTTGCCTGAGACCTGCCCTTATATACCTGTCTCTTGCAAGTGCACCCCCGGTGGTAAGGTATGCTGGTGGTTACAGGTCATATCTTATTACAGTCATGTATAGCATGTTAGGATACAGTTATATATAATAATGTAAGATACATGACAGATTGAGTGTGTAATAATGTCTGTAAGCACGTCCACTGCCACCATCGAAAGTCTACGAGCCATGTTTGCCATGCATGGCCTGCCTGATGTCCTTGTCAGCAACAATGGGCCGTGCTTCAACAGCACTGAATTCAATGAATTCATGACCCACAATGGGATCAAGCACGTCACATCTGCCCCGTTCAAGCACGCATCTAAAGGCCAGGCAGAACAGACAGTCCAAACCTTCAAGCAAAGCTTGAAACGCGTGTCGGAAGGCTCCCTGCAGACCCACCTGTCCCGGGTCCTGTTCAGCTACTGCACAAGACCCCACTCACTCACCGGGGTTCCCCCTGCCTAACTGCTCTTGAAAAGGGCACTCAAAACAAGGCTCTCTCTAGTCCACCCTGATTTCCATGATCATGTTGAGGGCAGGCGGCATGAACAAATCATGATCGCGCAAATTTGTCACGCGATATTGAAGTCAATGACCCTGTATTTGTACTCAACTATGGACATGGTCCCAAATGGCTTGCTGGCACTGTCGTAGCCAAAGAATGGAGTAGGGTGTTTGAGGTCAATCTTGCAAATGGACTAACATGCAGAAAACATTTGGACCAAACCAAACTTTGGATTTTTTCTTGGCAGGGCCCGTGATTCCCACTCTCAAACCCCCTACTGTTAGCTACCCTGGAAGCTGTCTTAATATCGCTCAGTTGCCCCTCCAGCCCATCAACTTTACCCGTTAAGCGGGCGTTCTCCTCCCATATTGCCTGCTCTGAGCTGCTTTTAAAAGCCAGGCTCATGTGACAGAGCACTTCGGCCTCCGTATGCGTGAGGTTCTCGGAGTCAAACCAGGACTCCGCTTTTCCCCTTATTCATGGCAAACTGTTTGCCACGAGGGTCCTGAGCCAATGGTTTCTCGGCCCCCTCCCCGCCGCAACTGTGCACTGTCGAGCACCCCACCCATGGACTTTTCATAGACAGGCCAGAGCCTGTCCGCGAATGCCTGAGATGCTTCCCCTGCCAATTGCAGTGTCCTCTCTACCCTAGAGAACAGACTACCCTGGGTGTGACCCATGGCTCTCAGGATTTCCTCCTTTAAGCCGGCCACAGTCCCCTGTCCAGGCTTGGTCTTGGCGGACAGGGCCTGATGCTGTTTTCCCTGGATGGGAAACTAACAGTTTGTGAGCCTTGGCCTCACTACACCCGTTAATCCCTCCAAACTGGTCAACCTCGGTGAAGTGAACTGAGGGGTCCCCTTCGTTGTTTAACTTGGACACCCCCGAGATCTATTCTGCAGCTGCAGGGTGGTGAATGGAACCGTGAAGTCGCTTTGAGGTGCGCCTTGACCTGCGCCGTGTACGGGCGGGCCGAACTTCTGCTGCTGTATGGGACACATCGGTCCCTTTGGCGCTTCAGGTGCTGGTTCGACGTCTCTACCCTGCCCCCAATCCTCGCTATCTTCTCCTTCCTCTTCCCAGTCCACTTGAGCATCCCCTGGGGCAATCAAGCAAATCATGCCTTTGGCTTTGGATAGAGCTTGAGTCAAACTTTGGATTTTTTCTTGGCAGGGCCCGTGATTCCCACTCTCAAACCCCCTACTGTTAGCTACCCTGGAAGCTGTCTTAATATCGCTCAGTTGCCCCTCCAGCCCATCAACTTTACCCGTTAAGCGGGCGTTCTCCTCCCATATTGCCTGCTCGTTGAGCTTGGCCTTGGTACTAGGCATTGCAGGTACTCTCCGGTGTTACGGGAGGTTTCCTCCTGAGTATGCCTTTCCTGCCTCTCCTCGCGTAACTCATCCACTAATCTGTTCCCCACTGTGGCCCTTGCGGCTGACTGCTGCTCTGACTCTTGGAGCTCTACCTTAAGCTTACCAATCTTCTCTCTGAGCAGCTGGACTTGCTTCTGCAAACACAGGAGCCAAATGGCCTTTTCTTTTGCCTTTTTGCACTCCTTACTCCCCGTCCACTCAGCAGCTTTGCCCTCAGGACTCTCAGCCCGCAACAGGTCTAACACCCACTGTTGTGTTACATTAACGTTTCCGAATATGGACGAGGAAATCCTATCCCCCATTGCCGATCTCTTGACCTTGACATCTTCCATAACTGTCTGTGCACTCAAATACCAGGGTCCCTTCATGGTTGCCAGATTTTGTAAGTGTTTGTGCTCTTAGTGGTTTCAAATCACCTCCCTTACAACAGTTCTAGACCCTGGGAATTACAGTAGTGAACTCAGTGATAGACAGATCTTTCGGTCTCAACCGTCACAATGATTTTATTCAAGTTAAAGCACACACCTGCGCCCAGTAAAACATACCCTGGTGGTGTAAACAAATCCTGGCCCGTCCGAAAAGGCTCCCATCACGAAGGACCCACGACTAAAACACCCCTGCTTTAGTTCAATTGGGCACCACCAAATCTGTCCAACAGACTGTGCGTAACCCTATGATCGGTTGTAGATGGTGGTTTCTTCTCTCCGTCCCAGACGGAGTGCTCAATCCTTGAGTGCATTGAACGAAGCAAGCAAGTGAAGAAGAGGCGAGAGGGAGTGAGAGAGAGAGATGGCTGCCAACTGCCGTCTCTTGTACCTGAAAAATTCTCGTGCCAAAAAACAGTCCTTTGCCTGAGGCAGTCCAACTAAAAGCAATGAATCACATCTTCGGCCTATGCCTTTGTTACTGGGCTGTTCCTGAGGAAAAAGGCTCCAACGAATCTGGGTGACCAAATAGCTTCCTATGTCCTGAGGTTCCTGCGCTCTGGGGCTCTCAGTCATTTTGATGGCTTGAGCACTGACCAGTTTACCTGATTTCTCACTAATGGGTTCCCATTACATTACAAAGGGTCCTCCATCTCACTTCAGTCATCCCAGACTATCTCTGCCCAGCTGGGGCCTGTCCCAAGTCATACTGTCAGCTCTTTTGAAATATGAAAAAGCAATGTCCAAAACTTAAAGTCCAAAATGTTTACGCTGATGCTGTCGATATTTACGCCGATTCTTACAGGTGCAGGGTGTGGGGTGCAGGGGTTAGGTGTGTGGTGCTGAGGTTGCAGCGAATGGGGAGGTGCAGTGGTGGGGTGTGCAGAGGGTTGGGGGCTGCGTGCGGTGCAGTGGTGGGGTGCACAGAGGGTGCATGGGGAGGTGTGGGGAGCTGGGTGGGGTTGGGGGAGGAGGGGTTACCTGGACACTTTGATCCAGGAGGCAGTCACACCCCTTTGGTAAGGTAGTAGTGCAGGTCTGGTTAGTGGTCAGGGACCGGAGGCTGTGACTGCAACTCAGGCAGGTAAGGGGACCCCAGGTGCAGTGCTGGAGGAGCCTCAGCATTTGTCCTTATCCAACAGGTATGAGGTTCTTGCTGCCTGTGTGGATGAAGGAAAAGCCTGCAGATTGGATGATCAAGCTGACCATGGCAGCATAGAGCAGAAGGCCATTTAAATGGGGGGAGTGAAAGGGAATGTAGTTGTGGTAGGGGACAGTATAGTCAGAGGGATAGATACTGTTCTCTGCAGTTGTGACCGGGAGCACCGATGGTTGTGTTCCCTGGGAAGGGAAGGACCAATTGTCGTGGTCCATTTAGGCACAAACGACATAGGTAGAACTAGGAATGAGGTTCTGCTGAGAGAGTTTGAGGAGTTGAAGTCCAAATTAAAAAACAGAATCTCAAAGGTAATAATCTCTGGATTGTTACCCGAGCCACGCACCAATTGGCATAGGAATAAGCAGATTAGAAGGTTAAATGCGTGGCTGAAAGTGTGGTGTGGGAGGCAGAGGTTTTGCTTTGTTGGGCACTGGCACCAGTACTGGGGAAAGAGGGAGCTGTTCAATGTCAAGGTTGTAGAGCAGAGCAGAGTTTTGGGTAAAAATAAGCAGAGTGAGTCAGGATAGTAACAAAGGACATCAGTGACTAAGGTGACATCAGGAAAAAAAAAGTCAAAGCTAAAGCACAGCTAGACTTTCCATTGTGATCGTTTGGACGATATTTCCGGCCTCAGTGCTTTTTTTATTTTTCAGGATCGCTGGAATATCGTCCATTTTAAAAACCGCTAGTTTCGACTTTTAAATTTGGGTGATAGCCTTAGCGATGTGAAGTGGGCGATAGTGATGTATTTAGTCATGCAAGGCTGGCGTCCATAGCAACGGCCATTCTGCGCATGTGCATTTTTTTTCAGGCAAAGAACTTTTCCCACGATTCAGGAGGTCAGAGGTCATCTGCGCATACTCAGAATGCAAAGGGAGGGAGAGAGAGAAGGAAGGTTTGTGAGGAGGCATTTTTTGAAGGAGTTGAGAAGCATATAAGATGGAAATGGACCACGAGGAGTCGGGAGAGAGTGTGGAGGAGATTGCAGGGAGAAGGGGGGTGAAAGCCTTCTCCGAAGAAACAAATGAGACCTTAGTACACAAGGTGGAGACGCGGTGTGGTTAATTAACCCAAGGTGGGTGTGGGACAGTCTTGCTTCTTCGGCAAGAGTAAGTATTAAATTAGCAAATTTATAATTGTAATGATGCACTGACTCACCGGATTGTAATTAAGCTGGGTAATCTTGGGTAGCTTCCCTGTTAAGATTTAGACTGGGGTCGGAACCTGTGCCCTTTGCTGAGACGCCTTAAATTTAATCAACAGTATTAATTAGTATTTAAACGCTTTGATCGAAAATTGGGGCCAAAGAAATGACTGGAAACAGACAGACCGCAAACACTCGGCATTTCTACCTCTTTAGTTTAGAAGGAGAATTATTAAATTATATCGCAGCTTGTGTGCTGTGAGCAACTCTTAAATTGGGCACAGTCTCCTTTTTGGTTAGGTTGGTGGATGGAGGCACGACTGAGCACTAAGGGGTCCGTTCAGCTTTTTCCAGACTGTGAGAGTCTCTCCGGCTGCTGTCAATCACACAGTGACCCAGCCTGGACTGGGGGAGAACTGCCCAGGTTCAATGTATGCCCTGGGACACTTTGGGACATTAGCTCCGGCCACATGGAGGTCTCCGAGAACAGCCCAGGAACACAGTGCCCCCTCCCATTACAGTCCTGTCATTGCCGAGCTCACCTGCTCAACAGCAGTCTTGATTCCTCCCCCCTCAGGGAGCGCCATCGATTGCAATAAACCGCTTCCCTCCCCTCGGGCACCAAATGGCTTGGCCCATGGATGGGGCCTTTCCTGGAGATTGTATGCGAGATGTTTGGTGTCAAGCATTAGTTCCTAAACACGATCTTGTTAAATATTTTCTCTGAACATAGATGTTATAACCAAGCATCCATTGGATACAAACTGTATTAATATATAACGTTAATGTTAACGATGAATAGCATGTGGGGTGACTAATTGTGGATTACAATATCTGTTGTGTTTCCATAATAGTATCTAGTCAATTAGCTTATGCCATGCTCTTGTCCCATTTGCAGAGGAAAATATCTAAGAATCAGGCGGAGCGGAGACGGACCAGAGGAGGGCCTGCTGACCTGCACCCTCTGACTGATCTGGAGGAACGTGCTGCAGCACTAGTGGGAAGGCATAATTGTTCTGCCACCCATGGTGGTGCAGATCCTGTTGTTGCGCCATGTGAGTAATATGTAAAGCAGTGGTAAACTAGTGGTAATTTGAAGTAATTTAATGCCATTTGCTTATAATATATGAATGATGTAATGTTATGCATGCAGCTTCTGTACTCTCATGTAAATCATATGTAACGTCTCTCATTCACATTTATTGCAGTAGTGTTGCTCCTCGTACATATGCCTGCACAACGCAAGCATTCTCATGTCTCCCCTTCTCTTCTACTAACCTCAATAATGTTTTCCAGTTCCCCAGGCTCCCCTGGAGCATAACCACTACCACTGTAGGTCGTGCTCACCAGGGGGAAGAAGAACATTCGACCGAGGAGGAGGATGATGAGCTGGACATGCCATCTGTGGTACCTTCGGCCACGCCATCCTCAAACGTCGTCTTCTCGATCCACTGAGGTCATTCTGCCAATGTCACCCACCGCCCCCCCCCCCCCCCACACCCCCACCACAGCAGCAGCCCTTGAGGGGATTAAGTTGGAAAGTGGGGGTTACAACGAGGGGGATCAAATTAGAGGAGGGAAGCATGGCCGCAGTTGGGGGGGTGGGGGCGGGGGGGTGCGTATATTATTGTTTTATTATTTTTTTTTAAAGTGTTGACTGTTGGGGAGGTTGTTCTCTTTATATTGTTGTTGAAAAAATGTTGTTCACTGTTAGGGAAGGTGAGTGGTGTTATATATAGTTTGTTAAAAAAAAATTAAATCAGTTGTTAAATTATTTAAAAAATGTATTTAACTTTACAATTGTTGTGAAGTGTCTTCTAATAATGTAAGGTAAGACATCAATACAAGGGTTGCAGACTATGGCCAGGCAAGGCTGAAACATAATGCAACTGTAACTGTCACCAACGTAACTTCATGCAAAGCATTTATTTATGAGCTGCTGACGCAACAGTTTTGCAGGTGCGTAACTACCACGGGGCTTTTCCAGTGGGGGGTGCGTGGGGGCATGGGTTCATCGCCAGGCTGATTATCCTCCCCGAGGTCCTTGTCCTCCTCTTCATCATCTTCCTCCTCCCCTCTCTCCTGAGGTAGACCGGCAGTCCCATTTGGAAATTGTTGCCCTCTCTTGATAGCTAGGTTATGCAACATGCAGCACACCGCAATGAACTCAGCAACCTGCTCAGGGTGGTATTGTAGGTTGCCTCCTGAGTGGTCCAGGCATCTGAAGCGCTGCTTCAGAACTCCAATTGTCTTTTCGACAATATTGCGTGTGGCTATATGGCTTTCGTTGTAGCGTTTCTAGGCTTCTGTCTGGGGCTTTCGCAGGGGGGTCATGAGCCAGCTGGCAAGGCAATATCTTTTATCTCCCAGCATCCAACCGTGACCTTGTGGATAACTCTTAAACAGGTCAGAGACAGTGCTCTCACGCAAGATGTGCACATCATGGATGCTCTCTGGAAAATTTGCATTTACTGTTTGTGGTCAACAACAAGCTGCACAGTTAGGGAGTTGGAATCCCTTTTGGTTCCGAAACACCTCCGCATCCAGTAAAGGTGCTTGCAGGGTGATGTGTGTACAGTCTATTGCTCCCTGCACCTTGGGGAAGTTTGCTATTCTCAAGAACTCCAAAGCCCTCTCACGCTGTACCTCCCTGGTCATAGGGAAGTTTATAAAGTCCATCTTGCATGCGTAAAGGGCTTCAGTCATCTGTTGAATGCAGCAATGTGTGGCGTGCTGAGAGATACTGCAAATGTCGCCAGCTGAGACCTGAAAGGAGCAATGGGTGGAAGGGAAGTGCCGCAGTAACCTTAACCTCAATGGGCAGTGCAGTTCTGATGGTGCTGGTAGGCTGCAGATCTACCTTAATTAGCTGGCATATCTCACTGATGACCTCCTTTCGGAATCGCAGCCTTCTAACGCACATGTTATTGGACAAGTCCAGGTATGATCGCTTATCCCTGTAAATGTGTTGGGTGTAACCTCTCCTCCTCCGCAGCAGTCTGCCACCTCTTTGATTAGGCACATAATGCTCTTCAATGAACCTTCTCCCATCTCTATTCTGCAGCATGTGAGTCATCAATACTGGTTGAGAAATTACAGGCCCCATCACTATAAATCACTATAAATGCCATAATCTGTCTTCTTAAATTGGACCTCAACAAATACAGTGTGATTAGATGATTGGCAAGATTCAAAAACGCCCTTAAAATCACACAAATTACTTCTCCTCCCAACCACTTCAAGCAGCCTTTTATTAAAGATCCTCCGAGTTTCAAAATGGTGTCCATACTGCCGAGTTAAGGTCAGGTGAGTGCAGCTTTTCTTGAGCGTCTTTTTGGGTGAATGATCATTTGGGCGAAATGCCGAAAGTAGCGAAATGCTCGGTGATAATCCATTATAAACAATATTCTGGGCCTTGCACGAGGATGACGTCATATATATTTTAAAAAATAGGCCAGGCAATGCAGCTCATTCCTGTATGCCGAAAGTTGCGCCGGTGAAAAATGGGCTATAATCGGGCGCTAGTTTCCATTTTTCATCAAATATGGCTGATAGCCTGAATCTCAGTGCTAAATGGCCGATGATGTGCTGAAAGTCTAGCCCCATATCTGAATACGTGAAGCATTCGCAACAATTGACCAGATAATCTGTTTTGTTATTTTGATTGAGGGATAGATATTGGTCAGGACACCATGGATAACTCACTTGCTCTTCTTTGAAATAGTGCCATGGGATCTTTTACATCCACCTGAGAGAGCAGATTTAACTTCTCATTGAAAGACAGCACCTCCGACAGTGCAGCATTCCTTCAGCACTGCACTGGAGTGTCAGCCTAGATTTATGCTCAAGTCTCTAGAGTGGGACTTGAACCCATAACCTTCTGAGTCAGAGGCAAGTGTGCTACCCACTGAGCCACAGTTGATTCAGAATAGCACAGTATAAATTAGGAAATTAGAGGCGCATGTAATAAGGGTAATGCAGTAATTAATGGAGACTTTAATCTATGTATAGATTAAAGTGTGGAGGACAAATTCATGGAAAGTATACCAGATGGGTTTCTAGATCAGTATGTTGAGGAACCAACGAGGAAACAAGCTATTTTAGATCTAGTATTGTGCAATGAAAACAATTAATTAATAACCTTGTAGTAAAGGGGCCTCAGGAAAGAGTGACCATAATATGATAGAATTGTATATTAAGTTTGAAAGTGATTTAGTTAAATCTGAAACTAGGGTCTTAAATCTAAACAAAGCAAACTATGTAAGTTTGAGGGGCGAGCTGGCTAAGGTAGATTGGGAAACTACATTAAAATCTATGATGGTAGAAAAACAATGGCTAACATTTAAAGAATTAATACATAATTTACAACAAATATACATTCCTTTAAGGCACAAAAACTCCACAGGGAAAGTGGTCCAACCATGGCTAACAAGACAAGTTAACAATAATATTAGATCAAAGGAAGAGGCTTATATTGTTGCCAAACAGAACAGTAAGCCTGAGGATTGGGAGGGTTTTAGCATTCAGCAAAGGAGGACCAATAAATTGATAAAGAAAGGGAAAATAGAATCTGAGAGTAAACTAGCAAGAGACATAAAAACAGACTGTAAAAGCTTTGAGAGGTATGTAAATTGGAAAAGATTAGCAAAAGTAAATGTGGGTCCCTTACAGGCTGAGACAGGAGAAATTATAATGGGGAATAAGGAAATGGCAGAGAAATCAAACAAATACTTTGTCTGCATTCATGGAAGAAGATGCAAAAAACCTCACGGAAATAGTGGAGAACCAAGAGTCTAGCGAAAATGTAAGAAATTAGTATTAGTAAAAAAATAGTACTGGAGAAATTATAGGACTGACAGCCGATAAATCCCCTGGAGTGGATGGCCTACATCTTAGGGTTTTGAAAGAGGTGGCTATAGAGATAGGGGATGCATTGGTTGTCATCTTCCAAAATTCCATAGCTTCTAGAATGATTCCCGCAGATTGGAAGGTAGCTAATGCGGATTGGAAGGTCGCAAATGTAATCCCGCTATTTAAGAAAGGGAGGGAAGAGAAAAAAACGGGGAACTACAGACCAGCTGGCCTGACATCAGTAGTAGGGAAAATGCTAGAATCTATTATTAAGGATGTGGTAACAGGGCACTTAGAAAATAATAATGGGATTGGGCAGAGTCAACACGGATTTATGAACGGGAAATCATGTTTGACAAATCTGTTAGAGTTTTTTGACATTGTAACTAGTAGAATAGATAAGGGTGTCAAACAGGGCTACGTCATTGCCCCAACCCTCTTCTCAATCTTCCTTGCTGCCATGCTCCACCTCACAGTCAACAAGCTCCCCACTGGAGTGGAACTAAACTACAGAACCAATGGGAACCTATTCAACCTTCGCCCTCTCTAGGCCAGGTCCAAGACCATCCCAACGTCTGTCATCGAGCTACAGTACGCAGATGATTCCTGCGTCTGCGCACATACAGAGGCTGAACTCCAGGACATAGTCGATGTATTCACTGAGCGTCCGAAAGCATGGGCCTTATGCTAAACATCTGTAAGACAAAGGTCCTCCACCAGCCTGTCCTCGCTGCACAGCACTGCCCCCCCAGTCATCAAGATCCACGGCCCTGGACGACGTGGACCATTTCCCATACCACGGAAGCCTCTTATCAACAAGAGCAGACATTGATGACGAGATTCAACACTGCCTCCAGTGCACCAGTGCAGCCTTCGGCCACCTGAGGAAAAGAGTATTTGAAGACCAGGCCCTTCAAACTGCCACCAAGCTCATGGTCTACAGGGCTGTAGTAATACCTGCCCTCCTGTATGGCTCAGAGACACGGGACCGTGTACAGTAGACACGTAAAGTCGCTGGAGAAATACCACCAACGATGTCTCCGCAAGATCAGGTCAACATCCCCAGCGTTGAAGCACTAACCACACTTGATCAGCTCCGCTGGGCAGACCACATTGTTTGAATGCCTGACACAAGACTCCCAAAGCAAGCGCTCTACTCGGAAGCCCTTCACTGCAAACGAGCCAAAGGTGGACAGAGGAAACGTTACAAGGACACCCTCAAAGCCTCCCTGATAAAGTGCAACATCCCCACTGACACCTGGGAAGCCCTGGCCAAAGACTGTCCTAAGTGGAGGAAGTGCATCCGGGAGGGCGCTGAGCACCTAGAGTATCATCGCCGAGAGCATGCAGAAATCAAGTGCAGGCAGCGGAAAGAGCGTGCGGCAAACTGTCCCACCCACCTCTTCCCTCAACGACTATCAGCCCCACCTGTGACAGAGTCTGTGGTTCCCATATTGGACTGTTCAGCCACCTAAGAACTCATTTCAAGAGTGGAAGCAAGTCCTTCTCGATTCTGAGGGACTGCCTATGATGATGAGATAAGGGATGACCAGTGGATGTGGTGTATCTGGATTTTCAGAAGGCATTTGATAAGGTGCCACACAAGAGGTTATTGAACAAAATTAGGGTTCATGGGATTGGGGGTAATAGAAACATAGAACATAGAAACATAGAAATTTACAGCTCAGAAGGAGGCCATTTTGGCCCATCGTGTCCACACCGGCCGACAAAGAATCGCACAGTCCTCGGTCAGCAGCCCTGGAGGTTACATATAAACCTATGAACAGTGAACAATGGCGGAAAGGCAAAGAACACCCAGCCCAACTAGTCCGCCTCAACAACTACGACACCCCTTATACTGAAATATTCTACACTCCACCCCAACCAGAGCCATGTGATTTCCTGGGAGAGGTAAAAACCAGATAAAAACCCAGGCCAATTTAGGGAGAAAAAAATCTGGGAAAATTCCTCTCTGACGCATCCGGGCAATCGAAACTAGTCCAGCAGATCACCCTGGCCGTATTCGATTCCCTGCAGTACTTAGAATTCAGCAAAGGAGGACCTGGAGTATCTGCCAGCCAAAGGTCATCCACTCTAATCCCAATTACCAGCTCTAGGTCCGTAACCCTGCAGGTTACGGCACTTTAAGTGCCCATCCAACCATCTCTTAAAAGTGGTGAGGGTTTCTGCATCCACCACTCTTTCAGGTATATATTAGCATGAATTGAGGATTGGTAAATGGACAGAAAACGGAGAGTATAAATAAATGGGTCATTTTCAGATTGGCAGGTTGTAACGAGTAAGGTGTCGCAAGGATTGGTGCTTGGGGCCCTAGCTATTCACAATCTATATCAATGATTTGGATGAGAGGACCAAATGTAATATGCGTTTCCCACATTACAATAGTGACTACATTCCAAAAAATATTTAATTGGCTGTGAAATGCTTTCAGACGTCCGGTGGTCGTGAAAGGCATATATAAATTCAAGTCTTTCTTTCTAGCTATTCACAATCTATATGAATGATTTGGATGAGGGGACCAAACGTAAAATATCCAAGTTTGCTAATGATACAAAGCTAGGTGGGAATGTAAGTTGCGGGGAGGATGCAAAGAGGCTTCAAAGGGATATAGACATGCTAAATGACTAGGCAAGAACATGAGAAATGGAATGTAATGTAGAGAAGATTGAAGTTATCCACTTTGCTGGAAAAATAGAAAAGCAGAGTATTTTTTAAATGGTGAGTGATTAGGCAGTGTTGGTGTTCAGAGGGACCTGGGTGTCCTTGTTCACGAATCAGGTACAGCAAGCAATTAAGAAAGCAAATGGTATGTTGGCCTTTATTACAAGAAGATTACAAGAGTAAAGACATCTTACTGCAATTATATAGGGCCCTGGTGAGACCGCACCTGAAGTATTGTGTAAGTTTTGGTCTTCTTACCTAAAGAAGGATATATTTGCCATTGAGGAAGTACAATGAAGGTTCACCAGACTGATTCCTGGGATGGGGGGATTATCCTATGAGGAGAGATTGAGTCGACAAGACCTATGTTCTCTAGAGTTTGGAAGAATGAGGGGGGATCTCATTGAAACATACAAAATTCTTACAGGGCTTGACAGGGTAGATGCAGGGAGCATGTTCCCCCTGACTGTGGTGTCTAGAACCAGGGGTCACAGTCTCAGAATAAGGGGTTGGCCATTTAGGACTGAGATGAGGAGAAATTTCTTCACTCAGAGGGTGGTGAATCTTTAGAATTCTCTACCTCCAGAGAGCTGTGGAGGCTTAGTCGTTAAGTATATTCAAGACCGAGATCGATAGACCTTTGGATATTAAAGAAATCAAGGAATATGGGGTTAGTGCAAGAAAGTGGAGTTGAGGTAAAAGATCAGCCATGACCTTGTTGCATTGCAGAGCAGGCTCGATGGGCCGAATTGTCTACTCCTCCTATTTTTTATGTTCGTATGTTCTTATGAAGTCATCAGTACACAACTTTGTGACTTTGTAAACTTTATAAACATTAATACCCATCGCTATTTTAGAGAAAGTTGGCAGTTTTTGTGATGTAATGAATATCTGAATATATTTTCCATGGTGTCAGGAACCCTTCGTAAAATGGAACATTAAGTAATTTGAAAACCATTTTAAAATTCTTGTTACAGGTTTCAGGTGTGTCTTCAATATTCCCTCAGGTACACTGCTGGTCACTCCTGTAAGTGGTTTCAGCATCTTGTGTTCAGGAGTTTGCCCAATGTCTAATTATATATAACCCAGGGGTGTAACAATCTGACCTGTTTTACAGTGAGGCTAGATAAAAATGCTTTAGCTCATAGACACCATGTGAAGGCACTGGAGAAAATGTTCATCCTCACTGCCCGGGCAGGCATGGTGGGTCGCCCTATATCATGGAACTCGCTCAATTTTCATTCCATTGAAATCAGATTAGTAGCCGTTGTGTGAAGACATAAATTTACCCAGGGTAACAGTCAAAGCGCATCATATTTTCTTATTTAATCTCTTTTGTTTCCTCAAAAACATGCTAAACCCCATGCCCTGCCAATTTCATGGTTTGGTTTTTGGGTATTATGTTACTTTCAGATTATTTCTGTTGTATATGTGGACTTGTAGTTACTCTGAATGGCCACCAGAGGGCTCACCCCTGGAGTCCCAAGGGATCCCATAATCCCTTGGGAGCACAGGTATTCAAGGAGGCTTCACAGGTTGGAGAGGCACTCTGGAGACCTGCAATAAAAGACTAAGGTCACACTTTACTTTGAGCTCACAGTGTTCAGTCTGACTCTTTCTCCATACACAACAATTGGCGACGAGATACAGATAGCGAACCCAAAGATGCAGAGAACAGTGGGCATCCTAGAGAAATTCTTGGAGGGAGATAATTGGAAAACTTTTGTGGAGCGACTCGACCAATACTTCATGGCCAATGAGCTAGATGGGGAAGCGAGTGCTGCCAAACGAAGGGCGATCCTCCTCACCGTCTGTGGGGCACAAACGTATGGCCTCATGAAGAATCTGCTCACCCACGATCTGCTCATCAGCGAAATCCACGGGGAAATTGTACAACGATTTTTGCACACTGGTCCGAGAGCATTTGAACCCGAAGGAAAGCTTTCTGATGGTGAGGTAGCGTTTCTACACCTACAAAAGGCCAGGAAGTGGTGAGTTATGTCGCCGAGCTAAGACGTCTTGCAGGACATTGTGAATTTGAAGGACATTTGGAGTACATGCTCAGAGACTTTTTCGTACTTGGCATTGGCCATGAAATCATACTTCGCAAACTTTTGACTGTAGAGACCCCGACCTTGAGTAAGGCCACAGCGATAGCCCAGGCGTTCATTGCCACCAGTGACAATACGAAGCAAATCTCTCAGCACACAAGTGCTGCTACAAGTACTGTGAACAAAGTGATGTTGTTTTCGAATTGTAATGTACAGGGCAGGTCAGAGATACCTGCAGCTGCACGTCCGCAGATGACTGAGTCCACCATCAAGGGTGATGAATGCAAGGCCATTAACATCTTGTTGGCGCTGCGGGGGTGATCATCGTTTCCATTCATGCCGATTCAAAGAGTACATTTGCAAGGGCTGTGGAACAATGGGACACCTCCAACGAGTGTGCAGGTGAGCTGCAAAGCCTGTTAAACCTGCAAACCACTATGTTGCAGAGGAGGACAGATCCATGGAGGATCACGATGAACCAGAGCCTCAGATAGAAGAGGCAGAGGTACATGGGGTGCACATATTCACCATGAATTGTCCCCCGATACTGCTGAATGTTGAACTAAATGGATTCCTGGTGTCAATGGAGCTGGACACGGGTGCAAGCAGTCTATCAGGGGCAAAAAGACTTTCGGAAGGTTGTGGTGCAACAAGGCCTCAAGGCCAGTCTTAACTCAAGTGCGCACAAAACTAAGAACTTACACTCAAGAACTGATTCCTGTAATTGGCAGTGCTATCGTAAAGGTCTCCTATGATGGAGCGGTGCACAAGCTAACACGCTGGGTGGTGCCGGGCGATGGTCCCACGCTGCTCGGCAGGAGCTGGCTGGGAAAGATATGCTGGAACTGGGACCACGTCTGAGCGCTATCGCCTGCTGATGACACTTTGTGTGTCCAGGTCTTAAACAAATTTCCTTTGCTGTTCGAACCAGGCATTGGGAAATTCCAAGGAGCAAAAGTGCAGATCCATCTAATTCCGGGGGCGCGACCTGTCTATCAGAAGGTGAAAGCAGTACCGTACATGATGAGAGAAAGGGTAGAGATCGAGCTAGACTGGCTGCAAAGAGAGGGCATCATTTTACCGATCGAGTTCAGCGAGTGGGCCAATCCTATTGTCCCAGTCCTCAAGGGTGACGGCACCGTCAGAATCTGTGGTGATTACAAAGTAATTATCAATCGTTTCTCCCTGCAGGACCAATACCCACTACCAAAGGCTGATGACGTCTTTGCAACGCTGGCGGGAGGAAAGACATTCACGAAGCTGGATCTGACTTCAGCCTACATGACGCAGGAACAGGAGGAATCATCGAAGGCCCTCACCTGCATCAACACGCACAAAGGTCTTTTTGTTTATAACAGATACTCGTTTGGAATCCGATCAGTGGCGGCGATATTCCAGAGGAACATGGAAAGTTTACTGAAGTTGGTCCCGCACACCGTGGTCTTCCAGGACGACATCTTGGTCACAGGTCGGAACACAGTCGAGCACCTGCAGAACCTGGAGGAGGTTCTTAGTCGACTCAACTGCGTGGGGCTCAGATTAAAATGCTCAAGGTGCTTGAAGTGGAGTTCTTGGGAAGGAGGATTGTGGTGGACGGCATCAGGCCCACCAACGCGAAGACGGAGGCAATCGAGAACGCACCGAGGCCACAGAACGTGACGGAGCTGCGGTCATTTCTGGGACTTTTGAACTACTTTGGTAACTTCTTACTGGGTCTCAGCACACTGCTACATGTCTTACTACAAAAAGGAGGCGAATGGGTTTGGGGCAAAAGCCAAGAAAATGCCTTTGTAAAAGCGAGAAAATTGTTATGCTCAAACAAATTGCTTGTGTTGTATGATCCATGTAAGTGTTTGGTACTAGCATGTGACGCATCGGCCCGCATCCAGAGATGGGCACTCACGTTGTCCGCATACAACTACGCCATCCGCCACAGGCCAGGCACAGAAAACTGAACCGATACTCTCAGTAGGCTGCCATTGTCCACCACAGGGATGGAAATGGCGCAGCCCGCAGATCTAGCCATGGTTATGGAAGCATTTGAGAGTGAGCAATCACCCGTTACTGCCCAGCAGATCAAATCCTGGACCAGCCAGGACCCCTTATTATCTCTAGTCTAAAGCTGTGTGCTTCACAGGAGCTGGTCCAATATCCCAGTGGAAATGCAGGAAGAGATTCCAGTGCCGCAAAGATGAAATGTCTATACAGGCAGACTGCCTTCTGTGGGGCAATCGAGTGGTGGTCCCCAAGAAGGGCAGAGATACCTTCATTAATGACCCCCACAGTACCCACCCAGGCATCGTAATGATGAAAGCAATGGCCAGATCCCATATGCGGTGGCTGTGTATCGATGCAGACTTAGAGTCCTGCGTTCACAGATGTAATACATGTTCGCAGTTAAGCAATGTACCCAGGGGTGCGCTGCTAAGTTTATGGTCTTGGCCCTCCAAACCGTGGTCTAGGGTATATGTCGACTATGCAGGCCCGTTGTTGGTTAAAATGTTCCTTGTGGTGGTAGACGCGTACTCCAAGTGGATTGAATGTGAGATAATGTCGGCTAGCACGTCTGCTGCCACTACTGAAAGCCTGCGGGCCATGTTTGCCACACACGGCTTACCCGATGTCCTGGTGAGCGAGTGCTGAGTTCAAAGAATTCATGACCCGTAACGGGATCAAACATGTCTGCCCCGTTTAAACCAGCGTCCAATGGTGAGGCAGAGAGAGCAGTACAAACCATCAAGCAAGGCTTGAAGAGGGTAACTGAAGGCTCACTGCAGAGTCGCCTATCCCGAGTTTTGCTTAGCTACTGCACTGAGATCCCACCTGCTGAACTGCTCAAGAAAAGAGCACAAAAGACAAGGCTCTCGTTAGTTCCCCCTGATCTACATGAACAGGTAGAGAGCAGGCGGCTTCAACAAAGTGCATACCATGATAGCGCAAATGTGTCACACGAGATTGAAATCAATGATCCTATATTTGTGTTAAATTATGGACAAGGTCCCAATTGGCTTCCCGGCACTGTCGTGGCCAAAGAGGGGAGCAGGGTGTTTCGGGTCAAACTTTCAAATGGACTCATTCACCGGAAACATTTGGACCAAATCAAACTCAGATTCACGGACTATCCTGAGCAACCCTCCTTGGACCCTACCTTTTTTGATCCCCCAACATACACACCAGTGGCAACCGACACCACGGTTGACCACGAAGCAGAACCCATCATCCACAACAGCCCTGCAGGGCCCAACACACCAGGCAGCCCAGCAAGGCCAGCTGCACAGCAGCCCAGCGAGGGCCCAACAAATGATTCAACAACAGCTTTCACACCGAGATGACCAACCAGGGCAAGAAGGGCCCCAGATTGATTCACATTGTAAATAGTTACACTATTGACTTTGGGGGGGGAGTGTTGTTCTATATGTGGACTTGTATTTACTCTGTACAGCCATCAGAGGGCTCACCCCTGGAGTCCAAAGGCATCCCATAATCCCTTGGCAGCATAGGTATTTAAGGAGGCTTCACAGGTTGGAGAGGCACTCTGGAGACCTCCAATAAAAGACTAAGATCACACTTTACTTTGAGCTCACAGTGTTCAGTCTGACTCTTTCTTCTCAACTTCCACGTGCAAAAATCTGGAGCTGTCACACAGACACCTGTTCAAACCTTCCTGTCCCTGTGTCCCTTTTCTCTGATAATTCTGATCCCAGGAACTAGTGAAGTTAGTGACTTTCTCACCTGGTGTCTCAGCCAAACCGACTACCCCGTCCCCCGGGCGTACTCTGATGCTGTACCAGATGATTAGAACCACCCTCCCTACAAATTCTGTTAATACTTGTTGGCTGCCTGACACTGCATGACTAATTTCTCCATATCCCTGCTCACCTGGCTCAAGTGCACACTTTCTACAACTGCAGCCGTGGCCTTTCTTTGTAAACTTTGCAGATTCACAATATTTTAAAATACAATTGTTATACATCGCTCAATCCCAAAATCCTTTCGGTGAGAGAAAAAGATCAAAACTCGCAAAGCATTTCCTTATGCCGCCCCTGTTTTTTCTGTCAATCACAAATATGTGTCCTTTGGTTACCAACCCTCCTGCCACTAGAAACAGTTTCTCCTTATTTGTTCTGTCAAAACCCTTCATGATTTTGAATACCTTTTATTAAATATTCCCTTAACCTTCTCTGCTCTAAGAAAAACAATCCCAGATTCTTCAGTCTCTCCATATAACCAAAGTCCCTAATCCCTATTACCATTCTAGTAAATCTCTTCTGAACCCTCTCGCTTGCCAAGGCCTTAGCCTCCTTCGTAAAGTGTGGTGCCCAGAATTGAACATAATACTCCAGGTGTTTTATAAAGGTTTATATCATATCTTCCTTGCTTTTGTAGTCTATGCCTCTATTAATAAAATCATGGATCCTGTATGCCTTCTCAAGTTGTTCTGCCACCTTCACTCCAATCTCTGTTCCTGCACCCCCTTTAAAATTGTACCATTTAGTTTATATTGCCTCTCTTCATTCTTCCTACCAAAATGAATCAATTCACACTTCTCTGTGTTAAAATTAATCTGCCATGTGTCTGCCCATTTCACGGTCCTCCTGAAGTCTGTTACTATTCTCCTCGTTGGTTCCTACATTTCTGAATCAGCAAACTTTGAAATGAGGTCCAGTACATGTCCTGTGTACCCAAGCCCAGGTCATTAATATCAAAAAGAGCAGTGGACCAAAAACTGGGAACACCACAACACACTTCCCTCCAGTCTGAAAAACATCCATTCACCACTATTCTCTGCTTTCTGTCCCATAGCCAATTTTGTATCCATGCTGCCACTGCCCCTTTAATCTGATGGACCATTATTTTGCTAATAAATCTATTATGTAACACTTAATCAAATGCCTTCTGAAAGTCCATATACACATCAACTGCCCTACCTTCATTAACCCTCTCCATTACTTCACCAATGAACTCAACCAAGTTAGTGAAATATGATTTTCCTTTAATATATCAGTGCTCACTTTAGCCCATAATTTTCCAAGTGCCAATTAATTTTGTTCCGGATTATTGTCTCTAATAGTTTCCACACCATCGATGTTAGACTGACTGGCCTGTAATTGCTAGATTTATCCCTCTTCCCTTTATTGAACAGGGGTGTAACATTTATAATCCTCCAGTTCTCTGGCATCACTGCCATATCTAAGGAAGATTGTGGTCAGAGCCTCCACAATTTCCACCCTTACTTCCCTCCGTAACCTCAGATTCATCCCATCTGGACCCGATGACTTTTCTACTTTGAATAATGCCAATCTTTTAAATGCCTCCTCCTTTGCCGCTACATTAGTAGCATTCTGTTTTAAACCACAGCACAGGCACCAGTCAGTAGCTTGTCTACATCTGCAAGTGTAAACTACATCCTGGTCTGACACACAAGCTAAATATTTTCTCATAAAGTCATACTCAGCAAGAGCCGCTGGCAGTGAGGGCCTTTCAATCTATAAAATCCATCACTGCAATAGACATTGGCTCACTCTTACCGTGTAATATATAGACATGAGGTTTCTGAGAACGTGTCTTCACTTTGGGAGTGTGGAGGCCTGTAGAATAGAGAATGGGAGAATCTGGTTATTCTGCTTCAAACTATCCACAGAAACATCATTGGTAATGTTTGGGCAAATCAGTAATTGAAACTATATTGGCATGTTTTGACATTTAAACAATCTCCCTTTAATATCCAACTCAGTATAATTCCATTCTCCCGCTCACTCCCCGCATCCTTTAGTATCCAACCCAGTCTAATCCCACCCTCCCTCTCACTCCCTGTATCATTTAATATCCCACCCAGTCTAATCCCACTCTCCCCCTGACTCCCCATACCCTTTAATATTCCACCCAGTCTAATCCCACTCTCCTCTGCACTCCCCATACCCTTTCATAGCCCACCCAGTCTAATCCCACTCTTCCCTCACTCCCCATAACTTTTAATATCCCACACAGTCTAAACCAGCTCTCCCTTCACTCCCTGTACCCTTTAATGTTCCACCCATTCTAATCCCATTCTCCCACTCACTCCCCATACCCTTTAATATCCAACCCAGTCTAATCCCACTCTTTCTCGCACTCCCCATACCCTGTAACATCCCACCCAGTCTAATCCCACTCTCCTGCTCACTCCCCGCACCTTTAAATATCCCACCCAGTTTAATCCCACTTTCCTGCTCACTCCCCGTACCCTTTAATATAGCACCCAGTGTAATCTCACTCTCCCTCTCACTCCCCATACTCTTTAATATCCCACCCAATCTAACCCCACACCCCCCACACCCTTTAATATCCCACCCAATTTAATCCCACTCTCCAGCTCACTCTCTGCATCCTTTAATATATATCCCAGTCAAATCCCACTCTCCCCCTCACACCCCATACCCTTTAAAATCTCATCCACATTCCCGCTCACTCCCCGTGCCCTTTAATATCCTACCCAGTCTAATCCCATTCTCTTCCTCACTCCCCGCACCCTTTAATCTTATTAAACTTTTCACAAAATCATCAAATCCTGTGCTTACCGTGTAACATGGTAATAATACCCCATCATCATTTTTCTCACTGCTGTCATTGGTACAATTCACCACTACGTCTGAGTCAGTTGGAGAGGGTGTCACATCATCCTTCGAAATATCGACAATAAGCAATTCAAAAGTATTTGTTTAAAAACAAGGCCAGCAGTTAAAGTATCTCTCTATTGAAGTATAACACTAAATGAACAACTAACTATATCTTGACTAAATCACATCTGTCGAACTCTCTGCAATGTAATAAGGGTCAGAGTTTCCTTGTTGGCATAAGTATGTAAAGCTCCAGCTGGGTGAGCGCACTTAGGAAAATGGTTTATGATGATTACATGGACTCAGGTGTGGGAGACGACAGACAGAGGAGGGGATAAGTGTGAGGGAGGGAGTGAGATGAAAACAGTTATCTGCTGTCATAAACAGAATATAAAGTCGGGAATTTGGTGAGTGTGAATTTGGTGCTGTTTTTTTCCTCCAATACTTGTAGTGGTTCGTGTAAGCTTGAGGCAGAAAGTATTTAAAATATTGTCCAGTGCTTTAGTGCTTAGTGCAAGTTAGTGTGTTTTAAAAAAACTTACAACAGACTATAAAGTAGATATAAATAAACTCGACTAAGATATGGCAGAACAGGTTGTATGTCTGGACTGCAGTATGTGGGAGTTTATGGGCAGCAAGACTGTCCCGAGTGAACACATTTGTAGCAGATGTCACCATCTCAAATATGACTGGCTCAAGGTCATTGAGCTGGAGACACTCTGACACATTAAGGGAGGGGAAGGATTATCTGGACAGTTTGCTCCAAACCTTGGTCACACCTTGTAGAGAGGTGCAGAATCAGAATGGGGTTGGTGTGACCGATAATGTACAGAGTAAGGTGAACCCAGGTGAGTTAGCGAAGGAGGATCTGCAAAGACTGATCCTATCCAACAAGCATAATGGACTTATTACCTGCGAGGAGAAGGATAAAGACTGCCGGAAAGATAGCCAGAATGCAGACCATGGCATCTTGGAGCAGGAGGCTAGTCAAAGTGGGGGGTGGGGGAGGGGAGGAGGGGAAGGATAATGTGGTAGTTGTAGGGGATTCAATAATTAGGGGACAGATAGCATCCTTTATGCCAAGTTGCCTACCAGGTGCCAGGTGAGGGACATCTTGAACCGGCTTGAAAGGATATTGGAGAGGGAGGGGGAGGATCCAGTCATTGTGATCTATGTTGGGACCAACAACATAAGGAAGAAGAGACAAGAGATCCTGTTTGGAGAGTGCTAGAAGCTAAATTAACGAGCAGGACCTCAAGGGTTATAATCTCTGGATTATTATCTGAGCCATATGCAAATTGGCATAGGGATAAATAGATTAGGGAGGTGAACACACGGCTGAAGGGCTGCCGTGGGAAAGCGGGCTTCCATTTTGTGGGACATTGGTTCCGGTACTGGGACAGGAAGGAACTGTACCATTGGGACGGGCTCCGCCTGAACTGAGCTGGGACTTGGGCCCTAGTGGAAAGGATAAATAGGTCGGTCACGATGACTTTAAACTAGTAAATGGCAGGGGGTGTGATGGGCTCAGGTAGAAAAGGTAGTATAAATAATAATTCTAAAACAAACAAAAGAGAAGAGAGTAGAGTAATAGTCAGAAAGTAAAGAGAAAACTAAAAGATGTAAAGGGATTAAACCAGGAGAGAGAAATAAGAAATGTGTGAGTAAAACATCAGAGCAGAAGGACAGGTTAGGGTGTGTGACCCAAATAAGCATTCGTTATGCAAACGCACAGAGTATAAGGAACAAATTGAATGAATTGCAGGTGAAAATTCAACTTAGAGGGTATGACATGGTAGCCATTACTGAGGCATGGCTGCATGACGGTCAGGACTGGAAACTGAATATACCAGATTATAAGGTCTGCAAGAAAGATCGGGAAAATAGTAGAGGGGGAGGAGCAACCTTAGTGATTAAGGATAAAATCACTTCAATGATATGTAGGGGGTGGTCTTGGGGTCAGGTTCACGTCTGGCCTTCTGAGCGGTTCGAATCGCTCTCATTCCCTGGGTTCTAGACTTTGGATTTATTTGGGGATGTGACAAAGTGCAAGAGGCAACTGATTTTGGTGCAAGAAACTTCGATTTTATTAAGGAAAAGAAAGTACAATGTCAAAACACACAATCACTAGAATAAGGGACACTTTATCACACGTTCAAAAGGGGTTACAGAAAATAATACACCTCCCACTGCCTAACTCTGACTAGGTTGAACTCTAGGGCAAACAGGGATTATGCTCACCAATCCTCTTATTGTCAGTTAGCGGTGGTTCGCGGTTCACTGGACTCTGTAGGTTCTGCTTGCCATACCCCGAACATTGTGGAAAACTTCTTACTGTGTAGTCTTCAGTTGGGTGGTGTCTGCTGATGCGGTAGGGCGTGTATTGGATTTTATGGGGTGAGTACCCACTTTCTTCCATCAGCAGTAGGCTTTAAAGTTCTATTAGGTAATGTTTCATAGTGGTAGCTAGGAGCAGATTGTAGAGTGGAAACTTTCGAATCTTCGGTTTCTTCTTGAGGACTTTTGTTCTTGGAATTTGTCGATCGCGGTGGTTCGATGTTACTACGTTGGCTGTGGTTAGTTACTGTTGCGATGATAATGTCCGAAGTTACTGGGAACTGCCTTTTTCTGCCTTGATGATGATCTTCCTTTTACTTCGGTAGCAGAGCAGTGTGGCCCAGGAGTGTCGCCGAGGCTGAAGATGTTGATGTTTGTTCTGGGGGAGGTGGGACCAGTACAAACCGGACGGTCTGCACCAAGGCAGGACCGAAACCAATGTCCTAGGGGGAATGTTTGTTAGTGCTGTTGGGGAGGAGTTAAACTAATGTGGCAGGGGGATGGGAACCAATGCAGGGAGACAGAGGGAAACAAAAAGGAGATAAAAGCAAAAGACAGAAAGGAGATGAGTAAAAGTGGAGGGCAGAGAAACCCAAGGCAAAAAACAAAAAGGGCCACTGAATGTAAAGGGGCTGAAGGAGGGGTCAAAACTAAAAATCATGGATTAAAAACTAGTATTAAAACACTCTACCTAAACGCACACAGCATTCGAAATAAAGTAAGAGTTGACGGCACAAATCATTACAAATGGGTATGATTTGGTGGCCATTACAGAAACGTGGTTGCAGGGTGGCCAAGACTGGGAATTAAACATACAGGGGTATCTGACGATTCGGAAAGATAGACAAGAAGGGAAAGGAGGTGGGGTAGCTCTGTTAATAAAGGATGATATCAGGGCAGTTGTGAGAGACGATATTGGCTCTAATGAACAAAATGTTGAATCATTGTGGGTGAAGATTAGAGATAGTAAGGGGAAAAAGTCACTGGTGGGTGTAGTTTATAGGCCCCCAAATAATAACTTCACAGTGGGGTGGGCAATAATCAAGGGAATAATGGAGGCATGTGAAAAAGGAACGGCAGTAATCATGGGGGATTTTAACCTACATATCGATTCGTCAACTCAAATCGCACGGGGTAGCCTGGAGGAGGAATTCATAGAATGCATACGGGATTGTTTCTTAGAACAGTATGTTACAGAACCTACAAGGGAGCAAGCTATCTTAGATCTGGTCCTGTGTAATGAGACAGGAATAATAACCGATCTCCTAGTAAAAGATCCTCTCGGAATGAGTGATCACAGTTTGTAATACAGATTGAGGGTGAGGAAGTCATGTCTCAAATGAGCATACTATGCTTAAACAAAGGGGACTACAGTGGGATGAGGGCAGAGTTGGCTAAAGTAGACTGGAAACACAGACTAAACGGTGGCACAATTGGGGAACAGTGGAGGACTTTTAAGGAGCTCTTTCATAGTGCTCAACAAAAATATATTCCAATGAAAAAGAAGGGCGGTAAGAGAAGGGATAACCAGCTGTGGATAACCAGGGAAATTAAGGAGAGTATCAAATTAAAAACCAATGCGTATAAGGTGGCCAAGGTTAGTGGGAAAATAGAAGATTGGGAAAATTTTAAACGACAGCAAAGAATGACTAAGAAAGCAATAAAGAAAGGAAAGATAGATTACGAAGGTAAACTTGCGCAAAACATAAAAATGGATAGTAAAAGCTTTAACAGATATATAAAACAGAAAAGAGTGACTAAAGTAAATGTTGGTCCCTGAGAAGTTGAGAAAGGGGATTTAATAATGGGAAATGTGGAAATGGCTGAGACCTTAAACAATTATTTTGCTTTGGTCTTCACAGTGGAAGACACAGAAACCATGCCAGAAATTGCTGGTCACAGGAATGTGGGAAGGGAAGACCTGGCGACAATCACTATCACTAGGGGGGTAGTACTGGACAGGCTAATGGGACTCAAGGTAGACAAGTCCCCTGGTCCTGATGAAATGCATCCCAGGGTATTAAAAGAGATGGCGGAAGTTATGGCAGATGCATTCGTTATAATCGACCAAAATTCTCTGGACTCTGGGGAGGTACCAGCGGATTGGAAAGCAGCTAATGTAATGCCTCTGTTTAAAAAAAGGGGGCAGACAAAAGGCAGGTAACTGTCGGCCGGTTAGTTTTACATCTGTAGTGGGGAAAATGCTTGAAACTATCATTAAGGAAGAAATAGCGGGACATCTAGATAGGAATAGTGCAATCAAGCAGACGCAGCATGGATTCTTGAAGGGGAAATCATGTTTAACTAATTTACTGGAATTCTTTGAGGATATAACGAGTATGGTGGATAGAGGTGTACCGATGGATGTGGTGTATTTAGATTTCCAAAAGGCATTAGATAAGGTGCCACACGAAAGGTTACTGCAGAAGATAAAGGTGCGCGGAGTCAGAGGAAATGTATTAGCATGGATAGAGAATTGGATGGCGAATAGAAAGCAGAGAGTGGTGATAAATGGGTCCTTTTCAGGTTGGAAATCGGTGGTTAGTGGTGTGCCACAGGGATCGGTGCTGGGACCACAACTGTTTACAATATACATAGATGACCTGGAAGAGGGGACAGAGTGTAGTGTAACAAAATTTGCAGATGACACAAAGATTAGTGGGAAAGCGGGTTGTGTAGAGGACTCAGAGAGGCTGCAAAGAGATTCAGATAGGTTAAGCGAATGGCCTAAGGTTTGGCAGATGGAATACAATGTCGGAAAGTGTGAGGTTATCCACCTTGGGGGGAAAAAAACAAAAAAAGGGAATACTATTTGATTGGGAAAAATTACAACATGCTGCGGTGCAGAGAGACCTGGGGGTCCTTGTGCATGAATCCCAAAAAGTTAGTTTGCAGATGCAGCAGGTAATCAGGAAGGCGAATGGAATGTTGGCCTTCATTGCGAGAGGGATGGAGTACAAAAGCAGGGAGGTCCTTCTGCAACTGTATAGGGTATTGGTGAGGCTGCACCTGGAGTACTGCGTGCAGTTTTGGTCGCCTTACTTAAGGAAGGATATACTGGCTTTTGAGGGGGTACAGAGACGATTCACTAGGTTGATTCCGGAGATGATGATAGATTGAGTAGACTGGGTCTTTACTCGTTGGAGTTCAGAAGGATGAGGGGTGATCTTATAGAAACATTTAAAATAATGAAAGGGATAGACACGATAGAGGCAGAGAGGTTGTTCCCACTGGTCAGGGAGACTAGAACTAGGGGGCACAGCCTCAAAATACGGGGGAGCCAATTTAAAACCGAGTTGAGAAGGAATTTCTTCTCCCAGAGGGTTGTGAATCTGTGGAATTCTCTGCCCAAGGAAGCAGTTGAGGCTAGCTCATTGAATGTATTCAAATCACAGATAGATAGATTTTTAACCAATCAGGGAATTAAGGGTTATGGGGAGCGGGCGGGTTAGTGGAGCTGACTCCACGGCCAGATCAGCCATGATCTTTTTGAATGGCGGAGCAGGCTCGAGGGGCTAGATGGCCTACTCCTGTTCCTAATTCTAAACTAAAAAATTAAAGGGATAAATTCCTTGCCCTGATGGGACATTGGTTTGAATGTAGAAGTTGCTCCGTGGATCCAGATTTGCTCGCACACTCTTGTAATTATACAGTTTCTCATAGTAATGTATTTGTTGCGGCTGTCTTGCATAAGATGAAGCAAGGCGCTCCGAAGTCGGTGGGAGGCCTTGGTTAAAGGTTGAACCTGAATGTTTTTCTCTAAGTATGTTGTACGAATGTTGTATTTTAAAGGGATGTATTCGGGGTGTTTAAAAGTAAAGTATATAGGGTTGGTTGGAGGCCACGATGTTTTTTCACCAACAGACGTTTGATATTCCAGAGGGATTCTTGAAATATCAAAGGGAGGGACTAAGAATCGGCGTAAACATCGACAATAAGTTTTTGACATTGCTTTTTCATATTTCAAAAGAGCGGACAGCATGACTTGGCATAGGCCCTAACATGTTCCACAGGAATACACATTAGATGGGCGGGGATAGTCTGGGATGGCTGAAGTGTGATGGAGGACCCTTCGTCATGTAATGGGAACCCATCAGTGAGAGATCAGGTAAACTGGTCAGTGGGAGCACGCCATGACCGGCACTGACCTCAAGGGGTGCCAGAGCAGTGGTGCACATGTCATATTGTGTCCCCAGCACTTGAATGCGTTCGATTGGGTGGCGTGTGTCCCAATCAAGCCTTAGGGGTTTTAGTGGGGAGGGTTTGCAAGGATCATAAGTGAATGCACATTCTGTTGGACAGATCCAGTGCTGCAATTTTGAATCCGAGCAGTGGTGTTTTAGATGTGGGTACTTCACGTTAGGGGCCTGTTGGGACAGGCCGGACTGTGTCTTGTACTGTGTTTCTTTGTATTACACTACCAAGGTGTGCTTTTACTGGGTGCAGTGGGTTTTAACTTGACTAAAAGCATTGTGATGGTGGAGACCGAAAAGATCTGCCTTTGACTGTATATTACTGTTGACGACGATAATTCCAGTGTCTAGAAGGGTGACCCTGTAAGAGGGGTGATTCAAAACCATCAGGGGCAAAACCACTTACAGCAGTACTGAAGGAGCGCCATGTTGTCTGAGATGATGTCTTTCAGATGGGGCATTAAACCGAGGCCCCGTCTGCTCTCTCAGGTGGATGATAAAGATTCCACGGCACTAATTCGAAGAAGAGCGGTGGAGTTCTCCCTGCTGACTTGACCAATATTTATCACTCAGTCAACACCGTTATCATTTATCTCATTGCTGACTCTTTTTTTAAAATACTGGCAATTACCAATTGAAAGTCAAGCATGTGCCCCCTTTTTAAAAGGGCACAACCAATAAAAACTGTAAATTAACAAATTTTAACTAAAACTTAATGAATCAAATTAAAATTTGTTGTCTGGGGTGATGATGCACTACAGTCCCTCCGGTGACCACATGTCGGCCTCAGCATGCCGACGGACACCACGTGCTCCATCTCCAGGAACACCCGGATGCTAATATAGCCATGGAGAGAGGCAGGCAGTCAGGCTGAATGTCCTCCTCAACTGCCCACCTCCTGAATCCGTTAATGGCCCCCTTGGCCAGGCCCAGGAGCAGTCCTATGAGGAGGCCTTCCGAACTGCTTGCTCCCCTCCGCACAGGGTGCCCAAAGATCAGGAGCGTGGTACTGAAGTGCAACCAAAAATCGAGGATCAGCCCTTTCAGATAATGGAAGAGAGGCTGGAACCTCACACACCCCATGTATATATGGAACACGGACTCATCCAGGCCGCAGAAAATACAGGCGGCCAGGGAGTCCGTGAAATGACTTAAAATGTTATTGCACAGGACTGCTCTGTGAAACACCCTCCAGGCCAAGTCCCCAATAGATAAATGAGGACTTTTATCTCATTGCTGTTTTGGGAGCTTGCTGTGCACAAATTGCCTGCCGCGTTTCTTACAATACAGCAGTGACTATACTTCAAAAGTACTTCATTGGCTGTAAGAAATTTGGGGATGTCCCGAGGTGGTGAAAGGAGCTGTAGAAATAGAAATTATTTATTTTCCCTTCTCCTCCATTAAGTTCACACAAAATTGCTCCCTTTAACTTTTTCCATGAATTGCAGCAAATTGCTTCAGATTGCAGTCAGACCATGTCTGAATTAGTAATTAGAGGTATTGAGGCTTACGGCAAGTACCCCATCATTTCTCCACAATCCAAAGCTCTCCCCATAGCTCGGGATCTTCCTCCGCTTTAAATATTGATTTACTTTTCCTTTAAAAGATGCTCCATTCTCTGGGCAAATCATTCCACGCTCCAACAGCCCTCTGTAAAGAAATGTCTCCTCACTCTCTTAGTGATAGTTTTAAATTGATAATCCTTCATCCCTGACTCCGCAGCCAGAGGAAATAGCCTCTCCCTATTCACTCTCTCAGAACCCTTCATCATTTTCTAATTCTCTGTTAAATCTCCTCTCAGCCTTCTCTGCTTTGGTGGGAATAATCCTAGTATCTCAAGTCTTTCCTCAGGACTATAGACCATGAAGTTCCTCAGTCTGTCTGCTGCTGCACCACCGTAACTTTGGCGGATGTGTCGGAAACTTCATTTATTTGCATAAACCAGGTTCTGCCGTATTCCAGAGGGGTTACGGTGGGAGTAGGAGGTAGATGCGCCTCCAGGCAGATCTCTGCCTAGTACCGATGGGTGGAGTGTGCCAGGCTTCATGCACTGCTACCTAAAAATTGCATTGGGTCCTACAACTGGCGTAGGAGGTCATTTGTACATTAGAATTCGGCTCCTACCTGAAACAGGCGGGGCTCTGATCCCCATTTCCCCGCTGTGTCAGGAATGGTGGTGGGCCGAATGGGAGTGGGATCAGGAGCAGGATTGGGAGGAGAATCAGGAGTGGAACGGGGCAGTAAGTTCAGAATTTAAATTTTAGAGCGCTAACACCCCATTCCCAGCCAGTGGAGGCCATGAAAATCAGCCCTATTGTGTCTGTCCTACCTCAGGAAGGATATCAAGGCCATGGAGACGGTGCAGGAAAGGTTTACTCCCTCAGGCACTGAGGTCAGGAAGCAGTTTTGTACGATCTTGACAAGCTCACAGTTTTTCAGCATATGTTGCGTAAACTGAATTCTACAGTCAGTTCTACCTGCCCAACCCTCATTCACCCTTCTGATATGGTCACAACATGATGAATTGGTCTGTTATTGTAGCCTGGTGTTCTGGGACAACTGCAAATGTTCATCGACCCCATGACTCGGTATTGACCAACTGAAGCAATGATGGTCTGGAGCCCCTCATAGATACTGAGGCCCACAGTCTCAGATGGCCAATTGGGTGACAGGACTTTGGGGAAAAGTCTCAGTTTGCACCATTTGTTGCTGATTTCTTGATGGGAAAGTTGTCTCACCCTCATTCTGTCTAGCAATTATATTCTGGAATACGAACGAACCTATGAATTGAATTATGTAATGATAGAATGCTCCCGCACAGAATCAGGCCATTTGGCCCATCAAATCTTCTCCACCTGAAATGAACCAGCATTTTATGGAGGTCGCGATAAAGGTCGATAGGGAATCCAGAACTTGGGCAGTACAGCAGAATCCAAGCTAACCTGGGTACAAGCAAATCCAGGAAAAACTTTGCTGTGTTAATGAATACATTCTCCTGGAACAGGAGAGATGGAGAGACAATTGAGCTTTAAAGGGAGAGATGCCTTGAGAAAGGTGGATGTTAAGGGAAATTGAGAAAGCGTGGAGGCTTGTGATTAAAAGGCTAAAGCTTCCAGTGCTAACATAATGGAGGAGTGGTTTGCTGGACTGAATGCTGGCTGCTGTTCTTCAGGGGTAAATTTTCATCTTCCTGAACCTGTCAGAAGCAACTTCAAGTCTGAAGTTTCAACTTGGTATCATTTTCCGTCCAACAAGGACCTCTAGTGGCCAGAACCATTGTTGCAGCATTATGATGCTTTAGAAAAGCCTTAACAAGGGCTGGAAATTGCATAGTGCCCCATTTGGGGCGATAACTTTTGCGGGAGTGCAAAAATATCGCCACGAGGTAAACATTTGATTCTGCCGGGAACGTCGGCTTTAGCACTCCAAGAGGGAAGTGGAGCGCTAAATCAAGCGCTACCACTTCCCTTAGGGAAGTGAAGGGAAGGGCACGAAAGGGAGTGAGAGAGACGGTAGTTGCAGAGCGCTGAGAAATGTTTGGGGCAGCGCTGCCATCTTTACAAGCTCCTACTGTTGTAGGAGGTAGGCACCTTTAGAATATACCAGAACACTAGGCATTAGGCACCTGCTAGATATATCTAAACGCATATAAGTTTAAAGTGGCCACACATAAAATGGCTGCCCAGGCATGATGGGAAATCAGGTAGTCAAGCTGTGAACTGTTGAATGTTCAATGACCGAGCAATAACCCTGTGAGGCCCACTATAGGAATGCCTTGGATGCAGGATAAGAATAATGAGGAGAGAACCCATCTCCCATATTCAAGGCCATAAACCAATTAATTCCCCAGGAAGAAAGAGATAAGAGAACCCATCTCCTATAAACAAGGTTATAAACCAATTATTTCTCCAAGAAGAAAGAACTAGTGAGAGAACCACTAATCTCCTGCAGTAAAGTTATCAATCAGCCCAAGCTGACAAGAGACGAACACATGGTTCCTGAGACATAAGGGGAATTCTATTGGGTTAAAAGAACCTATATGTAATCTATAATCGTTGTGATTGGCTTGTGTCCAGCCGTGATGGGCTGTGTAACTGTAGTAAACTGTTTGTAACTGTTGTGAAACATATAAAAGTGAATGTAACCCTTTGTTCTGTGGAGAGAAACCTGGATACAGTCCTGAGTTTTCCTCCCCGCTGAGCGTAATAAAGGCCGCCAGGCGTTGGAACCGACTCTGAGTGTTGAGTGATTCTTCTGAGAAAACACTAACGCTAACACTACCCTCCCATAAAGGGTAGGCCAATGCTGTGTTAATTGAAGCCCAAGGCGGTGTATGTTGGATGACGGCATCTGCGATACACTCATCGTAGCCCCAAATGCAGGGTTGAGCAATCGCGGGATACAAAAAAAGCAAAATGCAACACACCGGGGTCATAATTAAATCTTGGCCTACCTGACCACCATTGCCTTTAATTATCGCTCCCCAAGCGGTTAGCCGAGGTGACAATGCCTCCTGCAGCTGCCATCGTTGATGCCCGGCGATGCTGCAGGGGGCGATAGCGACTATTACATCTGGGGCGATAATGGGGCATTGCGTATTGGATGACATCACGATCTCCAGAGCGCATGAGAGTGAGGTCGTAAGTTTTAGTGCCAGCGCAAACTCGCCATGGAAGTTCGCGGGCATCGCTAATTTTGTCACACCCGATCGGTAAGCCCTTAGTGCCCCGCTATCGCCCCCAGTGGTGCTAGTGGGAGGTGCAAATCAGGCTGATTTCTCCCCCTTGGAATTGCTGCTCGATATATATCTCTCTTGTAATGTTGGTGACACAAGCAAGACCAGTATTTATTGCCCATCTCTAGTTGCCCTGAGAAGGTGGTTGTGGACCATCTACTTGAACCGCTGCAGTCCGTGTGGTGAAGGTGCTCCCACAATGCTGTTAGGTCGGGAGTTCCAGGAGATTGACCCAGTGACAATTAAGGAAGGGTGAGACTTGGAGGTGATGGTGTTCCCATGGAATTGCTGCTTGACCTCAGTGGAAGAGGGAGGTACTGTCGAAGTAATTATGAAGGATGTTGATGGTGGGGGACTCCGAGATGGTGGTTCCATTGCAGTTGGGGGAGAAGGAGCGGTGTGGGGTGAGGGGATTTAGGGAGGGGGCTATGGGCCAGTGTACCTGCAATTTCTTCCACTTGGTGCCCGCTAAGCTGACCACGTGACACACTTGCACGATAGTAGTGGTGGAATGAGCTGCGTAGCAGGAAGCCTAAGGCAAATTCCATGTAGAGGAGAACATTACTGGTGAAATACCTGCAGCTTTCTAAAACTTTCCCAGGACAACAATTTTGTTTTGTTTTTTGAGGTCTGGAGTTAAATCCAGTGAAATGTATGTTTTGGACTTGGAAATGGAAGAGGCAAAAATGGAGGAACTTGGAGCAAAGTCTCACAGAAGATACTCTACCGAGTTTACAGTCCGAGAAGATCTTAGATCTGTCAGTGCCTCAGAAGATTGTGCTCCCTCCGCTCCAGAGACTATTTGGGAATTATGCTGACTGAAAACACGTAGCCCACCTCATTGAAGAGCACATTACCTGTTGCAGTGAAAGGAAGTGACGCCTGGAAATTATTTTGCTACTAACTCTTTCCAGGCAACACCTCCCAAACCCATTACCTCAGCCACCTAGAAGGACAAGGGCACCAGGCGCATGGGAACATCACCACCTCCAAGTCACATACCATCCTGACTTGGACATATATTGTCCGTTCCTTCATCGACTCTGGGTCAAAATCCTGGACTTCACTCCCTAACAGCACTGTGGGAGTACATAAGAACATAGGAACAGGAGTAGGCCATACGGCCCCTCGAGCTTGCTCCGCCATTTAATACGATCATGGCTGATCTGATCATGGACTCAGGTCCACTTCCCTGCCCACTTCCCATAACCCCTTATCCCATTATCGTTGAAGAAACTGTCTATTTCTGTCTTAAATTTATTCAATGTCCCAGCTTCCACAGCTCTCCGAGGCAGCGAACTCCACAGATTTGCAACCCTCTGAGAGAAGAAATTTCTTCTCATCTCAGTGTTAAATGGGTGGCCCCTTATTCTAAGATCATGCCCTCTAGTTCTAGTCTCCCCCATCAGTGGAAACATCCTCTCTGAATCCACCTTGTCAAGCCTCCTCATAATCTTATATGTTTCGATAAGATCACCTCTCATTCTGAATTCCAATAAATAGAGGTCCAACCTACTCAACCTTTCCTCATAAGTTAACCGGAATGAACCTTCTCTGAACTGCCGCCAAAGTAAGTATATCCTTTCGTAAATATGGAAACCACACCTGTATTCCAGGTGTGGCCTCACCAATACCCAGTATAGCTGTAGCAAGACTTCCCTGTTTTTATACTCCATCCCTTTGCAATAAAAGCCAAGATTCCATTGGCCTTCCTGATCACTTGCTGTACCTGCATACTATCATTTTGTGTTTCATGCACAAGTACCCCCAGGTCCCACTGTACTGCAGCACTTTGCAATCTTTCTCCATTTAAATAATATAACATACTCTTTGATTTTTTTCTGCCAAAGTGCATGATCTCACATTTTCCAACATTATACTCATCTGCCGAATTTGTGTCCACTCACTTCGCCTGTCGATGTCCTTTTGCAGATTTTATGTGTCCTCCTCACACATTGCTTTTGCTCCCATCTTTGTATTGTCAGAAAACTTGGCTACGTTACACTCAGTCCCTTCTTCCAAGTCATTAATACAGATTGTAAATAGTTGGGGTCCCAGCACCCTGCGGCACCCCACTAGTTACTGGTTACCAACCAGAGAATGAACCATTTATCCCGACTCTCTGTTTTCTGTTAGTTAGCCAATCCTCTATCAATCCAAATATATTACCCACAACTTTTATCTTGTGCAGTAACCTTTTATGTGGCACCTTGTCAAATGCCTTCTGGAAGTCCAAATACACCACATCCGCTGGTTCCCCTTTATCCACTCTGTTCGTTACATCCGCAAAGAATTCCAGCAAATTTCTCAAACATGATTTCCCCTTCATAAATCCATGCTGATGCTGCCTAACTGAATTTTGCTTTTCCAAATGTCCTGCTGTTGCTTCTTTAATAATGGACTCCAACATTTTCCCAACCACGGATGTTAGGTTAACTGGTCTATAGTTTCCTACTATTTTATCTGCCTCCTTTTTTAAGTAGAGGCATTACATTTGCAGTTTTCCAATCTGCTGGGACCTCCCCAGAATCCAGGGAATTTTGGTAAATTACAACCAATGCATCCACAATCACTGCCGCTACTACTCTTAAGATCCTAGGATGCAAGCCATCAGGTCTAGTGGATTTATCTGCCTTTATTCCCATTATCTTACTGAGTACCACCTTCTTAGTGATTGTGATCATGTTAAGTTCCTCCCCCTCTATAGCCCTTTGACTATCCACTGTTAGGATATTATTTGTGTCCTCTACCGTAAAAACAGATACAAAGTATTTGTTCAGAGTTTCTGCCATCTCCATGTTCCCCATTAATAATTCCCCATCCTCTAAAGGATCAACATTTACTTTAGCCATTCTTTTCCTTTTTATATACCTGTAGAAACTCTTGCTATCTGTTTTTATATTTCATGCTAGTTTACTTTCATAGTCTATTTGGAAAGCAGTGACAGGATCGGACCAAGTCAGCATGGATTTATGAAAGGGAAATCGTGCTTGACGAATCTTCTGGAATTTTTTGAGGATGCAACTAGCAGAGTGGACAAGGGAGAACGAGTGGATGTGGTGTATTTGGACTTTCAAAAGGCTTTTGACAAGGTCCCGCACAAGAGATTGGTGTGCAAAATCAAAGCGCAAGGTATTGGGGGTAATGTACTGACGTGGATAGAGAACTGGTTGGCAGACAGGAAGCAGAGAGTCGGGATAAATGGGTCCTTTTCAGAATGGCAGGCGGTGACTAGTGGAGTGCCGCAGGGCTCAGTGTTGGGACCCCAGCTCTTTACAATATACATTAACGATTTAGATGAAGGAATTGAGTGTAATATCTCCAAGTTTGCGGATGACACTAAACTGGGTGACGGTGTAGGCTGTGAGGAGGACGCTAAGAGGCTGCAGGGTGACTTGGACAGGTTAGGTGAGTGGGCAAATGCATGGCAGATGCAGTATAATGTGGATAAATGTGAGGTTTTCCATTTTGGGGGCAAAAACACGAAGGCAGAATATTATCTGAATGGCAGCAGATTAGGAAAAGGGGAGGTGCAATGAGACCTGGGTATCATGGTTCATCAGTCACTGAAAGTTGGCATGCAGGTACAGCAGGCAGTGAAGAATACAAATGGTATGTTGGCCTTCATAGCTAGGGGATTTGAGTTTAGGAGCAGGGAGGTCTGACTGCAGTTGTACAGGGCCTTAGTGAGGCCTCACCTGGAATATTGTGTTCAGTTTTGGTCTCCTAACCTGAGGAAGGACGTTCTTGCTATTGAGGGAGTGCAGCGAAGGTTCACTAGACTGATTCCAGGGATGGCTGGACTGTCATATGAGGAGAGACTGGATCAACTGGGCCTTTATTCACTGGAGTTTAGAAGGATGAGAGGGGATCTTATAGAAACATATAAGATTCTGACGGGACTGGTCAAGTTAGATGCGGGAAGAATGTTCCCGATGTTGGGGAAGTCCAGAACCAGGGGGCATAGTCTTAGGATAAGGGATAGGCCATTTAGGACTGAGATGAGGAGAAACTTCTTCACCTATGGAATTCCCTGCCGCAGAGAGTTGTTGATGCCAGTTCATTGGATATATTCAAGAGGGAGTTAGATATGGCCCTTACGGCTAAGGGAATCAAGGGGTATGGAGGGAAAGCAGGAAAGGGGTACTGAGGGAAGGATTAACCATGGTCTTATTGAATGGCGGTGCAGGCTCGAATGGCCAAATGGCCTACTCCTACACTTATTTTCTATGTTTCTATGTTTATATCTTCCCTTTCTTAATCATTTTTTTGTCATCCTTTGCTGGCTTTTAAAAGCTTCCCAATCTTCTGTCCTCCCACTAGTTTTGGCCACATTGTATGCCCTTGTTTTTAATTGGATACCGTCCTTTATTTCTTTAGTTAGCCACAGATGTCTATCTTTTCTCTTACACCCTTTCCTCCTCACTGGAATATATTTTTCTTGAGAATTGTGAAATATCTCCTTAAATGTACACCACTGTTCATCAACCGTCCTACACTTTCATCTATTTTCCCAGACCACTTTAGCCAATTCTGCCTTCATACCTTCATAGTCTTCTTTATTTAAGCTTAGTACGCTGGTTAGAGATTCAACTTTCTCACCCTCCATCTGAATTTGACATTTAATCATACTATGATCACTCATTCCAAGGGGATCCTTCACTAGGAATTCTTTTATTAATCCTGTCTCATTACACAGGGTGGCAGGTGTGCACCGACCACCACACGTTAAAAAAATCCACGCACAGACAACTTCCACCCTTCAATTTGTAGTTCAGGATCTGGAATATTCAGTCCTTTATTGAAACACCTGTGAACTCATCCTTTTTTGGAATGGAAGCAAGTCATCCTCGATACGAGGGACTGCCTATGATTACACAGGACCAGATCTGATACCCTGCCCCTTGGTTGGTTCCGTTACATACTACTCAAGAGTCCCTTATGCACTCTATGAACTCTTCCTCAAGGCTACCCTGACCAATTTGATTTGTCCAATCAATATGGAGATTAAAATCACTCATGATTATTACTGTTCCCTTTTTACAAGCCCCCACTATTTCCTGGTTTATGCTCCACACCACCTTCACCAAACTGACCGCAGAAGATCAAGAAGGCAGCTCACCACCATCTTCTCAAGGGCAATTAGGGATGGGCAATAAATGCTAGTCTTGCTAGGGACACCCACATCCTGGAACGAATAAATATATTTTTTAAATGATCACGTTAGTCTGGCCACAGCTGACCACAGAAGGTCACTGGGTCTCAGTTTATTCCCTTCTCTAAGGAGCATGCAAATAAAAAAGTGAGCAGTCCAATTCTACAGTCTGGTTAGCAACATAGAAACACAGGGCTAGAACCTCCACTTTTTTTGCCTGCTTAACGCCCACTTAACGCCCATTTTACCGCTGAAATGATGTATAACGCCCATATAGCACCCATTTTAGCACAAAATGGAAACTGGCAGGCATTTTTCAGGAACTAATCGCTGAGCGTTACTTTCCCCATGTGGTTACCGCCGAGAAAAAATATTACCGCCAGCCCATTTTTTGGGGGCGAAATCAGCAGGATGGGCGAATTCAACGCCCATAATATCATCAGAGTTACTTTCTGCATGGAAATAATGCCGAGATTCAATATTAATGCGCGGTGACTGTTTTTTTGTCGTAAAGAACATATTTACTAGCGGCCATGGAGATCGGCCATCGTCAATTTCACCACCTTGCACACATTTCGCCCACAATATCGCTCGGTCAAAAAACCGCCCACAAAAAGTGGAACTAACCGGAACGAATCACAGCGTTATGGACGTCACGTTGTAGATCACATGTCGCATCCTTTAAAAGGCTGCTGTGCTTCAACCTCGGTGGAGTTTGGATGTACTCTGCAGGTCATGTAGTTGATGCAGCATCTCTAAAAACATCTTGACCATACTGTGACCAATTAGAATTGAAGACGTGTGCTCGTCTGGACATTCCTTGTTTGTATGTAATCGGTGGAAAACAGAGAGCTACTGCAATGGGGCCTGTCCTTTCTCACCCTCTCTTGGTGACCAAATACATGCAACATCGCCGAAGGAACGCTGCACTGCCCAATGTACGATGTTTCAGACAAATGAGGAGGACCAGACATTACAGCCCCCGCAAGTACAAGGAGAAACATTCTTACCTCGACTTGCCCAACACCACCTGCCTTCGGAGACTGCGCTTCCACAAAGAGGTTATCACTGAGGTATGTCAGCTAATAAGGGCAGACCTGCACCCTGCCAGCATCATCAGAACTGCACTGTCCATTGAGGTCAGTTGTTCTATGTCTCGGGTTCTTTTCAGGCCACAGCTGGCGACATTTGCGGACTTTCTCAGCATCGCTGCATTAGACAGGTCACTGAAACCCTGTTCGCACGCAGGAGGGACTTGATCAGCTTCCCTATGACCAAGGAGGCACAGAGTGAGAGGGCTCTAGGTTTCTCCAGAATTGAAAACTTCCTCAAGGTGCAGGGAGCCTGTATGCACATCACGATGTGGACACCTTTTCAGGATGCTGAGGTTTTCAGGAATTGCAAGGGATTCCACTCCCTGAATGTCCACCTGGCTGTCGACCACCAGAAAATTATAGAGGCAGTGAATGCTCATTTCCGGGCAGCATCCATGATGTGCACATCCTGCGTGAGAGCAGTGTATCTGACTTGATTAACAATGAGCCACAAGGTCAATGCTGGATGTTTGGGCACAAAGGATATGGCCTCACCATCTGGCTGATGACTCCCCTGCGTGACACCCACACCGAGGCCGAGAGGCGATACAACGAGAGCCACAGAGCAACTCACAATATCATGGAGAAAACTATTGGAGTGCTGAAGCAGCGGTTCAGATGCCTGGACCACTTGCATGTTGTAATTTCTCCCCCATTATTTGAATGGGGAGAAATTACAGCATGCTGCGGTGCAGAGGGACCTGGGGGTCCTTGTGCATGAATCCCAAAAAGTTAGTTTGCAGGTGCAGCAGGTAATCAGGAAGGCAAATGGAATGCTGGCCTTCATTGCGAGAGGGATGGAGTACAAAAGCAGGGAGGTCCTGCAACTGTATAGGGTATTGGTGAGGCTGCACCTGGAGTACTGCATGCAGTTTTGGTCACCTTACTTAAGGAAGGATATACTAGCTTTGGAGGGGGTACAGAGACGATTCACTAGGCTGATTCCGGAGATGAGGGGGTTACCTTATGATGATAGATTGAGTAGACTGGGTCTTTATTCGTTGGAGTTCAGAAGATGAGAGGTGATCTTATAGAAACATTTAAAATAATGAAAGGGGTAAACAAGATAGAGGCAGACTAGTCGGGGAGACTAGAACTAGGGGGCACAGCCTCAAAATACAGGGGAGCCAATTTAAAACCGAGTTGAGAAGGAATTTCTTCTCCCAGAGGGTTGTGAATCTGTGGAATTCTCTGCCCAGGGAAGCAGTTGAGGCAAGCTCATTGAATGTATTCAAATCACAGATATATAGATTTTTAACCAATGGGGAGTGGGTGGGTAAGTGGAGCTGAGTCCACGTCCAGATCAGCCATGATCTTGTTGAGTGGCGGAGCAGGCTCAAGGGGATAGATGGCCTAATCCTGTTCCTAATTCTTATGTTTTTATGTTCTTATGTTCTTATGTACTCAGGAGGTGAGCTCCAATACCACCCTGAGCAGGTAGCTCAACTCATGGTGGTCTGCTCCATGGCTATCAGGAGGGGAAAAGAATTGCCTGATGAGCCTGACAGTCCACCTCACCAGAGAGAGGAAGAGGAGGACAAGGAGGCAGACACTGATATCGGGCCAGACAATCAGGCTGATGCTGAAGTCATGCCTCCACCCCCCTGTAGACTGCATGAAAGGGCCCATGGAGACATGATAGCTGCAAGAGCCTTACTTCAGGAGCTCATCAATGATTGCTTTGCCTGAAAGAAAGTTGGTGTTATTTACAAGGCTGGGTGTGCAGGTCATATATCAATGGTGGGCATCACCTTGGTGACAGTTAAGGTTTACGTTGATTGAAGTTAAGTGTAATTATACCTTTTGATGTTAAGTAATCACCAGCGTGCAATGGTGCAGCTATCTGAGCCAATGTGCTGCAAGATTTTGTTAAATAAAAACAGTTAAACCAAACATTAGTCTGAAATCATCAGTATTTCTATACAAACCAACCCTTACCCCCCACCCCACCTCCCACCGCTTCTCCTCCCCACATCTACCCCTTCCCTTTACCCTCCTGACTCCAAGCTGTCTGGCCGAGGAGGTCCTCAGGTAATGCTTCATTGATGGGGGGGGTGACGGCTGAAGCGCTGCTTGGACGGATACGGGAGAGGATGGTCCCGAGGTGGGAGAATGCTCCGAGCCATAAGCAAGATGTTGCTGCTCGCTCTCATGTGTGGTTGGTAATGGGGCGTCACCTTGGGGTGCAGTGCGGCGCTCCGGGACCACTGGGAGCCCTCTGCCACCAGTGTTCCTGGCTACCAGCTCCAAAGCCCCCTCCATCCCTTCCATTTTATATGTTATTTGTTGAGCATAAACTCGGTGCCAACTATGTTCTTGGTGCTTAGTGGGCTTTTTGCTACTGGTGAATCTCCGTCGTTCCTCCCACAACAGCCAAACAAGCACATACCACAGCCACACACGCTTTCAGTGCCTCTGAGCTCCCTCTCTCTCTGTCTCCTCTTCTGCGCATGTCATGATGACCCTAGATCTCCTGAATCACGGGAATCGAGCGTTGTCATGCTGTTGCTAAGGATGGCCACACTTTACGGCAGAAGGTCAGAAAAATTTAAAGCTACCGCCCATTTGATATCGTTCACGGTATCACCCGTTTTCAAAAATGTAAACTAGGTGTTTTGAAAATGTGCGAGAAGCCGGCGATCTGAAAACCCTTTGTTAATGCCCACGCCGGAAATAACACCCATTTTTGGGTGATATTTCAAAAGTGGAGTTTCTAGCTCTTAGAAATCTACAGCGCAGAAAGAGGCCATTTCGGCCCATCATGTCCACGCTGGCCGACAAAGAGCCAGACAGTCCTCGGTCAGCAGCCCTGAATGTTACATATAAACCTATGAACAATGGTGGAAAGGTAAAGAGCACCCAGCCCAACCAGTCCACCCCACACAACTGCGACACCCCTTGCACCGAAACATTCCACACTCCACCCCAACCCCATGTGATCTCTTGGGAGAAACAAAAACCAGATAAAAACCCAGGCCAATTGGGGGGAAAAAATCTGGGAAAATTCCTCTCCAAACCCATTCCGGTGATCGAAACTAGTCCAGGAGATCACCTTGGCCATATTCGATTCCCTGCATATTCGTATCTACACCAGCCAACAAGAGGTTATCCAGTCTAATCCCACTTACTAGGTTCATAACCCTGCATGTTACGACACTTTAAGTACCCATCCAAGCACCTTTTAAATGTGGTGAGGATTTCTGCATCCACCACCCTTCCAGGCAGTGAGTTCCAGCTCCCACAATGCTCTGCGTGAAGAAGCCCCCCCCCTCAAATCCCCTCTGAACCTTCCACCAACCACCTTAAAACTATGCCCCCTTGTAATTGACCCCTCCACCAAGGGAATGGTGATCAGTCATGACTTATGACTCCAGTATGGCATCTGCAGATAGAGACAGAGAACAGATATAATGTGGCCCTTGGAACTATAAGGAATGTAGAACCATTGGCATTCTGAAGACACTTGGGGTCCCGTAGCAAGGCCAAGGAGGGTCATTATAATCATAGTAACTTCCCGCATGATGCATAACTTCGCTCGGCAGAAAGGATTACTACTTCCTGAGAATGAAGAGAGTGGCAGCCCCCACACCCCACCCTATCTCCACACCAGGAGGGGGTTCACAGGAACAAGAGGAGTTGGAGCAGCAGAGCCAGGAGCCTGCAGCCAGAGAAAGGAGGCAGCAGTTCAAAGCCAAGTGCTTTCAGTAATAAAAATGTTGAGCAACCAAATAAAAATCGGATTGTTGTAAAAACGTAACTGGTTCACTGCAGTCCTTATCTGATCTGGGGCTATATGTGACTCCAGACCCACAGCAATGTGGTTGACTCTTAACTGCCCTCTGAAATGCCCTGGCAAGCCACTCAGTTTGTATCAAACTGCTACCTGATTCAAGAAGAAGGTGCCGTACTGGAGTCATACCACCACCAAGACAACTAGAATGCAATAAAAGCCGCCTTGCCAGCAATGCTCACATCCCGAGAATTAATGACATTTTCAGGTACCAAGATAAAAATTCCCAAAACGCAATAATAGAAATCTCACATTTCATCTACTCAGCTCATTAGATTGCAAACACCCAGAGCATCAATCAGGTTTCTATTGTAATATTTCCCCAGCGATTCCCAGAATATCAAGCACTCTAAATACTTCTTTTCACTGTTTGTACCCATTCTGCCAGCCACTTACTCTGGCTCCAAATTGCCTAATTCTATCAGCTGCTCCCTGGGTGATGTGAGGTTGAGAGGTGGGTGGTGGGAAGATTCCCCTGGACCCTTCAAAGTCTAAGGTGACTCTGGTCAGTGAAGCTGCTGATCCGGAGGGACCGGCTTATGGTAACCATTCTCTTGCATTGTCAAGAGGAGCTGGGCCCAGCCCAGAAGCTCCCTCAGGTGTTGAGATTGTTGTGTTGAGGCTGACCCCTTAAAGCATCTATTGAAGCAGTGATGACTGCCGCGCTGGAACTCACCAATGTCCTGAATAAGTCCTCCTGGTGCCTTGTCACCACAGAAATCTCATGGACTGCCACATTCTCAAACATGTTCTATATTGAATGGCATGGCAAGCTTCGGGTAGTGGGGGTAGTGGACTCCTCCCATTGCTCCATCAACTCACTGGTGTGCATGGAAACTGTTATGTCTTGCATAAAGAATCTGACCAGATACTGTGAGCTCAAAGTAACGTGTGACCATAATCCTTTATTCAGGTCTCCATAGTGCCTCTCCAACCTATGAGGCCTCCTTGTGTATAGGTGCTCCCAAGGGATTGTAGGATCCCTTGGGACTCCAGGGGATGAGCCCTCTGGTGGTTAAACAAGGTATTTACAGGTTTACATATATAACAACACTCCCCCTCAAAGTCAATAGTGTAACTATTTACAATGTGAGTCAATCTGGGGCCTTCCTTTCCCTGGTTGATCGTCTCAGTGCAAATGCTGGTTTTGGTAAGTCGTTTGTTGGGCCCTCGCTGGGCTGCTGCACAGCTGACCTTGCCGGGCTGCTGGGTGTGGTAAGTCCTGCTGGGCTGTTGCAGGTGATAGGTTCTGCTTCGTGGTCAACTGCCAGGTCGGTTGCCACTTGTGTGTGTGTTGGAGGGTCGAAAAAGGTAGAGTCTATTGTGGGTTGTTCTGGATAGTCCGTGAATCTGAGTTGGTTTGGTCCAAGTGTTTCCTGCAGGTGAGTCCATTTGAAAGTTTGAACTGAAACACTCTACTCCCCTCTTTGGCCACGACAGTGCCGAGAAGCCACTTGGACCTTGTAATAGTTTAACACAAATAGAGGATCATTAATCTCAATTTTGCATGACACATTTGCGCGATTATGCTATGTATTCTTTTGAAGCCGTCTGCTCTCTACCTGTTCATGTAGATCAGGGTGGACTAACGCGAGCCTTGCCTTAAGTGCCCTTTTCATGAGCAATTCAGCGAGGGGAACCCCAGTGAGTGAGTGGGGTCTTGTGCAGTAACTAAGCAGGACTCGCGATAGGCGAGTCTGCAGTTAGCCTTCAGTTACCCTTTTCAAGCTCTGCTTGATTGTTTTCACTGCTTGCTCTGCCTGACCATTGGAGGCTGGTTTGAATGGGGCAAAAGTGACAAGTTTGATCCCAATGTGGGCCATGAACTCTTTGAACTCGGCACTGGTGAAGCACGGCCTATTGTCACTCCCAAGGAAATCAGGCAGGCCGTGCATGGCAAACATAGCCCGCAGGCTTTCAATGGTGGCAGCGGATGCGCTTGCCAACATTATCTCAAATTCAATTCATTTGGAGTACGCATCTACAACCACAAGGAAAATTTCTCCTAATAATGGGCCTGCGTAGTCGACATGGACCCTGGGTCACGGTTTGGAGGACCAGGACCATAAACTTAGTGGCGCCTGCATGGATGCATTGCTTAACTGAGAACATGTGTTACATTTGTGCATGCAGGACTCTAATTTTGCATCGATACCGGGTCACCACACGTGGGATCTGGCTATCACTTTCATCATTACAATGCCTGGGTGGGTGCTGTGGAGATCACTAATGAAAGTGTCCCTGCCCTTTTTTGGCACCACTACCCGATTACCCCATAGGAGGCAGTCTGCCTGTATGGACATTTCATCTCTGACCCATTGGTGCGGCTTTATTTCTTCCTGCATCTCTAACGGGACACTAAACCAACTACCGTGGAGCACACAGTTTTTTTACTAAGGACAGTAAGGGGTCCTGGCTCATCCAGGTTCGAATCTGTCGGGTGGTAACAGGTGATTGCTCACTCTCGAATGCTTCCGTTACCATAACTAAATCTGTGGGCTGTACCATCTCCAACCCTGTGGTGGGCAATGGCAGCCTACTGAGTGCATCGGCACAGTTTTTTGTGCCTGGATTGTGGCGGATGGCGTAGTTGTATGTGGACAACGTGAGCGGCCATCTCTGGATGCAGGCCGATGCATTCGTATTTATCCCCTTACTTTCAGAGAAGAGGGATTTAAGTGGATTATGGTCGGTTTCCAATTCAAATTTGAGCCTAAACAGATATTGATGCATTTTCTTTACCCCATAAACACACGCTAACGCTTCTTTTTCGATCATGTAGAATTTACTAATATTTCGCAAAGATTCCTGGTACCTTTCCCCTGCAGAGGAAAATAATCCCTTTCTAGACTTTTAAAATGGAAGGAAAAAAACTTCGGGACACAAATGATTTTTAAAGGGGGAAACGAAGCCTGCAGGGGATAAAAGGGGATGCATTCATGGAGACGCCCCCCCCCCCACCCCCCGCAGTGTTTAGACTTTTTGAAAAGAGAATTCAAAATGGATCTAAATTACAGAACCAGAGATCCCCGAAACATATAGGAAGGAGCATATCAATTTTAAGATTCTACAACATTTTGGCTGCGAAAAAGAGTTACCGAATACAGGAGGTGGGGCTAAGCTCTGTGAAGCAAAATCATGTATTAATGATCCCAAACTGTCTGGGAGGGAACTAATTCACCCCCTAAGAGATAATCAAATTACCCAATCAAGCACAATCGAAATCATGGGCCCAACTAGATGGTCAGGAAACTGGACAATCCTAAAACAATGCAAAACCAGTGATAGTACATTATTACACCCTAATCGAGTCACTGCTGACTAGCCCACCAAAAATACTGACAAAGGAGACATTTGAAAATCAATGGACAGAACAGTTTAAACAAAGTCCAAGAACTGATTTGGCGCAAAGATAAGGAAGCCTGTTTTAGTATAATTGAAGGCCTGTTCTGGCAGTTAGGTGTGCTTCTAGAGACACTATTAAGTTAGCAGACTCGTTGCATAGTTCTACACCAGCCTCGAAAAGTGGAACCCCGAAACATCGGCGAAAGGAATCTCTAAAACCCAGAAGGACAGCACCACGACAGCAAACAGGCTGTCAAAACGACTATCAGAAAATTGCGGGCCATCGCGACCAACCACAGTCAACCGGAACCAACCCGACAAAACCGAAGAAAAACCGAAGATTTTCCACCGACAAGCTGGTCCTACGCTACCAAGGGGTACAGACTACAGAATGTGGACAACTAAGGCGAACCCCAGAGTTGGAACTGTCAAAAGGGGATTGGTGAGCATGTCCCCTGAAACCCCAGAGCTATAAGTTAGGGGAATTGGGAGGGGTGTGGAGGCTGGGATAACTTGTGTAAATGTATCTGCATTCTCCTCTTTACCCCATTTAGAATTTAAGCTGTATTCTTTTCCCCACAGGCTGTAATTTGACATTTTATTCAATGTGTTGTACCCCTCAGTGTGTAATGGTATTAATATTCTGTGTATGTTATTAAAGGTGTGCCTTTTACTTCTTTTGAAACACAATAAAGCCATACCTGCTTCCTACCTTGAAACCGATTGTCTGTCCAAGTCTGTCACAGGCCCTTCATAATTCCAGTGTCTAGAACCAAGGGTGTGGGAGCGATTCGGAACCGCTCATATAAGGTCAGAAGGGAAAGCTGACCCCCTGAAAACCACCCCTTACAATCATGCTGTAGGCCCTCTCAGCCTTAGACAGACTTCTGGATGCATAAGCAACTGGTTGCAATTTCCCAGATTCATTAGCTTGTTGCAATACACACCCGACACCGCATGATGACATGTCACATGCTAGTACCAAACGCTTACATGGATTATACAACACAAGCAATTTGTTTGAGTATAACAGTTTCCTAGCTTTCTCAAAGGTATTTTCTTGGCTTTTACCCCACACCCATTCATCTCCTTTACGCAGTAAAGAATGTAGTGGTTCTAACTGTTGTGTATCTGTAAAGCATGCACTCCCATGTTCCGCCACCAGGGAGCTCATCCCCTGAAGTCCCGAGGGATCCCAGCATCCCTTGGGAGCACTGCATATATGCCCCTAAGGCCTGTTCCTCACTCTGGAGTGTCTTATTAAAGACTGAGGTCACTGTTACTTTAACCTCCCTGTGTGCAGCCTCATCTGTGTTAGGAACACAATAACTGGCGACGAGAATACAAATCCAACGCAAAGATGCAGCAAACTGTGGGCATCCTGGAGAAGTTCTCGGAGGGTGAGGACTGGGAAGCCTATGTCGAATGGCTAGTCCAGTACTTTGTAGCCAACGAGCTGGGTGGAGAAGGAAGCGCTGCAAAAAGGAGAGCGGTCCTCCTCACAGTCTGCGGGGCACCGACCTACAGCCTCATGAAGAATCTTCTGGCTCCGGTGAAACCCACAGATAAGTTGTATGAGGAGCTGTGTACACTGGTTCAGGAGCATCTTAACCCGAGGAAGAGCGTGCTGATGGCGAGGTATCGGTTCTACACGTGCCAGCAATCTGTAGGTCAGGAAGTGGCGAGCTACGTTGCCAAGCTAAGGCGACTTGCAGGACAATGTGAGTTTGATGGCTACCTGGAGCAAATGCTCAGAGTCTTTTTGGTTCTGGGCATTGGCCATGAGACCATCCTACGAAAACTTTTGACTGTAGAGACATCGACCCTCAGTAAGGCCATTGCGATAGCACAGGCGTTTATGTCCACCAGTGATAACACCAAACAAATCTCTCAGCACACAAGTGCGAGCAATGTTCATAAATTAACTGGAACTGTGTTTGCAAGCAGAAATGTACAGGGCAGAACCCACGAGTCTGCAACTGCCAGCAGGCCTCAGGTGACCCAGATGACTTAGAGTCCCCAACAAAGGATGAATGCAAGCCAATTCACACCTTGTTGGCATTGTGGAGGCTTCCATTCAGCCTATTCATGCTGCTTCAAAGGGTATGTTTGCAAGAGCACCTCCAACGAGCTAGCAAACGAGCTGCAAGCTCTGTAAAACCTGTTAACCACCATGTGGCAGAGGAAAGCGTGGTGGATCAAAGCAATTTTGAGCCTCAGAGAGAGGAGGCAGATGATGAAGTACACGGGGTACACACATTTTCGGCAAAATGTCCACCTATAATGCTAAACGTAAAATTGAATGGCTTACCTGTAGCCATGGAACGGGACACTGGCGCTAGCCAATCCATCATGAGTAAAATTATGTTTGCGAGTCTGTGGTGCAACAAGGCATTCAGATCAGCCCTGAGCCCCATCCACACAAAACTGAGAACGTACACCAAAGAGCTTATCATTGTCCTGGGCGGTGCCATGGTCAAGGTCATCTACGAGGGCACGGTGCACGAACTGCAACTCTGGATTGCCCCGGGCGATGGCCTCACACTGCTTAGAAGGAGCTGGCTGGGCAAAATCCGCTGGAACTCGGATGACATCCGAGCGCTATCATGTGTAGATGAGGCTTCATATACCCAGGTCTTTAACAAATTTCCTTCCCTTTTGAGCCAGGTATTGGAAACTTTTCTGGGGCGAAGGTGCGGATCCACTTGGTCCCAGTGACATGACCCATTCACCACAATGCGCGAGCAGTACCTCACATGATGAGGGAGAGAGTGGAAATCGAGCTGGACAGGCTGGAACGCGAGGGCATCATCTCCCCAGTGGAATTCAGTGAGTGGGCCAGCCCGATTGTTCCAGTACTCAAAAGTGATGGCATGGTCAGGATTTGCAGCGATTATAAAGTAGCTATTAATCGTTTCTCGCTACAGTACCAATATCCCCAACTAAGGCAGACGACCTATTTGCGACGCTGGCAGGAGGCAAGATGTTCACCAAGCTCGACCTGACTTTGGCCTACATGATGCAGGAGCTGGAGGAGTCTTCGAAGGGCCTCACCTGCATCAACATGCACAAGGGACTGTTCATCTACAACAGATGCCCGTTTGGAATTCAGTCGGCTGCAGTGATCTTCCAGAGAAACATGGAGAGCCTACTCAAGTTGGTACCACACACGGTGGTCTTTCAGGACGACATATTGGTCACGGATCGGCCCACAGACGCCAAGACAGAGGCTATCAGGAACGCGCCCAGGCCACAGTACGTCACGGAGCTGCGGTCGTTCCTGGGACTCCTCAACTATTTTGGTAACTTCCTACTGGGGTTAAGCACCCGTTTCGAGCCCCTACATGTGTTATTGCACAATGGTGAAAACTGGGTATGGGGAAAAAATCAAGTAATTGCTTTTGAGAAAGCCAGAAACATTTTATGCTCCAACAAGCTGCTTGTATTGTATAACCCATGTAAAAGACTTGTACTAGCATGTGACGCGTCGTCGCACGGAGTCGGGTGTGTATTACAACAAGCTAACGTTGCGGGGAAGTTGCAACCTGTCGCCTATGCCTCCAGAAGCTTGTCTAAGGCCGAGAGGGCCTACCGCATGATTGAGAAAGAGGCATTAGCGTGTTGTTCGGTGTAAAGAAAATGCATCAGTTTGGCCTCAAATTTGAGCTGGAAACCGATCACAAGCCCCTCACATCCCTGTTCGCTGAAAACAAGGGGATAAATACTAATGACTCAGCCCGCATACAAAGGTGGGCACTCACACTATCAGCATATAACTATACCATCTGCCACAGGCCAGGCACCGAGAACTGTGCGGATGCTCTCAGTCGGCTACCATTGCCCACCACGGGGGTGGAAATGGCGCAGCCTGCAAACTTGTTGATGGTGGCACAGCTCGCAGACTTGTTGATGGTCATGGAAAAGTTTGAAAATGATAAATCACCTGTCACGGCCCGCCAGATTAGGACTTGGACCAGCCAAAATCCTTTGCTGTCCCTAGTAAAAAACTGTACTGCATGGGAGCTGGGCCAGCATCCCCGTTGAAATGCAAGAGCCAATCAAGCCATTCCAGCGGCGAAAGGACGAGCTGTCCATTCAGGCAGACTGCCTGTTGTGGGGTAACCGCATAGTGCTACTAAAAAAGGGCAGGGAGACGTTCATCTCGGATCTCCACAGCACAATCCTGGGTGTAGTAATGATGAAAGTGATAGCCAGATCCCACGTGTGGTGGCCCGGTATCGAGTCTGACTTAGAGTCCTGTGTATGGCAATGCAGTGTATGTGCTCAGTTGAGCAACGCGCCCAGAGAGGCGCCACTAAGTTTGTGGTCCTGGCCCTCCAGACCATGGTCGAAGATCCATGTCTACTATGCGGGCCCGTTTCTCGGTAAAATGCTCCTGGTGGTGGCGGATGCTTTTTCAAATGGATTGAATATGAAATAATGTCGGGAAGCACCGCCACTGCCACCATTGAAAGCCTGAGGGCCATGTTTGCCACCCACGGTCTGCCTGACATACTGGTCAGTGACAACGGGCCATGTTTCACCAGTGCCGAATTTAAAGAATTTATGACCCGCAATGGGATCAAACATGTCACCTCAGCCCCGTTTAAACCAGCCTCCAATGGGCAGGCAGAGCGGGCAGTACAAACCATCAAACAGAGCCTTAAACGAGTCACAGAAGGCTCACTCCAAACCCACCTGTCCCGAGTACTGCTCAGCTACTGCACGAGACCCCACTCACTCACAGGGGGGCCCCCGGCTGAGCTACTCATGAAAAGGACACTTAAAACCAGACTCTTGCTGGTTCACCCCAACCTGCATGATCAGGTCGAGAGCAGGTGGCAGCAACAAAATGTAAATGATGGTCGCGCCACTGTGTCACGGGAAATTGATCTGAATGATCCTGTGTATGTGCTAAACTATGGACATGGTCCCAAGTGGATCACAGGCATGGTGATAGCTAAAGAAGGGAATAGGGTGTTTGTCGTCAAACTAGACAATGGACAAATTTGCAGAAAGCACCTGGACCAAACAAGGCTGCGGGTTCACAGACTGCTCTGAACAACCAGCAGACACCAGCTTTTTCGAGCCCACAACATACACCCAAAGGATCAACGACACCACGCCGGACCAGGAAATCAAACCCATCATGCCCAACAGTCCAGCAAGGCCAGGCTCGCCTAGCAGCTCTACAGGGCCAACAACATGCCAGCCCAGCGAGGGCACAGCCAACACACCAGAACAGACATTTGTATCGAGGCGGTCCACCAGGGAAAGAAAGGCTCCCGACTGCCTCACCTTGTAAATAGTTTTCACTTTGACTTTGGCGGGGAGGGGAGTGATGTTGTGTATCTGTAAAGCATGCACTCCCGTGTTCTGCCACCAGGGAACTCATCCCCTGAAGTCCCAAGGCATCCCAGCATCCCTAAGGGATTAGCTGGCCCCTAAGGCCTGTTCCTCACTCTGGAGTGTCTTATTAAAGACTGAGATCACTGTTACATTTAACCTCCCTGTGTGCAGCCTCATCTGTGTTAGGAACACAATACGAACAGTGTGCTAAGACCCGGTAAGAAGTTACCAAAGTAGTTCAGGAGTCCTAGAAACGACTGCAGCTCTGTCAGGTTCTGTGGTCTCGGTGCGTTCTTGATTGCCTCTGACTTCGAATCGGTGGGCCTGATGCCACCCGCCGCGATTCTTCTCCCCAGGAACTCCACATTAGGCGCCATGAAAACACACTTCGAGCGTTTTAACCTGAGCCCCACACGATTAAGTCGACTAAAAACCTCCTCCAGGTTCTGCAGGTGCTCGACGGTGTCCCGACCTGTAGCCAAGATGTCGTCCTGGAAGACCATGGTGCGTGGGACTGACTGCAGCAAGCTTTCCATGTTCCTCTGGAATATCGCCACAGCTGATTGAATCCCAAACGACCATCTGTTGTAAATGAAGAGACCTTTGTGCATGTTGATGCATGTGAGGCCCTTCGATGATTCCTCCAGTTCCTGTATCATGTAGGCCGAGGTCAAGTCCAGTTTCGTGAAAGTTTTTCCTCCCACCAGCATCGCAAATAGGTCGCCTGCCTTTGGTAGCGGGTATTGATCCTGCAGGGAGAAACGATTGATGGTTACTTTGTAATCACCACAGATTCTGACGGTGCCGTCTTCCTTGAGGACTGGAACAATCGGACTGGCCCACTTGTTGAATTCGTTTGCGAAATGATGCCCTCTCGTTGCAGCCAGTCCAGCCTGAACTCCACCCTCTCTCTCATCATGTATGGTACCGCTCTCGCCTTGTGATGGATGTGTCGCGCCCCCGGAATCAAATGGATCTACACTTTTGCTCCTTGGAACTTCCTGATACCCAGTTCGAGGGGAACTTGTTTAAGACCTGGGCACATGAAGTGTTGTCGACAGACGAGAGCACTCGTACCTCGTCCCACTTCCAGCGTATCTTTCCCAGCCAGCTCCTGCCGAACAGCATGTGGCTATCGCCCGGTACCACCCAGAGTGGTAATTTGCGCACTGCTCCATCGTGGGAGACCTTTACGGTAGCACTGCCAATTACGGGGATCAGTTCCTTTGTATACGTTCTCAGTTTAGTACGAATGGGAGTCAAGACTGGCCTTGAGGCCTTGCTGCACCACAATTTATCGAAAGTCTTTTTGCTTATTATGGACTGGCTCGCGCCCATGTCCAACTTCATTGACACCGGGAGTCCATTTAATTCAACCTTTAGCATTATCGGGGGACAGTTTGTGGTAAATGTGTGCACCCGATATACCTCTGCCTCCTCAGTCTGAGGCTCTGGTTTGTCGTGATCCCCCGTGGATCTGTCCTCCTCTGCAACATGGTGGTTTGCAGGATTAGCAAGGTTTTCAGCTCGCCTGCACATACGTTGGAAGTGTCCCATTGTTCCATAGCCTTTGAAAACGTATCCTTTGAAACGGCATGAATGGAAGCAATGATGACCTCCGCAGTGCCAACAAGGTGTTAATGGCCTAGCATTCACCGCCCTTGATGGTGGACTCTGAGACATCTGTGGACGTGCAGCTACAGGCATGTGAGTCCTGCCCTGTATGTTGCGATTTGAAAACAACATTACTTTGTTCACAGTACTTGCAACAGCACTCGTATGCTGAGAGATTTGTTTGGCATTGTCACTGGTGGCGCTGAACGCCTGGGCTATCGCTATGGCTTCACTCAAAGTTGGGGTCTCTACAGTCAAAAGTTTGCAAAGTATTACTTCATGGCCAATGCCAAGCAAAAAGAAGTCCCTGAGCATGTGCTTCAAGTGTCCTTCAAATTCACAGTGTCCTGCAAGGTGCCTTAGCTCGGCGATGTAGCTCGCCACTTCCTGACCTTCAGACCTCTTGTACCTGTAGAACCGGTACCTCGCCATCAGAACGCTTTCTTTCGGGTTTAGATGCTCCCGGACCAGTGTGTGCAAATCATCGTACGACTTCTCTGTGGGTTTCACTGGAGCAAGCAGATTTTTCATGACCCCATACGTTGGAGCCCCGCAAACGGTGAGGAGGATCACCCTTCGTTTGGCAGGGTTCGCTTCTCCTTCCAGCTCGTTGGCCACAAAGTGTTGGTTGAGTCGCTCCACAAAGGTTTCCCAATCATCACCCTCTGAAATTTTCTCAAGGATGCCCACGGTTCTCTGCATTGTTGCGGTGGGGTTCATTATCTGTATCTCGTCACCAATTGTTATGTCTTGCATGCTTGACGAATTTTCTGGAATTTTTTGAGGATGTAACAAATCATGCTTGATGAATCTTCTGGAATTTTTTGAGGATGTAATGAGCAGAGTGGACAAGGGAAAACCAGTGGATGTGGCGTATTTGTACTTTCAAAAGGCTTTTGACAATGTCCCGCACAAGAGATTGGTGTGCAAAATTAAAGCACATGGCATTGAGGGTCATGAACTGACGTGCATAGTTGTCTACTGGTTGGTAGACAGGAAGCAGAGAGTCAAGATAAATGTGTCCTTTTCGGAATGGCAGGCAGTGACTAGTGGGGTGCCGCAGGGCTCAGTGCTGGGACCCCAGCTCTTTACAATATACGTTAACGATTTAGATGAAGGAATTGAGTGTAATCTCTCCAAGTTTGTGGATGACACTAAACTGGGTGGCAGTGTGAGCTGTGAGGAGGACGCTAAGAGGCTGCAGGGTGACTTGGACAGGTGAGGTGAGTGGGCAAATGCATGGCAGATGCAGTATAATGTGGGTAAATGTGAGGTTATCCATTTTGGGGGCAAAAACACGAAGGCAGAATATTATCTGAATGGCAGCAGATTAGGAAAAGGGGAGGTGCAACGAGACCTGGGTGTCATGATTCATCAGTCACTGAAAGTGGGCATGCAGGTACAGCAGGCAGTGAAGAAGGCAAATGGCATGTTGGCCTTCATAGCTCGGGGATTTGAGTATAGGAGCAGGGAGGTCTTACTGCAGTTGTACAGTGCCTTGGTGAGGCCTCACCTGGAATATTGTGTTCAATTTTGGTCTCCTAATCTAAGGAAGGATGTTCTTGCTATTGAGAGAGTGCAGCAAAGATTCACCAGACTGATTCCAGGGGGCTGGACTGTCATATGAGGAGAGACTGGATCAACTGGGTCTTTATTCATTGGAGTTTAGAAGGATGAGAGGGGATCTCATAGAAACGTATAAGATTCTGATGGGACTGGACAGGTTAGATGTGGGAAGAATGTTCCCGATGTTGGGGAAGTCCAGAACCAGGGGAAATAGCCTTTGGATAAGGGGTAGGCCATTTAGGACTAAGATGAGGAGAAACTTCTTCACTCAGAGAGTTGTTAACCTATGGAATTCCCTGCCGCAGAGAGTTGTTGATGCCAATTCATTGGATATATTCAAGAAGGAGTTAGATATGGCCCTTACGGCTAAGGGGATCAAGGGGTATGGAGAGAAAGCAGGAAAGGGGTACTGAGGGAATGATCAGCCTTGATCTTGTTGAATGGCGGTGCAGGCTCGAGGGGCCGAATGGCCTACTCCTGCACCTATTTTCTATGTTTCTATGTTTCTATGAATCTGACCAGATATTGTGAGCTCAAAGTAACATGTGGCCGTATTCCTTTATTCAGGTCTCCAGAGTGCCTCTCCAGTCTGTGAGGCCTCCTTATATACAGTTGCTCCAAAGGGATTGTGGGATCCCTTAGGACTCCTGGGGATGAGCGCTCTGGTGGTTAAACAAGGTATTTACACAGAAACCACCTCCACTGCCTCCACATGGGATCCATGCTCCTCAATCATTGATCTTTTGAAGGCTGGTTATTTCTTCACTGTCTATGGAGAAGCAACTCACTCCCGTTCTTTCACTCCCAGATCACTAATGCCCAAGTGTTTCACCCAGTGAAAGCACTTCAAGCTCACTAACTACTTCCTTCTGAATGCGTGTCTCTGGGCTGATGTTGGTTCCCAATCAACAATGCAGGGAAGGAGTGAGTAACATAGGAACAGGATGTGAATCTGTTCTGTCATTCAATGGCTGATCTGTTACCTAACTCCATTCACCTGCCTTGGCTCCAGATTTCTTTATACCCTCGATATAAATCGAGCAGGGTTTAATTGCATTGGATGTGAATCGGGGGGATGTAAATTGTGTGGGGTGTAAATTGGGGCGAGTGAATCCGGGGATGTGAATCGGGTGGGGTGTAAATTGGAGTTGTAAATCGGGCGGGATGGGAATTGGTTGGCCAAACTGATATTGTCAGTTTCCCGGCAGACGGATTAGATTATAATTACCCTCAGACTGTTTCCAGTGGTTGTGGGGTCCAGAACAAAGGGACATAGTTACAAGATTAAATGCAACAGTTTTAGGACAGAGAGCATTAGAAACATTTTCATACTGAAGCTGTGGAATTCACTACCAAAGTTAGTGGTTGATGCAGATACTTTGTCATTAAGGTAATCTTGCTGTTCCCATGGTCCACCACAAGGGGCCACTTTAAAATATAAAAAAAAATCCCCCAATCTTCGGGGGTCTGGTGGGCTTCCTCCATGAAGATTTCAAGGGTCGAGTCAAGAATGGCAATAATTTCTGCCAATAGGTCAACATTGCTTGTGAAATCTAAGGCCGGGAAAGGTATTGCCGCCAATAGAGGCTCCATTCATCGAGTGATGATTGCTCTTTCCTGGAATCCAGTCCATCATGGTATTGAAGGAATCTGGAGTGATAAGACATCCTTGTCTAATGCCAGAGTTGGCTGGAAAGGACAGACGCTCATCCTCTTTAAATCCTCCCTGAGGATAAGGCAGAGATGAATCATTAGAGCTTATCAGGGCTCCCAGGGATGAAGAATATTTGCCAAATGGCAAGTCCATACATAGAGGCAAATGCTGACTTATGATCAACAGAGGCCACATATTGGGCCATGATAATCTCGCCTGCTCTGTGCATTGGTTTCCAATCCACTGTCCACCAGCGAGGGTGAAGCCACTTTGTGTTTTGTTATGTAGAAGAGCTCCTAATCTGCTGAGAAGTATATGAGCAAATGCCTTTCCTGTGTGGGGTGGGGGGGGGGGGTGCTGGCAGTGACAGTGGGGACATGTGGGGGGTGGGTGACAGTGGGGACATGTGGGGGAGGCGTGACAGTGGGGACATGTGGGGGGGTGGGTGACAGTGGGGACATGTGGGAGAGGGGTGACAGTGGGGACATGTGGGGGAGGGGTGACAGTGGGGACACGTGGGGGAGGGGTAACAGTGGGGACATGTGGGGGAGGGGTGACAGTGGGGACATGTGGGGGAGGGGTGACGGTGGGGACATGTGGGGGAGGGGTGATGGTGGGGACATATGGGGAGGGGTAACAGTGGGGACATGTGGGGGAGGGGTGACGGTGGGGACATGTGGGGGAGGGGTGACAGTGGGGACATGTGGGGGAGGGGTGACAGTGGGGACATGTGGGGGAGGGGTGACGGTGGGGACATATGGGGAGGGGTAACAGTGGGGACATGTGGGGGAGGGGTGACAGTGGGGACATGTGGGGGAGGGGTGACAGTGGGGACATGTGGGGGAGGGGTGACAGTGGGGACATGTGGGGGGTGGGTGACAGTGGGGACATGTGGGGGAGGGGTGACAGTGGGGACATGTGGGGGAGGGGTGACAGTGGGGACATGTGGGGGAGGGGTGACAGTGGGGACATGTGGGGGAGGGGGACAGTGGGGACATGTGGGGGAGGGGTGACAGTGGGGACATGTGGGAGAGGGGTGACAGTGGGGACATGTGGGGGAGGGGTGACAGTGGGGACATGTGGGGGAGGGGTAACAGTGGGGACATGTGGGGGAGGGGTGAGAGTGGGGATAAATGGGGAGGGGTGACAGTGATGACATGTGGGGGAGGGGTAACAGTGGGGACATGGGGGAGGGGTGACAGTGGGGACATGGGGGAGGGGTGACAGTGGGGACATGTGGGGGAGGGGTGACAGTGGGGACATGTGGGGGAGGGGTGACAGTGGGGACATGTGGGGGAGGGGTAACAGTGGGGACATGTGGGGGAGGGGTGACAGTGGGGACATGCGGGGGGAGGGGTGACAGTGGGGACATGTGGGGGAGGGGTGACAGTGGGGACATGTGGGGGTGGGTGACAGTGGGTACATGTGGGGGAGGGGTAACAGTGGGGACATGTGGGGGTGGGTGACAGTGGGGACATGTGGGGGAGGGGTGACAGTGGGGACATGTGGGGGAGGGGTGACAGTGGGGACATGTGGGGGAGGGGTAACAGTGGGGACATGTGGGGGTGGGTGACAGTGGAGAGGAACATTTAACAAAGTGCTGCTTCATGCTTCTTCCAGTCTTACACAGGAGAACCAGTGTTTGCCACTGCCCATGTCTCCCTGGATTCTCCGGGAACCGGTCAATTCACAAATATAAAATAAAGTAGCCACTGAAGAGAGAAGACACACAATTGATAGAACATCTACTTCAAACACTGCTAACCCTTTCAAAGTGAGCCCGGCCCACTACCACTCCCGAAAGGAACCTGTCTGCGTTCTGCCTCCTAAATCTGAAGGGAGGAGTGACTTTACTAAGTGTTGCTGCTACTCACTTAACGCGTCAGTGAATAAAGACTTATTAACACTGGCCTGGAATAGGCTGCGTCTATTTGTACTAACTGAGAGGCAGCCATTTCTCTGATTGGTTCTCCATTTTCACATGACCTATTGTTGATTGGTCCCCTTGAAGGATAAGCCACACCCTGAAGTTCCTCTGGACTGTGTAACTGAAAACAACCCAGTCCAAGTTCTGAGTGACTTTCCAATTTGTAATTCGATCCATTTTGACTTCAGAAGCTAGAGAGAATAGATCTCCCCAAAAGGCACCAAGTTCCAGCCGAAGTCTCTTACCCCAGCACATGTGCTGCTCCCCACAGCCGAACTCCCTTACCCCAGCGCAAGTGCATCCTTCCCCCAGCTGAAGTCCCATACCCCAGAACCTGTGCTGCCTCCCACAGACAAGTCCCAGCCAAAGTCCCTTACCCCAGGGCTCGGCGCTCGGGGCCCGCTCAGGCTTGGCTCTGCAGGTGATAGCACTCAGAGCTGCTGCTTGATGGATTGGAGGCAACGTGGTGTTGGACGCATGCGCAGTGTTAGTGGGAATTGCGCTGGGGGGGGGGGGGGGAGTTTTGTCCTAACTCTCGCATCAGGAGATGCATGCACAGAAGGGAGATTTAGTAGAAATAGTTACTCTGCCTGGAATACAAGAGCACATCAGATCAGCTGGGAGAATAAAGGCAGGAAGTGAAGGTGCTGTTTATTCGATTCAAATATGAAGCACATTGCAACATCCTACAGAATCTCTAAAGAAATGACCGCTTGTTATTACAGACCTAGAAATTGGTGAAATCCATCAGCATCCATTTCTATAAAACTGGCCCGTACGGCCAGAAACAAAAACCTCGGAAATAATTCCATTCTGAAAACTGCACAAAGATATAGAGCCAGTGTGTGTAGGATAAATCTCTGTTGTCCCTTCTACACGGATTCTCCTGGAATCAATCACTTCACAAAGGCTCCTGTGAAGTCACAGTTCATAGAATCATAGAATGGTTACAGCACAGAAGGAGGTCATTTGGCCCATCGAGCCCATGCCGGCTCTCAACAAGAGCACTTCAGCTAGTCCCACTCTCCCGCCCGTTCCCCGCAGCCCTGCAATTTTTTTTCTTTCAGGTACTTATCCAATTCCCTTATGAAAACCACGTTTGAATCTGCCTCCACCACTCTTTCAGGGCAGTGAATTCCAGATCCTAACCACTCACCGTGTAAAAATGTTTTTCCTCATGTCGCCTTTGGTTCTTCTGCCAATCACCTTGAATCTGTGTTCTCTGGTTCTTGACCCTTCTGCCAATGGGAACAGTTTCTCTCTATCTACTCTGTCGAGAGCCCTCATGATTTTGAACATCTCAATCAAATCCCCTCTCAATCTTCTCTGCTCCAAGGAGAACAACCCCAGCTTCCCCAGTCTATCCATGTAACTGAAGTCCCGCACCTCTGGAACTATTTTCGTAAATCTTTTCTGCACCTTCTCTAAGATCCTTCCAATGTTCAGAATTCCACAGGTCAGCAGCCGAGAACAGAGCAAGTTAGCCTTTGTCCATCACCTCCCCGAGATCCCAATTCACATCGACCAGCACCCGTTGAAAAAATATAACGGTGCCCGATTTTTCCATGTGCTAGTTGTTGGGAGTTTTAATGGTGGGCCCTAGAACCATGAGGAGTCCATTGACAGCAACATGTCAACATGGCTAGAACCGGCAAGCATCACCTGGGCACAAAGTGCCATTCATTACTACACATATTTAATAATTCATTAGAAAATGGTATTGTGCCAGAGGATTGGCGGATAGCTAACATAATACCTATATTTAAGAAGGGGGATAGAATATGTCCAGGGAATTATAGACCAGTCAGATTATCATCGGTGGTAGGAAAAATAATGGCATCCCTGCTAAAGGTGAAAATAGAACATCTAGAAACCAAAAATATAATAATGAATAGGCAGCATGGATTTCAAAAGGGAAAGTCTTGCTTGACCAACCTCATTGAATTTTTTGAAGAGGTAACAGAGAGAGTAGACAACAGTAATGCAGTAGATGCATTATCTAGATTTTCAAAGGCCTTCAATAAGGTACCCCACAATAGACTGATGAACAAGGTCAGAGAATGCGGAGTCAGGGGACAAGTAGCAGAGCGTGAAGCGGTCAAGCGCAGGCAGCGGAATGAGCATGTGGCAAACCAGTCCTACCCACCCTTTCCCTCGACGAATGTCTGTCCTACCTGTGACAGAGTCTGTGGCTCTCGTATTGGACTGTTCAGCCACCAAAGAACTCACTTCAGGGGTGGAAGCAAATCTTCCTCGATTCCGAGTGACTGCCTATGATGATGATGATGATGATGAACAGAATGGATAGTTACCTGGCTTCTAGACAGAAATCAGAGTAGGGGTAAAAGGTAGCTAATTACAGTGGTAGAAGGTGGGTAGTGGTGTTCCACAAGGATCAGTGCTGGGACCACTGTTGTTCACAATTTATATTATGATTTAGACTCTTGAATCAAAAACACAATTTCTAAATTTGCGGATACACCAAATTGGGGGAGGGGGTTAGTCAATACTGAGGAGGACTGCAACAAATAACAGGGGGACATTAATAAAGTTGCAGAATGGGCATATAATTGGCAAATGAAGTTCAACACAGATAAATGTGAGGAATTACATTTTGGTCAGAAGAATAGGGAGGTGACTTATTACTTGGAGGCTGTGTGTCTGGGTGGTGTAGAGGAACAAAGGGATCTCAGAGCACAAATGCACAAATCACTAAAAGTTTACAGGTTAGCAAGGCCATAAAAAAAAGCAAACAAGCACTCAGGTTTATTTCTCAAGGTATAGAATTGAAAAGTAAGGAAGTTATGCAAAACCTGTATTGAGTCTTGGTTAGACTATCCTTAAGAGTACTGTGTACAGTTCTGGTCACCATATTATGAGATTTGGGGAGCAGACAAGAAAGTGGAGTTGAGGCCATAAGATCAGCCATGATCTTATTGAATGGTGAAGCAGGCTCCTATTTCTTATTATAAAAAGGATATAGAGGTGTTGATTTCTGGATTCTTTTACCTCAATCTGGTTCAGCAAAATTACTGAAACGAATACCGTTTGTGCTTTAAACAAAGCAAGCTTTTATTTAAAAAGCAGGTCCCGATCGGGGACCTTATCAGACAGAAGGAATGCAACTCTGATAGAACGCACCCACTTCCTGCGGACAAAGTGACGTTACATTGTAAAGGGACGACGGTTATACATTTTCGGCAAAAGATAACAAGATAGGGCTAGAGTGACATCCTAGTTCAGCCTATTTCTTTTGATCCCTCTTTCCCTTTGTCCACTCATAAGCCGACCTAAGTATGGTCTGATTTTAAACAAAGACCTTCTGTTAATGTTTCAGGTTAATAACATGATTTAATAAGACCTTGAGGTTTTTCTGCAAGCTGTGGGTTTTGTTTCAATATGTGTTAGTGTTGTAACATTTCGCAGTCTCGAGTCTGAGATGTCATGGCTATTCCTCCATGAATTCTTTGTTAGGTTATACTGTCCCTATACAATTCCCACATTCTCAACTTCAATGTCTCTATACATTTTTAAACATTCACATTCCCCCCTTTTATCATTCCATGATAACACTTAGGATCATTCTAGGAATATCGCATTCATCCGTTCACACTCTATTTCCTGAATCATATTGTTGTTAGTGTCGAGTAGTTCTTTAGTTCGTTGGATCATAACTCGGGAGCCCTTGACCACAAGAGGGTTTGCTAAGCTTGCCATCATTACTTTACAACAAAGGTTAAGGCAACCAACAATTAGATAGGATCTCCAAGATCCATCTGATAGCCAATCAAACCAGCTAGATCCTTCTGCTGGTGTGGATAACTTCTTCACCTCCCTTCTTATGTGATCAGCGAGATTGGTTATGTTTTCTGAACTATCAGGAATGTAAGTGCAACATTCAGATCCCATCAGGGCACACGTTCCCCCTTTCTCAGCTAACAGGTAATTGAGGGCCATTCGGTTTTGTAATGCTACGGTCCTTATTGCTACCATTTCAGCTGTGATGCCCTCCAGAGCTTCAGCAGTATTGTTAGCTATCTGTTCCAATATCGTCTCTAGGTTCTGTACTTCATCCATGAGACGTCTTATCCCGATTGGGAACATTAAGACCCGAAAGAACTTGTCGGTGGGGGTGATGGCTCGCTTGTATCGGCTGGAGGCATGTGCTTCCGCCAGGGTACGTACTTGCCGCACAAATGGCACCACATATCCCAGATAGCAGAACCCTGTCCATCGCCTAGGCAACCAAGGATTTGGATCGTGAGAGTGGATGGTGACTCGTGCACCTGTGGTGAGGTTGAGACTGTGTGGGCAATTGCTGTACCCTACGATATGTCCCTTGTTACTGGTGTCATTTCGGGTTCGACATATGTCCCCGGTTGGCCTCCCAATCCCTGAAGTATTGGTCAGGGCTATGAATGGGGGTTCCTTTTCACGGTTGTAGGTTGGTTGGTACCATCCCTGGAATGTCTGACTAATGGGATCTCCAGCACTCTCCCACTTGGTGACCTCCCCGTGGTCGTTCATGTGGTAACGGTATGATACTCCTCCTGATCTCTGTGATCCCTCTTTTGACCCGCCTTTCCTTTCTCGTATTTGTATTGGCCCCCCCTCCTCTCGTGATAGTTTGGCTCTGAATCCATCTGACAGTCTCAGTTAGGGTCAGTGGAATGGGGTGCAAAGGAATTCACCCTTTGGAATGTATAGGGAAATGTATAGGGAATGTGAACACACCCAGCATCTAGAAAAGTTCCCATTTTGCGCATAAACATAAGACATGTACAAAAAGGTGTTTACATGGAGCTCTCGTCTCTGTCTCCCCTCCCATGCGCCGAAACTGTCCTATATCAACACTATTATACAGACTGTGGCATACAGACACAGTTTCATCTTATGGCTCAGGATTCAGATAAATCGTCCAATTATTTTGCTGATTAAAAGAGTTCAGTTTTCCCGTCTCTCTTCTCAGGTCACCGTCGGGGTAGCTGGCTGTCTATCACTACGGGTAAAAGTTCAAACTGGTCCACGTTCCATTTAGGATGCCAACGGCCTTGTTCAGCTATGGAGAAGAGGAAGTCTGGAACAGAAACAGGAGTTAGAATAACCAGTAAAATAGGTTCGTTAGAGGGTGGTGAGCTTGCAGTGGTGCAGGTGAACCCAGGCACTTTCCCCCTCAACCTTGGCTGCAGTGGGGGTAGTGAGTAACACCTGAAAAGGCCCCTCCCATTGTGGTTCTAATACCTTCCGAATCCATACTTCCCTGGTGCCACGAGGGACAATTTGGGTAAAACTGGGAGGTCGAGGTGAGCATCTTGAACCTGGTTGTGAGCTAGTCGCAGAGCCTGAGTCAGAGAAAGAACATAGGTGGTCATCAGTCGAGCTGAGATACCATATCTAGGAACAATTTCCCTCATTAACACCTTAACAACAGTTTGAGCCTTATTGTCCAGGGTAGGGTAGGCTTCAATTCATCTGCTAAACACATCTACTATTACTAACACATATTTGTAACACTGAACTTTTTGCAACTCAATGTAGTCCAACTGAAATGTCTCAAAGGGACCTTCGGGTAGGGGCATTTTACCCCAATCACAGGGGACTCCCTTCCCTGGATTATGTTGCTGGCAAACCAGGCAATGACTACTGATGTTCTGGGCGAGCGCCTGGAGTCTAGGGTGCCACCAAGTAGCCAAAAGTGTATCACTCGTGGTTCTTGCTCCACAATGAGTAGCAAAATGCATACAGTCAATAACCCATAGAGCCAACTCGTCAGACATGCAAGTCTGTTCCGCGGGAGTGGTCCAGAGTTAAGAAACATTGTCATAAGTACATCCATAATATTTCCACAACAGTTTATCTTTTTCAGGAGCGTCCTCCTGTGCTTTTATAACATCTTGGATGGTTGGCATTGGTTTTTCCGAGGCTAACTTATCCTTCGCAGGATTTTTTAGTCTGACTCATCATTTTGGGCACTACCATCTGTTGGTCACGAGAGGCCTGTTTGGCCTCTTCGTCAGCACAGTGGTTCCCTATATCAACCGGGGATTTTCCGGTGGTGTGGGCGGTACATTTAACAACGGCAATGTGCTTGGGGAGCATGAGGGCTTGCAACAAATCAGATACTAGTTGCTTATGGGATATCTCATTCCCCTGTGAGGTTAGGAATCCCCTATTTTTCCATAATTGTGTGAAATCATGGGACACCCCAAAGGCATACCTAGAGTCGGTATAGATATTGACTTTGAGATCTTTGGCCAAGATACAGGCTCGGGTGAGGGCGAATAGGCGGTTTCAAAGGCGGCAGATTCCAAGACCTGATTCTCCTGTTTTACTATGGCGTATCCTGAGATTCGTGTACCTTCTGGATTAATAGAAGAACTTCCGTCAACATACATAATACAGTCTGGATCTTCCATTGGTACATCAACTAAATCTTCCCTAACTGATGTGGCCTCTTGAATTAAAGATAAACAATCATGACTGGGTTCTTCCTCATCTTGGGGTGGCTCAGTAAGAAAACAGGCCGGATTAATTGCAGTACAGTGCCGAAAGGTCAGCTTAGGATTGTTTAGTAAGTAGATCTCATATCTACTTTGCCTGACCATGGTAAGGTGTTGAGTCTGCAGTTGGCCCAGGAGGGCAGCTACGGAGTGAGAGGTGTTAAGACAACGGTAGCACAGTCTTTCAGAATTGTACAATACAGTTGAAAGGGCCGGTCATAGAGGGGCCGGCCCAAAGCCGGAGCTTGCAGCAGGGCTGTCTTTAGTTCCTTAAAGGCTTGGATGTCTGCGGTTTCTATTTCAAAGCTGCCTTACTTATTTGTATACGAGGTGAGGTGCTTAGTCATCAGGGCAACATTAGGGATCAAGGATCTGCAGTAATTGATCATCCCCAACCACTGTCGCATTTGTTTAGCCGTGCTAGGGACTGGAAACTGGCAAATTGGTTCGATTCGGCTAGCCTCCAAAGCTCGGTGGATACTCGGTATTGCCTGTGATTTCAGTGGGTACTGTCGGATAAAGGCCAGTCCACCTTGCCCTGCACTGGGATCTCAATCGGATCAATGGGAATATAACCCACTTAGGAGTGGTCCTCTGCCCACACGTGAGGATCCACATAGTCAGGTATGTCAGAGCCAGTATGATGCTGCAGAGTCGTTAAGACCTTCTCGGGGTCCCCGTGGAATTGGACTGTTCGGCCATGTTTTACAATTTGCACATCCCGGCTGGTAGGGTCAGCCTCGTCTATAGCCTGGCGCACCATAACTCCCAAATCTTTAGCGTGGTGGTGAGGTAATACTTCACGAGTAATATGTGGTGCCACAGTTGGGGGCTGTCCATTTCCACAAAATCTGCCTTCCCTTCCGGTCCAGTCACTCTAGCCCTTAATAGAATTTCCTTCACTTCCCCTTCGTGATCCTGATAAAAGTTCTGCAGGTCCTGATTCTTTCCACTGGGATCGTATGCTAGGGTCATGTGATAGGGTGCCTGCGACAGGTCCAGAGACCACCACTGAGGGGTTCTAGTGGTATAATACTGCCGCTTAAGGGTTCCCTGTTTTACAATAATCCCAACATCTCCACACTCCAAATGCAACTGGAATTTGCAGAGGAGATCTCTAGCCATCAAGTTACAGTCCAGATTGGTTGTGATAACAAATCGATGTTCCACCGATTCTTCCTGGTAACCCATTTTAACCGGTTCTGACACCGGGAATGTAGAGACTTGTCCCAGGAATCCTGACAGTCCCTGTGTTTCAGTGAAGGCGGGGAGTTTAAGCTTTGATTGTACAGAAGACATGAAGGTTCCCGTATCTATCAAGAAGGGTTGCCACTCATTCCGAATTTTTAACAATATCATCGGTTCGTCATCCGGGGAGGGTCCCTGCACAATCAAGCTGTGTAGTCAATACGAATCGGGGGATGGTTGGCCAAAGGGGTTGTTCTGGGAGAAGTTAGTGTAAGATCCCCATCCTCTCCCCCCTTGCCCCCCTCCTCTTCCTCCTCTTCCTTTTTCGTGCTGACGGGAGGGACAATTTCTATTCCAATGTCCTTCTTGCCCACAAATAAAGCATCCATCTCGTCTTTCCCAGCCCCGCCCTCTTCCCATACCAGGCTGGGGACAGTAGGGCGGTCCGTAATTAGCAGGGCCCGGGCCATTTGGGTGTTTGATATAACCGTATCCCTGTTTATCCACCCAACCCTGCACGCAACACTGCGGTTCCATCTGGTATCCCCTTGGGTCAGGTTTTGGTCCTTCCACCCGAGGCGGCTCCATACTGATGGGCTTCTGAAGGGTCGTGGTGAGAGCATTAAAGATAACGTTTCGGCGATCCTGGACATCGTTAGGGTGAGCAACCACCAATGCATCATGAGTAGCACGTCCTAGGTGAGTTAGAAATCGGGCATGCTCAGTTGGGCTCAGGGTTTGCTTTACCAGGGCCCACAGGTCCCTTGATTCTGCATTATATCCATGCATGTCGAGGTCACTCCGTGAAATCGGAGGTCAGGACTAAGTTGGGTTTGTGGATCCCTTTCAGCTTATTTATCTTAGCCTTTTAACTCTTCAATTTGTTTTGTTTGAGTATCTATTTCTTTATTGTATCAGGCAAGTATTATTACATAAGCTCGTTCTGTTTTTATTTTTATTCTGACTATCGCACCATTCCTCTGTTAGGTGAGTCTTTTTTCTATTAAGAAATCCAAATTGATAATGTTCAGTATGAAACGGCTTTCAATGGAAAGGGTTAACTCCTTTACAGGTTTGTAAGAAGACCTGATGTCATTACGTGACTTCACGTAACCATCTGAAAAAAAATCTTTTCATCAGGAAAGGCAGCATTTGATTAAACTCCAATATTTTTTTTTAACTTCTTATTCAAGTACTTGCCAAAGATATATTTTTTTAATTGATTTAAAACGAGACCACACATTTGTTTACTGAAATTCAATTTCGTCATCAGCCTCGGTCAACGCAAAGCCAACCATTTTAACTAAGTAGTCTATCGATACATTTCTCAGAGGTCCCAGTGGAACTCTGAGTACGTTTCTCATGTGTGCACTCTTTCTTTAAGACGTCTACGGTTTTTAATATGTCCTCCTTCTGTCAATGAAAGCCCTAATTTAATGGAGTTTTTCTGCCAACTCGACAGGAGTGATTTTTTTTAGACTGCAGTGGAATTTTTCTCATAATTTAAAATCTCAGAACTTTTTTTTTCTTTCAGCACCTATTTAGTACGTTACTTTTTTTTTGTCTTTTCCATAACTAGAGGGAAGTCTGGCACGTAGGCTGTGGACTGCTTTTCGTTATCTCAATTGTTCCAGCCTCAAGGTCGTGTTATTTAATATAATATTTTTTTTGAATCCTTTTGAATCCATCTCAGTTGTTTTGCTGTGCCTTCTCTGAATGTTTTATTTCGACAATGAAGTGAGCATGTCAAATCCTTTTTTTTAACCACCTGGACCATGTATTTTTTTCTTTTTTTTTACTCAACAAACCTATCCTTTGTGCATTTCCTGGCTCCGTAACTTATCATCCGAATATACATAATTCAATAAGGTTCACACTCTTAAACTACCCACATACAGGACAAAACTACGAAGGGTTAAAAAAAACTTTCATTCTGTTTGAAAAAGTGGGTGGAGCTAAAACAAACCACAACTCCCCGGCTTTTTTTTTTACACAGTAAAAATCACACAAGCATTTCTCATTTAAAACAAACGTTCACAAGAGTCTCTTTTCTTTCCTATTAATTTTTGGATCCATGATTGATCATCTATCCCTATCTAGCTCTAACTATCCCTATTTTCCGTGTCGCCGCACGGATCTACTTGGGCCTCGAACCCACACAGACACTGGGCCTCGAACCCAGGCAGGCTCTGGGCCTCGAACCCAGGCAGACTTACCTATTCTAACCTATCTTTCCAAGTCATTGCTTGGTTTGCGTCACCGTGCAATTTCCCTATCTCTATCCCTAGTCTAAGTTTGAAAGGTATTCACCAGATTGTCCTGGATCTCGTTCAGACACTACCTGAGAACCAGCGAGTGGCTAAACTTTCCTCAGACTTTTGAAACCGGGGGAAACTGGAGCAGTATTGAAATCATACTCACTCCAGTGGCCACTTTCCCCTCGTCTCGTCCAAGGCTAGTCTGGCTCTTAATTCACAAGTTTTCGGCAGTCGTCCATTGAGATCCCACTTCTGACACCGAATGTTGATTTCTGGATTCTTTTACCTCAATCTGGTTCAGCAAAATTACTGAAACGAATACCGTTTGTGCTTTAAACAAAGCAAGCTTTTATTTAAAAAGCAGATCCCGATCGGGGACCTTATCAGACAGAAGGAATGCAACTCTGATAGAACGCACCCACTTCCTGCGGACAAAGTGACGTTACATTGTAAAGGGACGACGGTTATACATTTTCGGCAAAAGATAACAAGATAGGGCTAGAGTGACATCCTAGTTCAGCCTATCTCTTTTGATCCCTCTTTCCCTTTGTCCACTCATAAGCCGACCTAAGTATAGTCTGATTTTAAACAAAGACCTTCTGTTAATGTTTCAGGTTAATAACATGATTTAATAAGACCTTGAGGTTTTTCTGCAAGCTTTGTTTCAATATGTGTTAGTGTTGTAACATTTCGCAGTCTCGAGTCTGAGATGTCATGGCTATTCCTCCATGAATTCTTTGTTAGCTTATACTGTCCCTATACAATTCCCACGTTCTCAACTTCAATGTCTCTATACATTTTTAAACATTCACAGAGGCACTGGAGAGGTGCAGAGAAGATGTACAAGGATGATACCAGAAATGCAAGGACGAACAGGCTGGGTCACTTTTCTCTTGAAAAAAGAAGGCTGAGGGGTGATTTAATAGAAGTCTTTAAAATTCTGAAAGGTTTTGATAGAGTGGATTCAGAGAGAATGGGCTAGACTTTCGGCACATCATCATCATCATCATAGACAGTCTCACGGAATCGAGGAAGACTTGCTTCCACTTTTAAAATGAGTCCTTAGGTGGCTGAACAGTCCAATATGAGATTTATCACCCATTCATCACCCATTTTGCGCCCACATAAGCGCTGAGATGCAGGCTATTACCCATATTTGCTGAAAAGTGGAAACTAGTGCCCGATTATAGCCCATTTATCACCTGTTCAACTTTCGGCATACATGAATGACCTGCATCGCCCAGCCGATTTAAAAAAAAATGACGTCATCCTTGTGCATGGCCGAGAATAGTGTTTATAATGGAAACTCGCGCCCGATTATTGCCCAGATTATCACCGAGCACTACTTTCGGCATTTCGCTCACAATTCGCCCAAATGATCGCTGACCCAAAAGAACGCTGCAATCACCTGACCTTAACTCGGCTCTACGGACGCCATTTTCTAACTCAGAGGATCTGTAGTAAAAGGCTGCTTCAAGTGCTTGTCAGGAGAATCAATTTGTTACTGATTTTAAGGGCCTTTTTGACTCTTGCCAATTATCTAATCACATTTGTATTTGTTGAGGACAAATTAAGGGCAGTTATAGCGATTTATAGTGATGGGGCCTGTAATTTCTCAACCAATATTGATCACTAATCACATGCTGCAGAATAGAGATGGGAGAAGGTACATTAAAGAGCATTAAAGCCCAATCAAAGAGATGGCAGACTGCTGCGGAGGAGGAGATGTTACATCCAATGCATTTACAGGGATAACTGATCATACCTGGAATTGTCCGATAACATGTGCGTTAGAAGGCTGTGCTTCCGAAAGGAGGTCATCAGTGAGATATGTCAGCTAATTAAGGGAGATCTGCAGCCTACCAGCACCATCAAGACTGCACTGCCCGTTGAGGTCAAGGTTATTGCGACACTTTCCTTCTATGCATCGGGCTCATTTCAAGCCTCAGCACGCCACATTGCTGCATTCGACAGGTGACTGAAGCCCTTTACGCACGCAAGGTGGACTTTATAAGCTTCTCTATGACCAGGGAGGCACAGACTGAGAGGGTTTTGGGTTTCTTGCGAATAGCAAACTTCCCCAAGGTGCAAGGAGCAATAGACTGTATGCACATTGCCCTGTGAGCACCTTTACAGGATGCAGAGGTGTTTGGAACCAAAAGGGATTCCACTCCCTGAATGTGCAGCTCATTGTCGACCACAAACAAATAATCATGGCAGTAAATGCAAATTTTCCAGGGAGCATCCATGATGCGCACATCGCACAGGACGAGGACGTTGGGGAGGACAATCAGCCTGGTGGTGAACCCATGCCCCCCCACTCACCTGCAACATTGGAAAAGCCCTGTGGTAGTTACGCAGCTGCAAAACTCTTGCATTAGCAGTTCATAAATGAACGCTTTGCGTGATCTTACATTGGTGACAGTTACAGTTGTGTTGCGTTTCATCCTTGCCCAGCCTGACCTGGCCATGGCCATTGCTTCCAACCAGTATATTGATGTTTTACCTTATGTTATTAGAAGGCACTTCATGACAATTGTAAAGTTAAATAAAAATGTTTAATAATTGAAGACGTAATTAAATTTTTTTTTGAACAAACATATAACACCACCCCCCCTCAACCCCCAACAGTCAACAACATTTGTAACACAACAATATAACAACACACTCACACCATCCCCAACAATGAACATTCAACAAATTAAAAAAAAAATCAAAACAACAACAATAACAATATACAGCAGCCCCCTTCCTATTATTCCTCCTGCACCTTGACCCCCCGCCTTGTAATAACCCCCCATTTCCCACTAACTCCCCGGGTAATGGGACCAAGATGTTTTGAAGCAGAGCACCTCAAGGCCTGCTGCTGTGTGGTTGGGGGGGTGTGGGGGATTGACGTAGGCAGAATCACCTCAGTGGTTGGAGGAGAGGATGTTTCCAAAGAAACGTCTTCCGAGTCAGAAGGAAGTTCTTCCTCCTATCTCGCATCTGTCGTGATGCTTGGTGGTATGGAACGTTGGGGTGCAGTGCCGTCTCTCGAAGCTATTGCAAGCCGCAAGGCATCGACAGAGTCGGTTGTTCGCCCCTGCCACAATTATCCACTCCATGCCCTCCGTTATTTGTGCGGACAGTGTGGCAATATTGCCGGTCAATCCACCAAGCGCCTGGATGCTCGCCTTTGACAGTGAGACCATGTCCTCATTTGGATCTACCCGTCTACCTCGCCGACTCAACCTCCGCGGGGTTGGCGTGGGCACTGGATGCCTTGGCCCCGCTACTTCATCTGTTGATGATGACGTGGCCGCAGGTACCACAGACAAAAACTGGTAATCTTCCTCCTCCTCGGATTCTTATTCCTCACCCGTAGTGATGACCACCTGCAGCGGTAAAGGGGTTGGTGCAGGGGCCTCCTTTTGCGCCTCGTGAGTCTAGGTAGCTGCAAAACATAATTGAGGTTATTAGAAGAGAAGGGGAGACATGAGAATGCTTGCGAGGAGCAACACTACGAGGAGCAACACTACGGCAATAAATGTGAACGAGAGACGTTACATATGATTAACCTGAGAGTACAGAAGCTGCATGCATAACATTACATCATTCATATACTATAATGAAATGCCATTAAATTACTTTATATTATCACTGGTTTACCACTGCTTTACACATTACTCATGTGCTGCAACAACGGGATCTGCACCACAGGTGGCAGAATGATTGTGGGTGCCCACGAGTGCTACGGCACGCTCCTCCAAGTCTGTGAGTGCATGGAGCTCAGCAGGGCCTCCTCTGGTCCGCCTTTACTCCGCATGATTCTTAGATATCTTCCTCTGCAAACGTGACAAGAGCATGGAATAAGCTAATTGACTACTACAGAAGCACAACAGATATTTTAATCCACAATTAGTCACCCCACATTCTATTCATCCATAACTTTAACGTTATATGCTAATACGGTTTGTATCCACAATGCATGCATGGTTATAACATCTGCGTTCAGAGAAAATACTTAATAAGATTGTGTTTAGGAATTAATGCTGGACACCAAACATCTCGCATACAATCTCCAGAAAAGGCCCCATCCACGGGCCATTTGGCGCCTGAGGGGAGGTAGGCGGTTTATTTGAATTGATGGAGGTCCTCCAAGGAGAGGAATCAGGTGGTGAGCTCGGCAATGACAGGAGTGTAATGGGAGGGGGCACTGTGTCCATGGGCTGTGCTCGGAGACCTCGTGTGGCCGGAGCTAATGTCCCAAAGTGTCCCAGGGCAGAGAGTGAGGCAGGGCAGCTTTCCCCCAGTCCAGGGTGGGTCACTGTGTGATTGACAGCAGTCGGAGAGACTGACACAGTCTGGGTAAAGGTGATTGGACCCCTCAGTGCTCAGTCATGCCCCATTCACCAAAGTAACCAAAAAGGAGACGGTGCCAAGTTAAAGACTTGCTCACAGCACACAAAAATTCTCCTTCTAAACTAACGTGGTAGAAATGCCGAATGTTTGCAATCTGTCTGTTTCCAGTTATTCCTTTAAATAATAATAATGAATACTGTTCATTAAATGTAAGGCATCTTAGGAAAATTAGATTTAAAGGGCGCAGGTTCCGACCCCAGTCCAAATCTTAGCAGGGAAGCTACCCAAGATTACCCTGCTTAATTACAATCCGGCAGATTTCCATTCTAATTAATTCAGTGGATCATTACAATTTAAAATGTAATAATTTAATATTTACTCTTGCCGAAGCAACCACGCTGTTCCACCTCTTGCAGCACTGGTCTGCCTCACGCTTACTGTGGGCCACAACGGCGGCGATATCACCCCATATTTTTTGATAGGTCCGGGGGGGGTGGGGGGAGATTTTCCACGCCCACCCCAGGTTAATTGTCCCCACCTAGTTTTCACCTCATTTACTAGGGCCTCAATCGCCTCACCCTCCTTGTCTCTGACAGCTCCTCCTGCTAAATACTTGTATCGCTAGACATATTTCAGTACCACTAATATAAAGCCCTCCAAAATTAAGAAGACTAAAATTTATGAAGAACGGAGACACCACTCAAATTACAACTAAATCCTTCAAAATGCTTTACAAACAAAATGATCTACTCAGATGGAATGCTCTAAAGGTATCAGACTGCTTGTTTCTCTCTCCTTCTCTCTCTCCCTCTCTTTCACTCTTCTGAGCATGCGCAGATGACCCCGGAACTCCCGAATCGCGGGAAAACCTCTTTGCTAAAAGAAATGCGCATACGCAGAACGGCCATTGCTATGGATGCCAGCCTTGCATGACTGAAGGAATCGCTAAGGCCCATTTCACATTGCTAAGGCTATCGCCCAAACTAAAAAAGCGAAACTAGCACTTTTTAAAATGGGCGATATTCCAGCGATCATGAAAAATAAAAAAACACTAAGGCCGGAAATATTACCCATTTTTGGGTGATAGCAATCATAGTGGAAAGTCTACCCCAATGTTTCCACTTATGGGGAAGAGCATAACTAGTGGCCATTAAAATAAGATAGTTACCAAGAAATCCAATAGGGAATTAGGAAGAAAATTCTTTACCCAAAGAGTAGTGAGAATGTGGAACTTGCTACCACAGGGCGCATTTGAAGTGAATAGTATAAATGCATTTAAGGGGAGGCTGGAGAAGCATATGAGGGAGAAGGGAATAGAAGGTTATGCTGATAGATTTAGATGAGCAAAGACGGGAGGAGGCTCGAGTGGAGTATAAATGCTAGCATGGACTGGTTGGGTCGAATGGCCGTATATGCTATATAATCCTACGCATTGTCTCATCTTCATGTTGTTTCTTTCCTTTTTTCTCTATTTCTTTCTCTCTCGCTTCTGCATTTCATTATCTTTACAGCTCTCCTGAGGGACTGTAGGCTTTCTATGTGCTTTCTCAAGGATGGCCACCGGTGGCACAGAGGAACGCTACTGTGTGGGTGAGGACTGGGACGACTTTGTGGAAAGACTCCAGCAGAGCTTTGTCACAAAGGACTGGCTGGAAGAGGCAGCGGCTGACAAGCGGAGGGCGCATCTACTGACCAGCTGTGGTCCACAGACGTATGCGCTGATGAAAGGCTTGCACCCCAAAAACCAGCGGACAAGTCCTTCGAAGAGCTCAGCCAGCTGATCAGTGAGCATCTCAAGCCGGCAAGTAGCGGTCACATGGCCAAGCACCGGTTCTACTCTCACCGGCGTCGGGAGGGTCAAAACGTCTTGGACTTCGTGGCGGAACTGCGGCGATTGGCCAGTCTCTGTAAGTTCTCCGATGCCTGCAGCGAGGTGATGTTAAGGGACTTTTTCATCGAGGGCATTAATCATGCTGGCATTTTCAGGAAGCTCATAAAGACTAAGGACTTGACTTTAGAAGGGGCGGCGTTGATAGCTCAGACCTTTATGGCAGGGGAAGAGGAGACAAAGCTAATTTACGCAATGAACCAGGAAGTTAATGTTGTAAAAGTGATACAGAACCCTGCAGGCAGGCAAGGGCAATTCGACACCACCCAGGCAGGCAGGCAAGGGCAATTCGACACCGCCCAGGCAGCAACAAGCTCCAGGGTGGGCCTGCAACAGGGACAATGGAAAGGGGATCGGCAATTCACGCCATCACGAGGAACAATGCATCCCATGATGGGACCAATCACACCCTCCATCAGAGTGCTTAGAAACAGCCAAATGGGCCATCAGAGAGAAATGCCTGGGAATAGTCCTTTTGTTAACAGCAATCTCAGCTCATGCTGGAGGTGTGGGGGTAGACACACTGCCAAAAGCTGTAGGTTCCAGCTTTATACCTGTAGGATTTGTAATGTCAGTGGACACTTGGCCAGGATGTGCAAAAAGGCAGTAGCGAGGTGAATCTGCGAGACAGAGGAACCAGACGAGGGGTCTGCAATGCAGGATGAGGCCTGGGGAACAACCATGGATGCTGAAGTTCAGAGAGTTCATGTGGCTGACGTCCACAGCTCATACACTAAAACGCCACCCATGAAGATGAAAGTCTTACTGAATGGCATCCCGGTACACATGGTGCTGGATACGGGAGCTAGCCAGTCACTTATGAGCGCCCAACAATTTGAGAGACTATGGCCACACATATCTAGCAGGCCCAAACTGGAACGCACTGAGACGCAGAACCGGCTGCCACTCTGGATTGTTCCTGGAAATGGCCCTGCGCTTTTGGGGAGGATTGGCTAGCTGAGATGAATTGGAAATGGGGGGATGTGCACGTCATTTCATCCGTGGAGCGAAGTTCATGCTCGCAGGTATTGCAAAAATTCAAGTCGCTCTTTCAACCCGGTATCGGAACGTTCAAGGGCACTAAAGTAGTGATACGCATCACTCCGAACGCCAGATCAGTGAACCACAAAGCCAGAGCGGTGCCGCACGTGATGCATGAGAAAATTGAAAGTGAACTGGACAGGCTGCTCAGAGAGGGCATCATTTCGGCCGTTGAATTCAGCGACTGTGCAAATTCCATCGTTCCCGTCCTCAAAGCAGATGGCTCGGTTAGGATTTGTGGCGACTACAAAGCCACCATCAGCCAAATGTCGCTGCAAGACCAATACCCACTTCCAAGAGCGGAGGACCTCTTTGCCATGCTGGCAGGTGGAAAGCTGTTCACGAAGCTGGACCTCACTTCGGCCTACATGACTCAGGAACTGGCTGAAGATTCCAAGCTTCTGACCAGCATCACGACGCACAAAGATTATTTGTCTACAACAGGTGCCCGTTTGGCATTCGTTCGGCAGCGGCTATCTTTCAGTGAAACATGGAAAGCTTGCTCAAGTCCATCCCTGGAACGGTCGTATTCCAAGACAACATCCTTATAATGGGTCGAGTCACCGAGGAACACCTCCGCAACCTGGAGGAGGTGCTACGCCGATTGGACCGGGTAGGCTTGCGGCTGAAAAAGGCCAAGTGTGTGTTTTTGGCCCCAGAGGTCGAGTTCCTGGGCAGGAGGGTTGCCGCAGGCGGGATCCAGCCCACTGAATCAAAAACTGAGGCGATTCGCCGGGCGCCCAGGCCCGGCAACACGTCGGAGTTGCGATCATTCCTGGGACTTTTGAACTATTTTGGGAACTTTCTGCCGAACTTAAGCATATTGTTGGAGCCATTACACATGCTCCTCCATAAAGGTTGTGAATGGTTTTGGGAGGGTTGTCAAGAACGGGCTTTCAATAAGGCGAGGAACCTGCTGTGTTCCAACAAATGTTGACTTTGTATGACCCCTGTAAAAAACTGGTTTTAACATGCGATGCATCATCCTACGGGATTGGGTGTGTGTTGCAGCAGGGTAACGATGACGGCCGACTCCAACCGGGGACTTACGCCTCTAGGTCGCTCTCCCAGGCAGAGTGTGGATACGGCATGGTTGAGAAGGTGTGTGTACAGTGTGAAAAAGATGCACCAGTACCTTTTCGATAGACAGTTCGAGCTAGAAATGGACTACAAGCCATTAACATCCCTGTTGTCCGACAGCAAGGCTGTCAATGCTAACGCATCAGCTCGCATACAGCGATGGGCCCTCACGCTGGCTGCATATGACTATACCATACGGCACCGGCCAGGCACCGAAAAATGCGCTGATGCACTCATCAGGCTCCCACTGGCCACCACCGAGGGGGCGTCGGAGCAGAGCGCCGAGATGGTCATGGCCGTTGAGGCTTTTGACACTGCGGGCTCCCCCATCACAGCCCGACAGATCAAACTCTGGACCAACAGGGACCCCCTCCTATCCATGATAAAGAAATGTGTCCTGACTGGGAATTGGGCGCCCGTACATAGGGTGTGCCCCGAGGAAGTCAGGCCGTTTCAGAGACAGATGGATGAACTCTCCATCCAAGCCGACTGCCTGTTATGGGGCAGTTGGTTAGTCATGCCCAGAAAGGAAGGGAAGCGTTCATCAGGGAACTCCACAGCGAGCACCCTGGCATCGTGTTAATGAAGGCCATTGCCCGGTCACATGTATAGTGGCCGGGGATTGACTCAGACCTGGAACACTGGGTTCGCAGGTGCACGACATGTGCCCAGCTGGGCAATGCCCCCAGGGAGGCTCCACTCAGCCCGTGGCCCTGGCCCATCAGGCCATGGTCACGCATTCATGTAGACTATCTGGGCCCGTTCATGGGGAAAATGTTCCTGATCATTGTTGATGCATACTCGAAGTGGATCGAGTGCATCATGTTGAACTCGTGCACAACATCCATCACTGTGGAGAATCTGCGTACGGTTTTTGCGACCCACAGCTTGCCGGACATCCTGGTCAGTGACAATGGCCCATGTTTTACCAGCTATGAATTCCAGGAGTTTATGTTGGGCAATGGGATCAAGCACGTTCAGACAGCGCTGTTCAAGCCGGCTTCCAATGGCCAGGCGGAACGGGCGGTCCAAGTCATAAAGCAGGGCATGCTACGCATCCAAGGACCCTCCCTTCAGTACCGCCTATCGCGCCTCCTGCTGGCCTACAGGTCCCTGCCGCACTCGCTCACGGGAGTCCTGCCAGCGGAACTCCTCATGAAACGCATGCTCAAGATGCGGCTATCCCTCATTCACCCAGACCTGGCAGACATTGTTGAGGGCAAGCGCCAGTCCCAAACCAAGCTCCATGATCGAGGCTCAAGGGGGAGGTGTATGGAAATAGATGACCCGGTATTTGTTCTTAACCATGCTTTGGGACCCAAATGGCTTGAAGGCACTGTAATCAGCAAAGAAGGAAACAGGGTCATGGTGGTCAGACTAAACAATGGGCAGATATGCCGCAAACACTTGGACAAGGGTCAGCATAGACACGGAGGAACTGGAAGAAGAACATGATGAGTTAGCACCCACACCACTGCCAGCATACGAGCAACAAAGACAGCCCTCAGCATGTACAGTCCCGGCGGCCAGCCCGGACAGACCAGAATCATCTCAAGTGACAGAGACGCGTGCTGAGGCTCAGCCACCAGAGCCACAATTGCGGCGCTCCACGAGAGAGCGTCGACCACCCAATAGACTTAACCTCTGAAACCAAAAGACTTAAGGGGGGAGGTGATGTCATGTATTTCACCATCTTACAATAGTTATGTAACTGTAATGCATGCACACTGTACCTGTACCCTTGAAATGCACACCCTGATCACAGGGGGTGAGCTTGTGGGAGACACTCCTCACCTGGGTTTCCAGGTATAAAAGGGGAGGTCCTACCCAGGGTCAGCACTCCTTGGTCCTGGGAATAAAGTGAAGGTCACAGAGTGGCCGTGTTTGATATATTCATGCCTTGTGTGAGTTTGTAGCAAGGTGCAGAGACACTACACATTTCATTATTTTTACAGCTCTCCTGCCGGACTGTAGGCTTTCTATGTGCTTTCTCATCTTTGCTCGCTCATACGGAAGAGAAGGCAGGAGACGGCTATGGAGGCAAGACTATTGCAGCATTCTCTCTATTACAAGGACAGGCCTGACAGGTTTAAGAGGGCGTGTGTGCTGAGATAACTCTGCTTCCATACAGTTCCCTCACTCTGCAGTGAACAGCAAGCGAGCTGGCATGATACTTTTGTGTGCACCAGAGCGTGTTCCCCAGGAGAGACTCTGGTCTTCCCTGGTAAATTCACACTGAACTCCCAGTGTTGGTCAAACTCCCACTTTCTCCATATCAAAAGAAAAAAAGACTTACATTTCTATAGCGCCTTTCACAACCACGGAATGTCCCAAAATGCTTTAAAGCCAATGAAGTACTTTTGAAGTGTAGTCACTGTTGTAATGTAGGAAATGCGACAGCCAATTTGCGCACAGCAAGCTTCCACAAACAGCAATGTGATAATGACCAGATCATCTGTTTTTTGTTATGTTGAGTGAGGGATAAATATTGGCCACAACATCAGGGATAGCTCCCCTGCTCTTCTTTGAAATATTGCCATGGGATCTTTTACGTCCACCTGAGAGAGCAGACCTTTCTAGTTTAACGTCTCATCCGAATGGCGGCACTTCCGACAGTGCAGCGGAGGCTCCCACACTACTGCACTGGAGTATCAGCCTTGATTTTTGTGCTCAACTCTGGAGTGGGACTTGAACCCACAAACTTCTGACTCAGAGGTGAGAGTGCTACCCACTGAGGCATTGCTGACATCTGCCAAGTTGAGACTGAAGTTATATTAATGACCCCATAGAAGGATCTGCCCAACTGAGTATAGTGAATGCAATCAGAGGGAGATCAATGAGAGGTAATAAATCCAATACCCATGTGCTGTCAAAAGTTAAGCTGAGTACAAACACATTAAATGCTCTCTGGGCATTCCGATAAACTTGCCCTTTCTCCTTGGGATTGTGTAACAGATAATATAAGAACATAAGAACAGAAGAAATAGGAACAGGAGTAGGCCAGACGGCCCCTCGAGCCTGCTCCGGCATTCAATAAGATCATGGCTAATCTGATCATGGACTCAGCTTCACTTCACCGCCCATTCCCCATAACCCCTTATCCCCTTATCGTTTAAGAAACTGTCTATTTCTGTCTTAAATTTATTCAATGTCCCAGCTTCCACAGCTCTCTGAGGCAGCGAATCCCATAGATTTGCAACCCTCTGAGAGAAGAAATTTCTCCTCATCTCAATTTTAAATGGGTGGCCCCTTATTCTAAGATCATGCCCTCTAGTTCTAGTCTCCCCCATCAGTGGAAACATCCTCTTTGCATCCACCTTGTCAAGCCCCCTCAAAATCTTAGATGTTTCGATAAGATTGTTGTGTATGGAGAAAGAGTCAGACTGAACACTGTGAGCTCAAAGTAAAGTGTGACCGTAGTCTTTTATTCTAGATCTCCAAAGTGGCTCTCCAACCTGTGAAGCCTCCTTAAATAGCTGTGCTCCCAAGGGATTGTGGGATCCCTTGGGACTCCAGCGGATGAGCCCTCTGATGGCTGTACAGAGTAAGTACAATTATACATATATAACAACACTCCCCCCGCAAAGTCAATAGTGTAACTATTTACAACGTGAGTTGATCTGGGGCCCTTCTTGCCCTGGTTGATCGTTTCGGTGTGAAAGCTGGTGTTGTTGAATCATTTGTTGGGCCGTCACTGGGCTGCTGTTCAGCTGGCCTTGCTGGGCTGCCTGGTGTGCTGGACCCTGCAGGGCTGCTGTGGATGATGGGTTCTGCTTCGTGGTCAACCGTGGTGCCGGTTGCCACTGGTGTGTATGTTGGCGGATCAAGCACTGGTAAAACATGGCCTGTTGTCGTTCACCAGGACATCGGATAGGCCGTGTGTGGCAAAAAAGGCCCGCAGGCTTTCAGTAGTGGCAGCGGACATGCTAACCGACATTATCTTACATTCAATCCACTTGGAGTACGCGTCTACAACCACAAGGAACATTTTACCCAAGTATGGGCCTGCATAGTCGACGTGTATCCTAGACCACGGTTTGGAGGGCCAAGACCATCAACTTAGTGGCGCCTCCCTGGGTACATTGCTTATCTGCGAGCATGTATTACATCTGTGAATGCAGGACTCTAAGTCCGCATCGATACCGGGCCACCACACGTGGGATCTGGCTATCGCTTTCATCATTACGATGCCTGGGTGGGTACTGTGGAGGTCATTAATGAAGGTGTCTCTGCCCTTCTTGGGGACCACTACTCGATTGCCCCACAGAAGGCAGTCTGCCTATATAGACATTTCATCTTTGCGCCGCTGGAACGGCTTTATCTTTTCCTACATTTCCAATGGGACACTGGACCAGCTCCTGTGAAGCACACAGCTTTTGACTAGAGATAATAAGGGGTCCTGGCTTGTCCAGGTTTTGATCTGCCGGGCAGTGTTGGGTGATTGCTCACTCTTGAATGCTTCCATAACCATGGTTGGATCTGTGGGCTGTGCCATTTCCATCCCCGTGGTGGGCAATGGCAGCCTACTGAGAGCATCGGCGCAGTTTTCTGTGCCTGGCCTGTGGCAGATGGCATAGTTGTATGCGGACAACGTGAGCGCCAATCTCTGGATGTGGGCCGATGCATTGGTATTTATTCCTTTACTCTCGGAGAACAGGGATATAAGTGGCTTATGGTCAGTTTCCAATTCGAATTTTAGCCCAAACAGATATTGATGCATTTTCTTTATCCCATAGACACACGCTAACGCTTCTTTCTCAATCATGCTGTAGGCTCTCTCAGCCTTAGACAGACTCCTGGATGCATAAGCAACCGGTTGCAATTTCCCCAAATCATTAGCTTGTTGCAATACACAGCCGACGCCATATGACGACGCATCACATGCTGGTACCAAACGCTTACACGGATCATACAATACAAGCAATTTGTTTGAGCATAACAATTTTCTCGCTTTTACAAAGGCATTTTCTTGGCTTTTACCCCAAACCCATTTGTCCCCTTTTCGTAGTAAGAAATGCAGTGGTTCTAACAGTGTGCTGAGACCCGATAAGAAATGACCAAAGTAGTTCAGGAGTCCAAGAAACGTCCGCAGCTCCGTCACGCTCTGTGGCCTTGATGCATTCTTGATTGCCTCCGTCTTCGGTGTTTGTGGGCCTTATGCCGTCCGCCGCAATCTTCCTTTCCAGGAACTCCACTTCAGGCACCAGGAAAACGCACTTTGAGCAATTTAACCTGAGCCCCACAAGGTTGAGTCGACTAAGAACCTCCTCCAGGTTCTGTAGATGCTCGACTGTGTTCCGACCTGTGACCAAGATATCATCCTGGAAGACCGACTTCAGTAAGCTTTCCATGTTTCTCTGGAATATCGCCGCCACCGATCGGATTCCAAATGGGCATCTGTTATAAACAAAAAGACCTTTGTGCATGTTGATGCAGGTGAGGGCCTTCAATGATTCCTCCAGTTCCTGCGTCATATCGCCTGAAGTCAGATCCAGCTTCGTGGATGTCTTTCCTCCCGCCAGCGTTGCAAAGAGGTCATCGACCTTTGGTAGTGGGTATTGGTCCTACAGCGAGAAAGGGTTGATAGTTACTTTGTAATCGCCACAGATTCGACAGTGCCATCTCCCTTGAGGACTGGAATGATAGGACTGGCCCACTCGCTGAACTCGACCGGTGAAATGATGTCTTCTCTTTGCAGCCGGTCTAGCTCGATCTCTACCTTTTCTCTCATCATGTAGGGTACTGCTCTCGCCTTGTGATGGATGGGTCACACCCCCGGAATTAGGTGTATCTGCACTTTTGCTCCTTTGAATTTCCCAATGCCTGGTTCGAACAGCGAAGGAAATTTGTTTAAGACCTGGGCACACGAAGTGTCATCAGCGGGCGATAGCGCTCGGACGTCATCCCAGTTCCAGCGTATCTTTCCCAACCAGCTCCTGCCGAGCAGCGTGGGACCATCGTCCGGTACCACCCAGAGTGATAGCTTGTGCACCGCTCCATCGTAGGAGTCCTTTACAGTAGCACTGCTGAATACAGGAATCAGTTATTTCGTGTAAGTTGTTAGTTTCGTGCGAACTGGAGCTAACACTGGCCTTGAGGACTTGTTGCACCACAACCTTTCAAAAGTCCTTTTGCCCATGATGGACATGCTCGCGCCTGTGTCCAGCTCCATTGACACCGGGAGTCCATTTAGTTCAACATTCAGCATTATCGGGGGACAATTCGTGGTGAATGTGCGCACCCAATGTACCTCTGCCTCCTCGATCTGAGGCTCTGGTTCGTCGTGATCCTCCGTGGTTATGTCCTCCTCTGCAACATGATGGTTTGCAAGTTTAACAGGCTTTGCAGCTCGCCTGCACACTCGTTAGAGGTGACCTATTGTTTTACAGCCCTTGCAAATGTACTCTTTGAATCGGCATGAATGGAAACGATGATCACCCCCGCAGCGCCAACAAGGTGTTAATGGCCTTGCATTCATCACCCTTGATGGTGGACTCTGAGACATCTGCGGACGTGTCGCTGCAGGTATGTGTGACCTGCCCTGTACGTTACGATTCAAAAACAACATCACTTTGTTCACAGTCCTTGTAGCAGCATTTGTGTGCTGAGAGATTTGCTTCGCAATGAATGCCTAGGGTCTCTACAGTCAAAATTTTGCGAAGTATGGTTTCGTGGCCAATGCCAAGTACAAAATAGTCTCTGAGCATGTGCTCCACATGTCCTTCAAATTCGCAATGTCCTGCAAGGCGTCTTAGCTCGGCGACATAACTCGGCACTTCCTGGCCTTCAGACCTTTTGTAGGTGTAAAACCGATACCTTGCCATCAGAACGCTTTCCTTCGGGTTTAGATGCTCCTGGACCAGTGTGCACAAATCGTCGTACGATTTTTCCGTGGGTTTTGCTGGAGTGAGCAGATTCTTCATGAGGCCATACGTTGGTGTCCCACAGACGGTGAGGAGGATCGCCCTTCATTTGGCAGCGCTCTCTTCCCCATCTAGCTCGTTGGTCGAGTCAATCCACAAAAATTTTCCAATCATCTCCCTCTGAGAATTTCTCCAGAGTGCCTACTGTTCTCTGCATCTTTAGATTCGCTATCTGTATCTCATCGCCAGTTGTTGTGTATGGAGAAAGAGTCAGACTGCACACTGTGAGCTCAAAGTATAGTGTGACCTTATTCTTTTATTGCAGGTCTCCAGAGTGCCTCTCCAACCTGTGAAGCCTCCTTAAATACCTGTGCTCCAGGGGGTGAGCCCTCTGGTGGCTGTACAGATTAAATACAAATATACATATGCAATAAAGATCACCTCTCATTCTTCTGAATTCCAATGAGTACAGGCCAAACCTACTCAACCTTTTCTCATAAGTCAACGCCCTAATCCCTGGAATCAACCTAGTGAACCTTCTCTGAACTGCTTCCAAAGTAAGTATATCCTTTCGTAAATATGGAAAGCAAAACTGCATGCAGTATTCAAGGTGTGGCCTCACCAATACCTTATATCGCTGTAGCAAGACTTCCCTGCTTTTATACGCCATCCCCTTTGCAATAAAGGCAAAGATACCATTGGCTTTCCTGATCACTTGCTGCACCTGCATACTATCCTTTTGTGTCCATGCACAAGTATCCCGCTGTACTGCGGCACTTTGCAATCTTTCTCCATTTAAATAATAACTTGCTCTTCGATTTTTTTCTGTCAAAGTGCATGACCTCACACTTTCCACCATTATACTCCATCTGCCAAATTTTTGCCCACTCACTTAGCCTGTCTATGTCCTTTTGCAGATTTTTTGTGTCCTCCTCACACATTGCTTTTCCTTCCATCTTTGTAGCGTCAGCAAACTTGGTTATGTTATACTCAGTCCCTTCTTTCCAAGTTGTGAATATAGATTGTAAATAGTTGGGGTCTCAGCACTGATCCCTGCGGCACCCCACTAGTTACTGGTTGCCAACCAAAGAATGAACCATTTATCCCGACTCTCTGTTCTCTGTTAGTTAACCAATCCTCTACCCATGCTAATATATCACCCCCAACCCCGTGAACTTTTATCTTGCGCAGCAACCTTTTATGTGGTACCCTGTGAAATGTCTTCTAGAATTGCAAATACACCACATCCACTGGTTCCCCTTTATCCATCCTGTTCGTTATATTCTCAAAGAATTTCAGCAAATTTGTCAAACGTGACTTCCCCTTCATAAATCCATGCTGACTCTGCCTTACCAAATTTTGCTTTTCCAAATGTCCTGCAACTGCTTCTTTAATAAGGGACTCCAACATTTTCCCAATCACAGATGTTAGGCTAACTGGTCTATAGTTTCCTGATTTTTGTCTGCCTCCTTTTTTAAATAGGGGCGTTACATTTGCAGTTTTCCAATCTGCTGGGACCTCCCCAGAATCCAGGGAATTTTGGTAAATTACAACCAATGTATCCACAATCCCTACTTCTCTTAAGACCCTAGGATGCAAGCCATCAGGTTATCAGCCTTTATTCCCATTATCTTACTGAGCACCACCTCCTTAGTGATTGTGATTGTGTTAAGTTCCTCCCCCGCTGTAGCCCCTTGGCTATCTACTGTCGGAATATTGTTAGTGTCCTCTACTGTAAAGACTGATACAAAATATTTGTTCAGAGTTTCTGCCATCTCCATGTTATTTAATCATGTAGCTTTCCATTTTAGTGTGATTAATGAATTGGCCGACAGCATTTAGCTAATTAAAACCCCAAAACGCTACTTCAAAGCCCAACTGCTGCAGGCCATCTCTCTGTGGGGATCATTTTCTCGTGTCTGTGATCAGTCCACTTCTGGAGCATGGGTTCAGTAAGCAAGTTGTACAGTTATTTTTCAGGAATTAACTAACTACAGCACATGCTGTTTCGTTACATTAATCCGGGCCACACAATACAAATCTCGGTCAAACCTCAGCTGCCCTTGGAGCTGAGCCCAGCCCGGCCCAGCCTAATCCGACCCCCTCCCTCCCAGTCCATGGCTTCTTTCTCACTGGCGCAGCACTTTTTGCACAGCCCTTTCCCGTCCCATCCTGGGAACATGCGAACATGGGCATGTTGCCTCCTCTCTTCCTGCCTCCCCGGGATTTAAAAAGGGTAAGATACAGATCGACGGTGAAACTGCCCACTTGTCCACTCCCGGTAAGCTGCCAGCGATTCTCTGTCCATTCAGTAGTGGGCAGGTACACACAGAGCAGGCAGACATCCAATAAACGAACAGCTCGTCCAATCTGCTTCTTTCTCCACAGATGCAGCCTCACCTGCTGAGTATTTCCAGCATATTCGGTTTCTATTTCAGACTTCCAGCATCTGCAGTATTCTGCTTTTTTTTATTTTATGAAAGAATTGCTTCTGAGTACATCAGTAAAGAGTGAGGACTCACTGCAACCTTGGAGCAACAGTGAGTGAGAAACAGTGAAAACAAGAGTCTATGCCACATTGCATTTATATAGCGCCTTTATTGTAGAGAAATAGCCCCAGGTTTCCTAGAGGATTCACCAAATAACTGACACACTAACTACTGCTTTCAGCATATTATGAACAAACTAATACAAGCTAATCTTTGACACGCTGCTATCGCCTCCAAAGGGTTAATTTATTTGATAGAATAAAATACAAAACTTCCCATCACTTGGTGAGGCTTTGTGTTTTGATGAGGTCTGCGCTTCAGTAAAATGCCAGTAATTTATCGCCCGCTCACTGATGTCATCTAATACTATCATCTCACTAATTTGCAGGCTATCTGCAGTTCCATTCATCTCTTTTTTCTAACAATACACCTCTGATTCTGCACTTCACGGATGAGGCACATGTGGTTTCATATTTTGTGTGATGGATCACAGGTAATTGGCTCAATGTTATTCTCTTCACGGCTCAGAGTGATCACTCTTCAACTCAATGATTGAGGGCGGCAGCTCCCAGCCTGACCCTAACCTGTGGTCACTCTCAGACAGTCTGACTATAACCTCAGAACAGTCAGAAGGAGATAGAAGAGCAAATATGTAAGCAAGTTTCTGAGAAGTGAAAAAACAGTAGGGTAGTAATGTAGGGGATTTCAACTACCCTAATATTGACTGGGATAGAATTAGTGTGAAAGACATAGGGGGAGCAGAATTATTAAAATGCATTCAGAATAACTTATTTAGCTAGTATGTAGTGATCCCAACAAGAGAGGGGATGGTTCTGACATAGTTTTAGGGAATGAAGCTGGGCAGGTGGAAGGTGTATCAGTGGGAGAGCATTTTGGTGGTAGTGATCATAATTCAGTTAGATTTAAGGTAGTTATTGAAAAGGACCAAGATAGACCAGGAATAAAAGTTCTCAATTGGGGAAACGGTAATTTTACTAAGCTGAGATGTGATTTAGCCAAAGTGGACTGGAACTGGAAACAGCTACTGGAAGGTAAATCAGTGGCAGAGCAGTGGGAGTACTTGCCTTCAAGGAATAGATCCCAAAGGTTCAGAGCAAGTATGTTCACTTAAAGAAAAAGGATGGGACTAACAAATCTAGAACCCCCAGGATGTCAAGGGGCATACAGGGTAGGGTAAAGAATAAAGGGAAGCTTATGACAGATACCGAGGACTCAATATTTCAGAAACCCTGGAGATGTATAGAAAGTGCAGGGGTGAAAATAAAAAGGAAATTAGGAAAGCAAAGCGAGAACATGAAAAAATATTAGCAAGTAAAATCAAAGAAAACTCCAAGATGTTTTATAAATACATTATGAGCAAGAGGATAACTAAAGAAAGAGTACGGCCTATTAGAGGCCATAAAATAATCTAGGTGTGGAGTCAGATGTGGGTATGGTTCTTAATGAATGTTTTGCATCTGTTTTCACAAAAGAGAGGGACGATGCAGACATTGCAATCAGGGAGGAGGAGTGTGAAATATTAGATGAAATAAGCATAGTGAGAGATGAAGTATTAAGTTTAGCATCTTTGAAAGTGGATAAATTCCCAGGCCCAGATGAAATGTATCCCAGGCTGTTAAGAGAAGCAAGGGAGGAAATAGCAGAGGCTCTGACTATCGTTTTCCAATCCTCTCTGGCTACAGGGTGTGGTGTGTGGAAATTTACCTTTAGAAGTCACATTTCCTGTCAAATGTACCCTTTTGTAATAAAACAAAATGGAATCGCAGTTCTCCCAGAAGCCCCTGCAGCAGACAGTTTGCTTCTGCATAAACATACCAACCTTGACTGATAGCCGACTAATTTAGAAAAGCAGGAGCCATCTGTGTGAGTGAGGGAACCTTGAATTTACCCTTCCTAACAGAAAGAATGTCCTGTGAGAATTGTACTCCCTAGTAATAACTGTTGCTATGCTAAACCTTAGAAGTACTAGATAAAGGTTGTATAGATATAGACTAAAACAAGGATGTGGTGTTAATTAAGTGATTGAAGAGCTCCTTATCTGTATTTGCTGACCGCAAGGGCAGAACTGATACATGTGATGGTGATAAAAATGGATTCTTTTCCCTCAATCTGGTTCAGCGAAATTACTGAGTCAAATACCGTTTCTGCCTTAAACAAGGCAAGCTTTTATTTCAAAGCAAGTCTCGATCGAGGACTTTATCAGACAGAAGGAATGCACTGTGATAGATTGCATTCACTTCCTATGGACAAAGTGACGTTACATTGTAAAGGGACGACGATTATACATTTTCGGTAAAAGATAACAAGATAGGGCTAGAGTGACATCCTAGTTCAGCCTATCCCTTTTGATCCCTCTTTCCCTTTGTCCACTCATAAGCCAACCTTAGTATTGTCTGTTTTTACACAAAGGCCCATTATGAGCTACTAAGACCTTGAGGTTTTTCTGCAAGCTGTGGGTTTTGTTTCAAAATGTGGTAGTGTTGTAACATTTTGCAGTCTCAAGTCTGAGATGTCATGGCTATTCCTCCATGAATTCTTTGTTAGCTTATACTGTCCATATATAATTCCCATGTTCTCAACTTCTCGACTTTAATGTCTGTATACATTTAATATCCATGTTCAGTATGCATTCTCATTCCCCCCTTTTATCATTCCATGATAACACTTAGGATATTTTGCTGATTAAAAGAGTTTGGTTTTCCCGTCTCTCTTCTTAGGTCACCGTCGGTATAGCTGGCTGTCTATCACTACGGGTAAAAGTTCAAACTGGTCCACGTTACAATTAGGATGTCAACGGCCTTGTTCAGCTATGGAGAAGAGGAAATCTGGAACAGAAACAGGAATTAGAATAACCAGTAAAATACGTTCGTTAGAGGGTGGTGAGCTTGCAGTGGTGCGGGTGAACCTAGGAACTTTCCCCCTCAACCTTGGCTGCAGTGGGGGTAGTGAGTAACACCTGAAAAGGCCCCTCCCATCGTGGCTCTAATCCCTTCCGAATCCATTTCTTAATCAGGACATACTTCTCTGGTACCACGAGGGACGATTCGGGTAAAACTGGGAGGTTGAGGTGAGCCTCTCGAACCTGGTTGTGAGCTAGTCGCAGAGCCTGAGTCAGAGAAAGAACATAGGTGGTCATCAATCGAGCTGAGATACCATATCTAGGAACAATTTCCCTCATTAACACCTTAACAACAGTTTGAGCCTTATTGTCCAGGGTAGGGTAGGCTTCAATCCATCTGCTAAACACATCTACTATTACTAACACATATTTGTAACACTGAACTTTTTGCAACTCAATGTAGTCCAACTGAAATGTCTCAAAGGGACCTTCGGGTAGGGGTGTTTTACCCCAATCACAGGGGACTCCCTTCCCTGGATTATGTTGCTGGCAAACCAGGCAACGACTACTGATGTTCTGGGCGAGCGCCTGGAGTCTAAGGTGCCACCAAGTAGCCAAAAGTGTGTCACTCGTGGTCCTTGCTCCACAATAAGTAGCAAAATGCATACATTCAATAACCCATAGAGCCAACTCGTCAGACATGCAAGTCTGTTCCGCGGGAGTGGTCCAGAGTTTAGAAACATTGTCATAAGTACATCCATAATTTTTCCACAACAGTTTTTCTTTTTCAGGAGCATCCTCCTGTGCTTTAATAACATCTTGGATGGTTGGCATTGGTTTTTTCGAGGCTAACTTATCCTTTGCAGGATTTTTAGTCTGACTCATCATTTTGGGCACTGCCATCTGTTGGTCACGAGAGGCCTGTTTGGCCTCTTCTTCAGCACAGTGGTTCCCTATATCAACCGGGGATTTTCCGGTGGTGTGGGCGGTACATTTAACAATGGCAATGTGCTTGGGGAGCATGAGAGCTTGCAACAAATCAGATACTAGTTGCTTATGGGATATCTCATTCCCCTGTGAGGTTAGGAATCCCCTATTTTTCCATAATTGTCCGAAATCATGGGCCACCCCAAAGGCATACCTAGAGTCGGTATAGATATTGACTTTGAGGTCTTTGGCCAAGATACAGGCTCGGGTGAGGGCGAATAGTTCAGCTTGTTGGGCAGAATAGGCGGTTTCAAAGGCGGCAGATTCCAAGACCTGATTCTCCTGGTTTACTGTGGTGTATCCTGAGATTCGTGTACCTTCTGGATTAATAGAAGAACTTCCGTCAACATACATAATACAGTCTGGGTCTTCCATTGGTACATCAACTAAATCTTCCCTGACCGATGAGGCCTCTTGAATTAAAGATAAACAATCATGACTGGGTTCTTCCTCATCTTGGGGTGGCTCAGTAAGAAAACAGGCCGGATTAATTGCAGTACAGTGCCGAAAGGTCAGCTTAGGATTGTTTAGTAAGTAGATCTCATATCTGCTTTGCCTGGCCATGGTAAGGTGTTGAGTCTGCAGTTGGCCCAGGAAAGCAGCTATGGAGTGAGAGGTGTACACAACAATATCCTGCTGGAAGGTGATGTTGGCAGCGGATTGAAGGCTATTGTAGATGGCGGTTAATATTTGAGTGCATACAGGGTGTCCCAAGGCAACGGGATCTATTTTGGAAGAGTAGTAGGCAACAGGCCTATGCTTATCCCCATGTTTCTGAGTTAAGACAGCAGTAGCACAGTCTTTCAGGATTGTACAGTACAGTTGAAAGGGCCGGTCATAGAGGGGCCGGCCCAAAGCCGGAGCTTGCAGCAGGGCTGTCTTTAGTTCCTTAAAGGCTTGGACATCTGCGGTTTCTATTTCAAAGCTGCCTTCCTTATTTGTATACGGTGTGAGGTGCTTAGTCATCAGGGCAACATTAGGGATCCAGGATCTGCAGTAATTGATCATCCCCAACCACTGTTGCATTTGTCTAGCTGTGCTAGTGACTGGAAACTGGCAGATGGGTTCGATTCGACTAGCCTCCAAGGCTCGGTGGGTGCCTGATAAAATGATCCCAAGAAATTTGACTTGAGACTGGCCAATTTTGACCTTTGATGGGAAACTATGTATCCCAGGGAGGACAGGTAATTCAGTAACTGATTAGCATCCTCCTGATTACTTGGTTCATCTGCGCTGGCTACCAGTAAATCGTCCACATACTGAATCAAAGTGGATCCCTTAGTCAGTGTGAGAGGCTGTAACTGTCTCTGCAGGCTCCTTGAGAATAAGGTCGGGGAGTGGATGAACCCTTGGGGAAGTCTAATCCATGTATATTGCTGTCCCTGGTAAGTGAAGGTGAATAGGTACTGACTCGCCTGGGCTAGCGGCAAAGCGAAGAAGGCATGTTGAAGGTCTATTATAGCGAAGACCTTGGCGTTTGCTGGGATTAATGACAGTATCTGTGCTGGGTTGGGAACCAGAGCGTGCAGGGGCTGGACGATAGCATTGATAGCTCGAAGGTCTTGAACGAAACGGTATTCGTTTGGCTTGCCTGGCTTAGGGACTGCTAGTATAGGAGTATTACACGGGGACTGGCATTGAACCAAAATCCCCTGTTCCACTAGCCCCTTAATCAGTCGGTGGATACTCGGTATTGCCTGTGATTTCAGTGGGTACTGTCGGATAGAGGGCCAGTCCACATTGCCCTGCACTGGGATCTCAATCGGGTCAATGGGAGTATAACCCACTTGGGAGGGGTCCTCTGCCCACAATGAGGATCCACATAGTCAGGTATGCCAGAGCCAGTATGATGCTGCAGAGTCGTTAAGACCTTCTCGGAGTCCCCGTGGAATCGGACTGTTCGGCCATGTTTTACAATTTGCACATCCCGGCTGGTAGGGTCAGCCTTGTCTATAGCCTGGCGTAGCATAACTCCCAAATCTTTAGCGTGGTGGAGAGGTAATACTTCACAAGTAATATGTGGTGCCACCGTTGGGGGCTGTCCATTTCCACAAAATCTGCCTTCCCTTCCGGTCCAGTCACTCTCGCCCTTAATAGAATTTCCTTCACTTCCCCTTCGTGAGCCTGATAAAAGTTTTGCAGGTCCTGATTCTTTCCACTGGGATTGTATGCTAGGGTCACGTGATAGGGTGCCTGCGGCAGGTCCAGAGACCACCACTGAGGGGTTCTAGTGGTATAATACTGCCGCTTAAGGGTTCCCTGTTTTACAATAATCCCATCATCTCCACACTCCAAATGCAACTGGAATTTGCAGAGGAGATCTCTAGCCATCAAGTTACAGTCCAGATTGGTTGTGATAACAAATCGATGTTCCACCGATTCTTCCTGGTAACCCATTTTAACCGGTTCTGACACCGGGAATGTAGAGACTTGTCCCAGGAATCCTGACAGTCCCTGTGTTTTAGTGAAGGCGGGGAGTTTAAGCTTTGATTGTACAGAAGACATGAAGGCTCCCGTATCTATCAAGAAGGGTTGCCACTCATTCCGAATTTTTAACAATATCATCGGTTCATCATCCGGGGAGGGTCCCTGCACAATCAAGCTGTGTAGTCAATACGAATCGGGGGACGGTTGGCCAAAGGGGTTGTTCTGGGAGAAGTTAGTGTAAGATCCCCATCCTCTCCCCCCTTGCCCCCCTCCTCTTCCTCCTCTTCCTTTTTCGTGCTGACGGGAGGGACAATTTCTATTCCAATGTTCTTCTTGCCCACAAATAAAGCATCCATCTCATCTTTCCCAGCCCCGACCTCTTCCCATACCAAGCCGGGGACAGTAGGGCGGTCTGTAATTAGCAGGGCCCGGGCCATTTGGGTGTTTGATATAACCGTATCCCTGTTTATCCACCCAACCCTGCACGCAACACTACGGTTCCATCTGGTATCCCCTTGGGTCGGGTTTTGGTCCTTCCACCCGAGGCGACTCTTCCTTTCTAGTCACGTATTCAGTCTTGACCCGGGTTGGGGGCGCACCTCCCCCTCTCCTTTCTTTTCCTGCCAATAATATTTAACCGCCCTTTCCATCTGGGCTTTACTGTTATCTGCCCAATTCATATTATTTTTCCGGATAGCGTGAGCAATCGAATAGGGCAGGCACTGAAGTAGGATACCGCAGAATTGAGGAGAATCCTCTCCTTCCCTGAAGACATTATCTCCTGATTGACCTTCGTATATTTCAATAAATCTTTCCATGAATTCATCGGCAGTTTCTTCTCGTTTGGGTTTAGTTTCTAATACTGCGGCCATACTGATGGGCTTCTGAAGGGTCGTGGTGAGAGCATTAAAGATAGCGTTTAGGTGATCCTGGACATCGTCCGGAGCTGTTTGTGTCAGAGTTTCATATTTTTAGTTAAATTGAGAGTCGAGATTTCTTCTTGGAGGTTCCACCGAGATCGCTTATCCTCTACTCTGTGAGTGAACTGATGCAGACATAGTGCCTCTTCAGTGAAGGGCTTAACTGGCCAGAATAAGGTGAGTCTTTTGCTCGCAAAGTGTCTTTTTACTGTTGAATTGCATATGTAATCTGTTTTCCATAGTGGAGGTACTGCGATCTACGAGACTCGACATTTAAGAGCTAAAGTTATTTTGTAATCATTTCCTTCTCAGCTTGTAGGCAGAAGGGATCTGATCCTGAAAATATCCGATCTGGAAACAGCCTGGGAAGATTTTCATTAGTATAAGGTAACAAGAGCGCTATCGATCGAGAGAGGTGATCCTTGAAAGATAGGATCAAGGTCCTTGCAAGATAGGACCAGAATTAAGGTAATCCTTGGAAGATAGGATCAAGGTCCTTGCGAGTTAGGACCAGAAGTTAAGAGGGTCCTTGTGAGATAGGACCATTTTTAGATAAGTTAAGGACTCAGTCTGCAGTGGCGTACAACGCAGACTGAGAATTGACTATATGCTTAGATAAAGTTTAAGGCTATGATTTGTATACCCACATGGATGTTGTTTGTCTTAATTGTCCTTGTTATACTGCTGTGTTCAGTACTTTTTTGCGATATTGCAATGAATGAAACGGGAAGAGTCACGAGGGAAAATTGTGATTCAGAAAATTAAGGATTGATTAAGAAAGGAAACAGTGACTGATTGATCAACTACCGTTGGTTCGTGTCAATATAAATCTCACACACCCAGACTGAGCCCGAATTAAGAGCCTTTTTAGGCCACGTAACGGCCAGGAGAAGTGGGCGTAGAGAACTCATTGACCAAAAGGATTGTGAGATCAGAAACTGTGAAAAATCTTAATCATCCAGAATGGGTGCCGGAGCAAGTAAAACACCACCAAAGGGCACACCAGCCTATGTTATGCTCCAGAATTGTGGTCAGTCTTCAATTGATCACCTAAAAAATGGGTAAAATGGACCAAAGATGCAAACAGGTCATTTCCACTCGATGGTTCATTTAATTTAGAAAGAATAACATGTCTAGAGGAATGCCTTATAGACAGAGACCCAGGTAGAACAAGCTAAAAAAAAGAAAGTCATAAAAAAAAGAGGCGAGGGTTCCGATTCTTCGAGCCCGCGTAAAATTAACAGAGGAAGTAAATCAATATGTAAGAAAACAAAAGAAAACCTGATAGTGGCGTATGGATCCAAAATAGAGCTGGCCAAACAATAAGCTTTGTTGAATGAAGAGAGAGACTTTTGTGAATGTCGGTCTTTGAATGAGAGTGCTTGTGTGATTTTGACAGCGGAATTTTTCATGTGTCTGAAAGCCTGTTTGGGAAAGTGGTGGCGCCGTCTGCTGTTTTAGTTCCACCCACTTTTTCAAACAGAGTGGAGGTTTTTTTTAACCCTTCGCAATGTTGTCCTGTATGTGGGAAGTTTAAGAAAGTGTGAACATTATTGAATTACATTTTAAGTTAGAAACGCAGGTGTGGATTTATTTGGATGAGAAGTTACAGAGCTAGGAAATGCACAAGGGATAGGTTTGTTGAGCAAAAGATAAAAATACATGGTCCTAGTGGTTAAAAAAAGAAGAGAATTTATTTGACACGCTCATTTACTTGTCGAAAGAAGACACGCAATCATTGATTACATTTTGTTGAAAGACATAAATTTAGTCTAGGAATGAGGATGGGAAGTTGTAATGCCTTTTTTTAAAAAAGCCTGCGTGGTTCTCTGAAGGCTGCAGGCTGGGGGAGTATGCTCCCATTTTCTCTTGTGTAAAACCTTGATGTGAAAGCTTCTAGCTCAGTAAGAAGGTTTTTAAATAAAAGATTGGCAGTACAATATTTGAATTGGGATTTTGAGATATTTCAGGTGATTCTCCTTGATAAACATTTTGGGTGTTTTGAAAAAATCTTTGGTTTGGAAACCTTTTTAAAATAAAATTACACAACTACTGCGTCAGAAGCTGTAGCTTAAAAAGTTGTAATTTATGAGACACTGTATCATAAAATCGAAGTTACAGAGCAAAAGATTGGAGTTTTTGATGTTCAGCTTCTAAAACAGAAGTTGGGCACATAATTATAAAACAAGTACTTTGCATTCTGCGATTTGTGAATCACTATAAGCATAAATGAGAAGTCCAATTTAAAAAAAACAACAGTATTACTATATTTGACATTTTGTAATCCAAAAATAAATACATATAATACAAAAGGGGATGCAGGTGTCATTGTTTGCGCTAAGGAAAAATAATTGCTCAGATCCACCACCCATTATTAATGATGTGCGGGCCTTTCAGTCACAGGCCAATAGGGAGGAGGTGTTGACCTGGACAAAGGATCAATGTTATAAAAATTCAGGCGGGATATGGGTTTACCATGACGCCGCATGGTGGCGCCCAAATCCTTACTTCCATGGATTGCCCGATGTGTTCATACATTCACACATGCGGGAAAAGGGGGGATGGCAGATTATATTCTGGAAACTTGGCATACACCAGGTATTTCGGCAGTTGGAAAACAAATCTGTGAAAATTGCGTTACCTGTCAGACAATGAATCCAGGTAAAACGGAAAAAGTAGAATCTGCCTCCCACCCAAATCCAATGGGGCCTTTTGTACATTTACAAATGGATTTTATTGAATTACCTATGTGTATGGGATTCAAGTATGTATTAGTTATTGTAGATGTGTTCTCTAGATGGATTGAAGCCTCGAGATGGATGAAAAAGGCCGAGCCACTACTATTGCTAAATTTTTGTTAAAAGAAATCGTACCACGCTTCGGAATTCCAGCTAAGCTTTCTAGTGATAATGGGTCACATTTCATGGGAACTGTTATAAAAGAAATGTGTAAAGCATTACAGATCAACCAATGTTTTCATTGCAGTTATCATCCACAGTCAGCTGGACTTGTTGAAAGATATAATGGAATGCTTAAAAATAAGCTGGCGAAATTATGTAATGACACTGCACTAAAATGGATAGAACTGCTGACCTTAGCCTTGATGGTAATGTGATCTGCAACTAACAGGACAACAGGCCTGTCACCGCATGAGATAGTTATGGGACTTCACCAGTGACTGCCTTTTACTGCACCGTTTACTGCAAAACAAATGGACATCCATAAAATGGAAGAAAATAAGTTGAGTTATTGTATTGCACTAACCAAATGTATTTCCAGCTTTCATTCACAGGTAAAAGAAGCCCAAGTCGAACCAGCAGAAGGGAAGTGTCATAATCTGGAGCCCGGACAATTCGTTTACATCAACATTTTTAAAAGAAAAAGCAGCCTACAACCAAGATTTGAAGGACCATACCAGGTCTTGCTGACAACTAATACTGCAATCAAGATAAAAGAAAGACCAACATGGATCCATGCGTCCCATTTGCAAAAGGGCACCCAACAAGGAGGAATGAATAAGGAACTGTATGGACTATGGGGACTGATAATACTGTGCTCAACAGGATTGTGCCTTGTGTCATCGATAGTACCAGGAGTACAAAAACATATCCCGGATAATTCAGAAGAGATCAGCAATCTAGCTGAATATATAGAAACATAGAAAACATAGAAAATAAGTGCAGGAGTAGGCCATTTGGCCCTTCGAGCCTACATCACCACCATTCAATAAGATCATGGCTGATCATCACCTCAGTACCCCTTTCCTGCTTTCTCTCCATACCCCTTGATCCCTATATAATTTTCTTCTTCTTCGGCAGAGTCGAGGATGACTTGTTTCCACACTAAAATGAGTTCTAAGGTAACTGATGCCAAATCCCAAACTTAATTTTAAAGGGTGGAAGATGCCTGTGGGTGAATTCTTTTAATGTGGGGTGGCCATTAAAGGAAGAAGGTGATAGAGAACAAACAAACTATTGGCCAGGGAGGTACCACCTGATGGAATTGGGTATCTGGATGGCTGCGATACCTGGGAAAATCCTTGGTGCAGGGTTTGATCATATTCTTGCTGATAATCTTTGCCCTATACCTTTTGTTTGTATTAGTTAAGTGTTGCTGTGCCAGGTTGGGAGAAACAATATTACCAACCGAGACCACTGCTAGGGTCAGAAACATAGAAACACAGAAAATAAGTGCAGGAGTAGGCCATTCGGTCCTTCGAGCCTGCACCGCCATTCAATGAGTTCATGACTGAACATGCAACTTCAGTACCCCATTCCTGCTTTCTCGCCATACCCCTTGATCCCCCTAGTAGTAAGGACTACATCCACCTCCTTTTTGAATATATTTAGTGATATGGCCTCAACAACGTCCTGTGGTAGAGAATTCCACAGGTTCACCACTCTCTGGGTGAAGAAGTTTCTCCTCATCTTGGTCCTAAATGGCTTACCCATTATTTTTAAACTGTGATCCCTGGTTCTGGACTTCCCCAACATTGGGAACATTCTTCCTGCATCTAACCTGTCTAAACCCGTCAGAATTTTAAACATTTCTATGAGATCCCCTCTCATTCTTCTGAACTCCAGTGAATACAAGCCCAGTTGATCCAGTCTTTCTTGATATGTCAGTCCCGCCATCCCAGGAATCAGTTTGGTGAATCTTCGCTGCACTCCCTCAATAGCAAGAATGTTCTTTCTCAAGTTAGGAGACCAAAACTGTACACAATACTCCAGGTGTGACCTTACCAAGGCACTGTACAGCTGTAGTAACACCTCCCTGCCCCTGTACTCAAATCCCCTCACTATGAAGGCCAACATGCCATTTGCTTTCTTAATCGACTGCTGTACCTGCATGCCAACCTTCAATGACTGATGTACCATGACACCCAGGTCTCGTTGCACCTCCCCTTTTCCTAATCTGTCAGCATTCAGATAATAGTCTGTCTCTCTGTTTTTACCACCAAAGTGGATAACCTCATATTTATCCACATTATACTTCATCTGCCATGCATTTGCCCACTCACCAAACCTATCCAAGTCACTCTGCAGTCTCATAGCATCCTCCTCGCAGCTCACACTGCCACCCAACTTAGTGTCATCCGCAAATTTGGAGATACTACATTTAATCCCCTCATCTAAATCATTAATGTACAATGTAAACAGCTGGGGCCCCAGCACAGAACCTTGCGGTACCCCACTAGTCACTGCCTGCCATTCTGAAAAGTATCCATTTACTCCTACTCTTTGCTTCCTATCTGCCAACCAGTTTTCAATCCACGTCAGCACACTACCCCCAATCCCATGTGCTTTAACTTTGCACACTAATCTCTTGTGTGGGACGTTGTCGAAAGCCTTCTGAAAGACCAAATGCACCACATCAACTGGTTCTCCCTTGTCCACTCTACTGAAAACATCCTCAAAAAATTCCAGAAGATTTGTCACCCAGAGAGTGGTGAACCTGTGGAATTCTCTACCACAGAAAGTTGTTGAGGCCAATTCACTAAATATATTCAAAAAGGAGTTAGATGAGGTCCTTACTGCTAGGGGGATCAAGGGGTATGGCGAGAAAGCAGGAATGGGGTACTGAAGTTGAATGTTCAGCCATGAACTCATTGAATGGCGGTGCAGGCTAGAAGGGCCGAATGGCCTACTCCTGCACCTATTTTCTATGTTTCTATGTTTCTATGATTTCCCTTTCACAAGTCCATGCTGATTTGGACCTATCATGTCACCTCTTTCCAAATGAGCTGCTATGACCTCTTTAATAATTGATTCCATCAATTTCCCCACTATTGATGTCAGGCTGACCGGTCTATAATTCCCTGTTTTCTCTCTCCCTCCTTTTTTAAAAAGTGGGGTTCCATTGGCTACCCTCCATTCCATAGGAACTGATCCAGAGTCTATTGAATGTTGGAAAATGACTGTCAATGCATCCGCTATTTCCAAGGCCACCTCCTTAAGTACTCTGGGATGTAGACCATCAGGCACTGGTGATTTATCGGCCTTCAATCCCATCAATTTTCCCAACACAATTTCCCGACTAATAAGGATTTCCCTCAGTTCCTCCTTCTTATGGTAGCAACAACTACTGAAGGTTCTTGTGTGGAAATGGAAATAGAAAGACTATGCAAGATTAGAATCGATTAAGTTGTCCTTGTAAAGGTCAAAAGGGGGGAATGTGGAAATTTACCGTTAGAAGTCACATTTCCTGTCAAAGGTACCCTTTTGTAATAAAACAAAATGGAATCTCAGTTGTCCCAGAAGCCCCTGCAGCAGACAGTTTGCTTCTGCATAAACATACTAACCTTGACTGATAGCCGACTAATTTAGAAAAGCAGGAGCCATCTGTGTGAGTGAGGGAACCTTGAATTTACCCTCCGTAACTGAAAGAATGTCCTGTTAGAATTGTACTCCCTAGTAATAACTGTTGCTATGCTAAACCTTAGAAGTACTAGATAAAGGTTATATAGATATAGACTAAAACAAGGATGTGGTGTTAATTAAGTGATTGAAGAACTCCTTATCTGTATTTGCTGACCGCAAGGGCAGAACTGATACATGTGATGGAACCATAATTTCCTTGTTTGCTCTTCTGTATAAGGATAAAGTGATTTTGTATCACTGTAGAAGTCTTCGCTGAGCCTTTGACTTAGTGAGACTTTTCCTTGCAGCAAGTAAAACTATTAAAGGGACATCTACCGGAGCTGTTTGTGTCAGAGTTTCATATTTTTAGTTAAATTGAGAGTCGAGATTTCGACAGGTGCCAGAGGACTGGAGGACTGTACCATCGTTTAAAAAGCAAAGGAAGGATCGAGCGAGTAATTACAGGCCAGGCAGCCTAACCACAGTGATGGGAAAATTATTGGGAAAAATTCTGAGAGACAGGATAAATCTGCATTTAGAAAAACACGGATTAATCAAGGACAATTAGCATGGATTAGTTAAGGGAAGGTCGTGTCTGACTAACTTGATTGAATTTTCTGAGGAGGTAACAAGGAGGGTCCATGAGGGTAGCACGTATGATGTAGTGTATATGGATTTTACCAAGGCTTTTGATAAGGTCCCACATGGCAGACTGGTCATGAAAATAAAAACCCATGGGATCCAAGGCAAAGTGGCAAGTTGGATCCAAAATTGGCTCAGAGACAGGAAGCAAAGAATAATGGTTGACGGGTGTTTTTGTGACTGGAAGGCTGCTTCCGTGAGGTTCCGCAGGGCTCACTGCAAGATCCCTTGCTTTTTGTGGTATATATCAATGATTTCGACTTGAATGTATGAAAAAGAAGTTTGCAGATGATACAAAAATTGACCGTGTGGTTGATAATGAAGATGAAAGCTGTAGACTGCAGGAAGATATCAATAGACTGGTCAGGTGGGCAGAACAGTGGCAAATGAAATTCATCCGGAGAAGTGAGGTAACTCATTTGGGAAGGGCTAACAAGGAAAGGAAATACTCGATAAATGGTAGGACACCGAGAAGTGTCGATGAACAGAGGGACATTGGAGTGCATGCCTTGACCTTGACCTTGGTTTATATTAACTGAAGCTGTTGTCGATTGGACTTTAAAAAAGTCACCATATCATTTTAGCTGCAGACAATATTCAGTATTAATAGCCATTTTTTATTATTGTTAAGTACACTATTAGTTTCCAGCCAAGTTTAGAATCTTAAATAATGTAGTGCATTACTTTGAGGAGAAATTCTCTTACAGTTTGTAACACTCAATCAACCAGCTCCTGATCTAATAAAACTCTTTATGTAGTGAAGTTTTTAAAAAACAGACTTGCAGACAGGTACCAGCTGTATTGTGCTTAGCAGATACTGAAAATCATGGCATCTGTAATTTTAATTCAATTTCCACGTATCTTCAAGTCTATATAGGATTGTGGATTCTTCAAATATGCACAGTTAAACCTTTCACCCTACCATGACGCAAAAAGTTCTGACAACATCAGTTGCCTCATTGTTTCCGAGTGGTGTTAACATTTTCTAAGCATAAATGTATCAATGGTTTCCATTAGGTGGCGCTCCCTTTACTGTCTGCAATCGAAATGACTGTAAACTGAAAACTATATTGAGCATTAAAAGCAACTGAGAAACTGTTCATCACAGGTTTTACTTTCAATTTGCCAAACAGTGCACAATGAATCCACCCTAAACTAATGCAGCCCAATTTATGTCGTAAAAAAGCATACCGTTGTGAAGTCGCCCGGAATATTCGGCGTCGAGTGGAAAATGTATCTTCATTGATGTGTACTTAATGCTACCCACCCCTCCCCCCGCCCCCACCCAGCTCACGCACTGGGGAACATCCGTGATCGATTACCATCCCACTGGAGATTTCTTGCAAAAGGGGATGGAGTAATTGCCCAGACTAGATATCACCTCATCTCTGGAATCAACCTAGTGAACCTTCTCTGAACAGCCTCCAATGCAAGTATATCCTTCCTTAAATATGGAGATCAAAACTGTGCGCAGTACACCAGTTGTAGCCTCACCAATACCCAATACAGTTGTAGCAGTACTTCTCTGCTTTTATACTTTATCCCCCTTGCAATAAAGGTAGACATTCTATTCGCCTTCCTGATTACTTGCTGTACCAGCATACAAACATTTTGTATTTCATGCACAAGGGCCCCCAGGTCTCTCTGTACTGCAGCTCTTTGCAATTTTTCTCCATTTAAATTATAATTTGATTTTCTATTATTTCTGCCAAAGTGGAAAATTCACATTTTCCCACATAACACTCCATCTGCCAAATTTTAGGCTGTCTAAATCCCTTTGCAGATTTTTTGTGTCCTCCTCACAATTTCCTTTCCCACCCATCTTTGTATCATCAGCAAACTTGGCTACATTACACTGGGTTCCTTCATCTACTATTACAGCCAGTCATCAAGATCCACAACATGGCCCTGGACGACGTGGACCACTTCCCATATCTCGGGAGCCTCCAATCAACAAAAGCAGGCATTGATCCAACACTGCCTCCAGTGTGCCAGTGCAGCCTTCGGCCACCTGAGGAAAAGAGTGTTTGAAGACCAGGCCCTCAAAACTTTCACCAAGCTCATGGTCTACAGGGCTGTAATAATACCCACCCTCCTGTATGGCTCAGAAACATGGACCATGTACAGTAGACACCTCAAGTCGCTGGAGAAATACCACCAACGATGTCTCCACAAAATCCTACAAATCCCCTGGGAGGACAGATGCACCAACATTAGCATCCTTGACCAGGCCAACATCCCCAGCATTGAAGCATTGATCACACTTGTTCAGCTCCCGTGGGCAGGCCACATCGTCCACATGCCAGACACGAGACTGATAGAGAATTCAAACAGGCTGCATTTAGACAGGCTGTGAAAATTCACAGACAACAAGTCAGAGATGCTACATCAGTGGTAGCATGTTGCATTAAGCCATCAATCAACTTGACATTTTAGGACCCTTGGGTAGTGAGCCAATAATGTCAAAGAAGGCGAGTTCTTTTCTGTAAATTGATCCAGGTATAAATACAGCCATTTTGACCATGTGGTTTCAGTAAGACAAAGGAACTGGCAATCAGCCAGCAGTTTGTTGCTCTCTACCAAGATTAAAAAGTTAAAACTACAATCGGAGTTTGTATTTCATTGGAAATTAAGAGAGCTAACAATTTTGGCGCTGCGAGCAGGGTCGCTGAGGAAAGAAACTGAATTTTGAACATCGGACCTACATATTGAGGTAAGGACTCCTCTTTTTAAAAAGTCCTCGGTCAAAAGTGTAAATTTGCCTCTCCTTCTACGTGATTCTGAAAGCCTCCGGTTTGCGAACCCTCCGGTTGGTAATCGGCTCAAGGTCCCATAGACGTCTAAACTTTGGCGGTGTGTTAGTTAATTAATCACCGACCTATTGATCGGCTAGCAAGCCTATGACTCGAGACTCCAGTAAAGAACTCAGTAAAGAAATGGCAGTGGGAGATAAGAGCAAAGAATTGCCTACAACTGTGGTGGGCAGGCACCACCTGAAGTTTCACTAGATTTAATTCTCGAACAATTGAAAGAATACATAGAGCAACAATTCAACTTATCTAAAACCTGTATTAAGATCGAACAAAAGTACGGAACCTCCAAAGACAATGGTCCTTGGATGAGATTAAAAGGGTCGGGGGAAAAACGACCCGTATGAAAAATAAGGAGCGAACTAGATGGTCCCTAGCGGTTATGGGCCAGATTTGAAACTGGAATGAAATTATAATGCGTTCCCAACATGATCAAGAACTGAGCAGTACAAAGGATCAATTGCAAGCAGTTTGTGCACAGCTGCGACAGAAAAAGCTTGAACTTGAAAAGCTGGAAGCGGAAGTTAAAGATCTTAAAGGTGAAATTAAAGAATGGAAAAAATCATTAGGTCAAGAGACAGTAATAGGAAAAGGAAAATGTATTGATCAATTCCCAGGGTACCCATGTTTGGATAAATTAAAAGCGCAAACCCGAAGACATGACTGAGGAATAGACACGGATTCTGAATCCTCCGACAATACAGTGTCGGAGGATGATGAAGAATTAGGGGTGCGCTTTGCCCCGTTTAAAAAAAGACGAGTTGTAGTCAAATCAGAAGAGACTGCGGATGAGGGCGGAACCAAAAAAACAAAGAAAAGGGTGCATGCAGAATACTTAGTTCATGCTCCGGCAGACCCAGAGAAAATTGATAAATGGTCCAAGGAATTGCCCAATCCAAAGAAAGGGGGAGTAAAAACGTGGGACCAATTGGACCGCTTAAGAAATAAATATCAACTTCATCCCTGGGACGGAGTGCAAATTTTGACCATAATGGTGCCAAAAACACAGGGAAGAAAATTGCACGACAAGGTAGATGAAGCTTTGGGGCAGAATGAGCAAGAATTAGACGCAGGATGGGAGGCGATTAAACACTGGCTGCAAGCCTTCAGTCCAGCTAAGACAGACTGGGGAAAAATTGCAGCTTGCCAACAGAAAGGAACAGAGGCGGTCCTGGAGTATGACGAGCGATTTAGATGCACGTGGCTAGAACATTCGGGTATGAATAATACGGATGAGGAAATGGATGAACAAGCGTTTGGACCCCTGAAAGTAGCTTTCGTGGCAGGTCTAAAGCCAGAACTGTCCAAAATGCTTAAGGTAGTGTTACTGGACTGGGAAGGTAGAGGAACTACCTTTGCAGCATTGGTGGATCAATGTAACAAATTAGATCGGGATATGGGAGCTAAAGTCCGAGCTGTACAGGCTATGGGATGGAAATCCCAGGATTCTGATAAACAGTCATTAGGAAAATTACCCGGAAAATGTCATTATTGTGGGAAAGAAGGTCACTGGGCCAAGACGTGCAGGGCAAAACAGCAAGGTCGTGGCTGGGGAAGAGGACGCAGCCAGGGATACAATTCAGCCAACAAGCCAGGCTTGTCACAAGATAACGACCTCATAGAAGCATTTAAGCGACTGACAATACAACAACAGAAGGAGTTACTTGGGATAGCAAAAAACGATTAGAGCCCACCCTGGCCCCCCTCCTCGCACTAATACAACAAAGGGGAGATGGGCTATATATAACTGTGAGGGTGGGCGATAAGGATGTGGACTGTCTTTTAGACACAGGGGCGGAATTAACATGCTTACCTCTACAATATGGAGACTTTTTGCCGTTGGATGGTAGGGCACGCAAATCTTGTTCATGCTGTTCTTCCGTGTTTGAAGCTAGCAAGATATCGTCTACATATTGGATGACTGTGGATGACAGGGGAGGTAATTCTCGCAAATGGCTTTGTAAAGCCATGTGGAATACCGTAGGGCTGTTGTGGAAACCCTGCGGTAACCAGGTCCAAGTATACCAGAATCCCCTTTGTTGTTGTATGGGGTTGGGGGCCATAAAATAGAAATTAAAAGGACAACACCAGTACTTATAGGGCTGGGTCCACATGAACTAACCACGCCGGTCTGGATAGGCCCAGTAGATCAACCCCTTTTGGGAATGGATGTTCTAATCCAAGTAGATTCATCATTGCATTTCGAGGATGGTCGGGTGACATGGTCAATTAGAACTTTGAAGAAAGAAGAATTGAAGGAACACCCGATATGGGCTAAAGATAAGAACGATTGTGGCCTACTCCAGATGGAGCCTGCGTCATTTACTCGGACCAAACCTCCATGCACTAAACAGTATCCCATCAGTCCAACTGCCATCGTAGGAATCTTATCGGTTATTCAGCAATTGGAGAAACAAGGGGTGCTTATTAAAACGCATAGCTCCTCCAATAGTCCCGTGTGGCCGGTACAGAAATCTAATGAGAATTGGCGTTTGACTGTCGATTATAGGAAAGCTAACCAGTGTATTGATCAAAAAGCTCCTTTGGTCGCAGATCCCTCCACCATTTTTAATGCCCTCAAACCGGAACATAAATATTTCTCGGTTATAGATATGGCCAATGGATTTTGGTCGGTGCCTCTGGCACCGGAGGTTCGACAGTGGTTTGCTTTCACTGTCCAAGGACAACAGTATACTTGGACCTGGTTACCGCAGGGTTTCCACAACAGCCCTACGGTATTCCACATGGCTTTACAAAGCCATTTGCGAGAATTACCTCCCCTGTCATCCACAGTCATCCAATATGTAGACGATATCTTGCTAGCTTCAAACACGGAAGAACAGCATGAACAAGATTTACGAGCTTTGCTGGATCACCTTCGGCTGAAAGGACATAAAGCCAGCATCGACAAAGCACAAATATCCCAAGAAGAGGTTGTATAACTGGGACAAAAGATTTCACAAGGAAAGAGAGAACTTACCCAGGATAGAACTGCAGCCATTCGGGCTGCTAAAAAACCCACCACTATTCAGGAACTAAGGTCTTTTTTGGGACTGTGTAACTTTAACAGAAATTGGATTGACTCCTTCACACAGCTTGCTCAGCCATTGAATGATATTTTAAAGGGGAAACGTGCCTCTAAAGAAGCCATCAACCTCACTAAAGAACATCAAGAGGCCTTCCTGAGTTTGAAAAAGGCTTTGTGTTCGGTACCGGCTCTGGGAATCCCCGACAGTGGTAAGCCATTTACCCTGTTTGTCCATGAGAAAGAAGGATATATGACAGCTATACTGACACAAGAACATAGGGATCGGCAAAGACCTATTGGGTGTTATTCGGCAAAACTGGATGCGGTAGCCCTCGGATGGGGAAGTTGCCTAAGGGCCATGGAAGCTACATATCGAGCGGTAATGATCACTGCGGGTCTAGTCCTCGACCAAAAGCTGATTGTCAAGTGCCCCACACCGTACATGCTTTGCTGTCTATGAATAGAATGTCTCAGGTGACGGCAGCAAGATGGACCCGCTGGACAGCAGTTTTGGAAGCTCCTAATCTCCATAGCGTCCAGGCCAGCCCGGTTAATCCCGCAACTATGCTCCCGATGACAGAATCGAGGGAGCAAGAGGGGGGAGAATGTGAAGAGCATGACTGCGTGAAGATTTTAAAAGAAACAGAAGAAGCAGCCTTAGCAGCAGAGGAGCCTCTGCACAACCCAGTCCTTATCCTATTTACAGATGGTTCCTCCTTTGTTGACAATGGCACCAGAAAAGCAGGATGGGCAGTTACAACCTTATATGAGCTAGTGGCAAAAGGATGTTTACCCGCAGGAACGTCAGCACAACAGGCCGAGTTACGGGCCCTGTCAGAAGCATGTTGAATAGCAGGACAGACAGTTAATGTCTACACAGATTCGCGTTATGCTTTTGGAGTCGCTCACGACTTTGGTCTGTTATGGCGGAAAAGAGGATTCCTCACTGCTGCTGGTACACCTATCCGAAATGGAAAAGAAGTCCGAGACTTACTGGAGGCCATACAATTACCTCAGGAAGTGTCCATCCTGAAGAAAATACCAAGGAAAATACCACAGAAGCACAGGGAAATGCCTTAGCCGACCAGGCAGCTAAAGATGCCGCCTCACAGGGCGTTCCTCCAAAAGAACCAACACAGATGTGCAGATTGAAAGTACTCAGGACTCTGACACGAGACCTTTAAACAATGCAAGGCGAGTGATCCCGAGAGGAAAAATGGACATGGATTGAGGCAGGAATTAAGCTATGCGAAGATGGTGTCTGGAGACAAAGAGTTACCGACAAGCCAGTCGCGCCACAAGCGCTTATGCCTTTTTTAGCCCAACAGATCCACTCGTGGGGAAACTTGGCCTCACAACAGATGACGGCATGGTTCCAGAAAAGCTGGTGGGGTCGGGGATTTAAAAAACATGCCCAGCTGGTCTGCCAGAAAAATAATTCTGGACCCATCACGGTAATGCCCCAACTGAGGCCCCCTGCCCCTGTCGGACCATTCCAGCATCTGCAGGTTGATTATATATCCCTTCCTTCATGCCAAGGATACACTAACATTCTTGTCATGGTCGACAGATTCTCTAGATGGGTAGAAGCTGTCCCAACTAAAAGAGCCACAGCCAATCACACTGCAAAGGTCTTGTGTAAGGATTACATTCCCCGATGGGGAGTCCCGAGTAGCATTGACTCAGATCAGGGAACACTCTTCACAGGTTCTGTCTGCCAAGAAGTCTGTAGGTTACTGAACATTATGTGGGATTTTCACTGTCCTTATTATCCACAATCATCAGGATAAGTAGAACGAATGAATCGAACTCTGAAACAACGGCTTGCCAAATATCACCAAGAAGGAACACCATGGCCCCAGGCACTACCAATAGTGCTATGTAGCATTAGGGCAACCCCGAACAGAACTACAGGTTGAAGCCCATTTGAAATTATAACAGGAAGACCCATGTCGCTGCCAGGAACTATCGATTTACGGAAAGCTGATGTTCACTTAATGAGTGACACTTTGTTATCATACTGTCAGAACTTAACCAATGCTATTCGTTCTGTTTCCTGACAGGTATTGGCAGCTTGGGGTAATCCACCCGAAGGAGGACACGACATCATCCCGGGAGTCTGGGTGTATGTGGAAAAAGTTGCATGAAGAACCTTTGGGTGCCAAGTGGGAGGGACCTTATCAAGTGTTATTGACCACCCAGGCAGCTGTTAAAGTCCAAGGAAAGAAAGCCTGGATCCACGCTTCACGCGTTAAATGAGCATCCGTAACTGAAGCTGAAATCTAATAAGGACAATTACTTTTCGTGAAAATGTTTTATTTACTGTAGTATTGATTGTAGGTATTCTAGGCATAGGCCTACTTCTTACGAGCCGACCCTCTGCACCAAAGGGAAATAGTAGGGGTGCAAGGGAATTACATGTAAATACCTTTTACTTTTATTTTGTTTGTTTATGTTGATTAAATGTTGTTGCGACCAGGCGGCTGTAGCTGCTGTCCCGCAGGTGAGACACCTTGCAGGTCCCAGCAGACTGTCTGTACATGGCACAGGGGTATGTTATGCTTCAGGAAAGGTTGTTTACTGGTTGAATTAAGATATTGATTTGGATTAAATTGGAATAAGGTTAATTAACCTACTAAAACCAGACTTCCATTGTGGCCACGATGGAACTCGGGTTAGTGTAAATTTGTGTGGAAGCTACTAGTCCGGACATGTGGCGAAACACATCAACAAATTTTAGAAGGAAACTCTATTAACATGTATGAAATTATTTTGTCGAATGTTTAAACAGTGATACCTGATGTTTTATTATTCAGTTTGTGAAAGAATCAAAGGGGGGATTGATAGAGAATTCAAACAGGCTGCATTTAGACAGGATGTGAAAATTCACAGACAACAAGTCAGAGATGCTACATGCGTAGTAGCATGTTGCATTAAGCCATCAATCAAGTTGACATTTTAGGACCCTTGAGTAGTGAGCCAATAAGGTCAAAGAAGGCGAGTTCTTTTCTGTAAATTGATCCAGGTATAAATACAGCCATTTTGACCATGTGGTTTCAGTAAGACAAAGGAAGTGGCAATCAGCCAGCAGTTATGTTGCTCTCTGCCAAGATTAAAAAGTTAAAACTACAATCGGACTACAAAAGTCACTGATGGGCGTAGTTTATAGGCCCCCAAATAATAACTTCATGGTGGGGCGGACAATAATCAAGGGAATAATGGAGGCATGTGAAAAAGGAACGGCAGTAATCATGGGGGATTTTAACCGACATATCGATTAGTCAAATCAAATCGCACGGGGTAGCCTTGAGGAGGAATTCATAGAATTCATACGGGATTGTTTCTTCGAACAGTATTTTACAGAACCTACAAGGGAGCAAGCTATCTTAGATCTGGTCCTGTGTAATGAGACAGGAACAATAAATGATCTCCTAGTAAAAGATCCTCTCGGAATGAGTGATCACAGTATGGTTGAATTTGTAATACAGATTGAGGGTGAGGAAGTAATGTCTCAAACGAGCATACTATGCTTAAACAAAGGGGACTGCAGTGGGATGAGGGCAGAGTTGGCTAAAGTGGACTGGAAACACAGACAAAACGGTGGCACAATTGGGAACAGTGGACGACGTTTAAGGAGCTCTTTCTTAGTGCTCAACAAAAATATATTCCAGTGAAAAAGAAGGGCGGTAAGAGAAGGGATAACCAGCCGTGGATAACCAAGGAAATAAAGGAGAGTATCAAATTAAAAACCAATGCATATAAGGTGGCCAAGGTTAGTGGGAAACTAGAAGATTGGGAAAATTTTAAACGACAGCAAAGAATGACTAAGATAGCAATAAAGAAAGGAAAGATAGATTACGAAAGTAAACTTGCGCAAAACATAAAAACAGATAGTAAAAGCTTTTACCGATATATAAAACGGAAAAGAGTGACGAAAGTAAATGTTGGTCCTTAGAAGATGAGAAGGGGGATTTAATAATGGGAAATGTGGAAATGGCTGAGACCTTAAACAATTATTTTGCTTCAGTCTTCACAGTGGAAGACACAAAAACCATGCCAAAAATTGCTAGTCACAGGAATGTGGGAAGGGAGGATCTTGAGACAATCACTATCATTAGGGAGATAGTACTGGACAGGCTAATGGGACTCAAGGTAGACAAGTCCCCTGGTCCTGATGAAATGCATCCCAGGGTATTAAAAGAGATGGCGGAAGTTACAGCAGATGCATTCGTTATAATCTACCAAAATTCTCTGGACTCTGGGGAGGTACCAGCGGATTGGAAAGCAGCTAATGTAACGCCTCTGTTTAAAAAAGGGGGCAGACAAAAGGCAGGTAACTGTCGGCCGGTTAGTTTAACATCTGTAGTGGGGAAAATGCTTGAAGCTATCATTAAGGAAGAAATAGCGGGACATCTAGATAGGAATAGTGCAATCAAGCAGACGCAACATGGATTCATGAAGGGGAAATCATGTTTAACTAATTTACTGGAATTCGTTGAGGATATAACGATCATGGTGGATAGAGGTGTACCGCTGGATGTGGTGTATTTAGATTTCCAAAAGGCATTCGATAAGGTGCCACACAAAAGGTTACTGCAGAAGATAAAGGTGCGCGGAGTCAGAGGAAATGTATTAGCATGGATAGAGAATTGACTGGCTAACAGAAAGCAGAGAGTCGGGATAAATGTGTCCTTTTCGGGTTGGAAATCGGTGGTTAGTGGTGTGCCACAGGGATCGGTGCTGGGACCACAACTGTTTACAATATACATAGATGACCTGGAAGAGGGGACAGAGTGTAGTGTGACAAAATTTGCAGATGACACAAAGATTAGTGGGAAAGCGGGTTGTATAGAGGACACAGAGAGGCTGCAAAGAGATTTAGATAGGTTAAGCGAATGGGCTAAGGTTTTGCAGATGGAATACAATGTCGGAAAATGTGAGGTCACCCACCTTGGGAAAAAAAACAATAAAAGGGAATATTATTTGAATGGGGATAAATTGCAACATGGTGCAGTGCAGAGGGACCTGGGGGTCCTTGTGCATGAATCCCAAAAAGTTAGTTTGCAGGTCCAGCATGTAATCAGGAAGGTGAATGGAATGTTGGCCTTCATTGTGAGAGGGATGGAGTACAAAAGCAGGGAGGCCGCACCTGGAGTACTGTGTGCAGTTTTGGTCACCTTACTTAAGGAAGGATATACTAGCTTTGGAGGGGGTGCAGAGACGATTCACTAGGCTGATACCGATGATGAGGGGGTTACCTTATGATGATAGATTGAGTAGACTGGGTCTTTACTCGTTGGAGTTCAGAAGGATGAGGGGTGATCTTATAGAAACATTTAAAATAATGAAAGAGATGGACAAGATAGAGGCAGAGAGGTTGTTTCCACTGGTTGGGGAGACTAGAACTAGGGGGCACAGCCTCAAAATACGGGGGAGCCAATTTAAAATCGAGTTGAGAAGGAATTTCTTCTCCCAGAGGGTTGTGAATCCATGGAATTCTGTGCCCAAGGAAGCAGTTGAGGCTAGCTCATTGAATGTATTCAAATCACAGATAGATAGATTTTTAACCAATAAGGTAATTAAGGGTTATGGGGAGCGGGCGGGTAAGTGGAGCTGAGTCCACGGCCAGATCAGCCATGATCTTGTTGAATGGCGGAGCAGGCTCGAGGGGCTAGATGGCCTACTCCTGTTCCTAATTCTTATGTTCTTATGTTCTTATGACTTGTCCTCCTTTAGTCCCATTATTTTACCTAGTACTACTTCATTAGTGATCGTGATTGTTCCTCCCTACCTGCAGCCCCTTGATTATCCACTATTGGGTTGTTTTTAGTGTCTGCTACCGTGAAGACCGATACAAAATATTTGTTCAACGTCTCTGCCATTTCCCTGTTCTCCATTATTAATTCCTCAGTCTCATCCTCCAGGGGACCAACATTTACTTTAGCCACTCTTTTTCTTTTTATGTACCTGTAGAAACTTTTACTATCTGTTTTTAGATTTTGTGCTAATTTACTTTCATAATCTATCTTCCCTTTCAATGATTTTTTAGTCGTTCTCTGCTGGCTTTTAAAAATGTCCAAATTCTCTCGCCTCCCACAAGTCTTGGCCACATTGTATGCCTTTGTTTTTAATTTGATAACCTCCCTTATTTCCTTAGTTAGCCAAGATGGCTATCTCTTCTTTTACAGTCTTTCCTTCTCATTGGGATATAATTTTGTTGCGAGTTATGAAATATCTCCTTAAATGTCTGCCACTACTCATCATTCTTTAGTCTATTTTCCCAGTCCACTTTAGCCAACTCTGCCCTCATACCTTTGTTTAAGCTTAAGATCCTGGTTTGAGAACCAACTTTCTCACCCTCCAACTGAATTTGAAATTCAACCATATTATGGTCACTCATTCCTAGAGGATCTTTTACTGCAAGATCATTTATTAATCCTGCCTCATTACACAGTACTAGATCTTAGATAGCCTGCTCCCTGGTTGATTCTGCAACGTACTGTTCAAGGAAACTATCCCTCGGATACACTCTATGAACTCCTCCTCAAGGCTACAATTTGCTTTGTCCAATCAATATGAAGGTTAAAATTGTTATGTATGTAAACCTGTAATTACAATGTTTAACCATCAGAGGGACTATCTCCTGGAGTCCCAAGGGCTCCCACAATCCTGTGGGAGCACCTGTATATAAGGAGTTCTCACAGGCTGGAGAGGCTCTCTGAGATCTGTAATAAAGGACTTCCTTTGAGCATGCAGTATCTAGTCTGACTCTTTATTCAAGACACAACAACTGGCGACGAGATACAGATGACATAGAAACATAGAAACATGAAAAGTAGATGCAGGAGTAGGCCATTCGGCCCTTCGAGCCTGCACCGCCATTCAATAAGATCATGGCTGATTATTTCCTCAGTACCCCTTTCCTGCTTTCTCTCCATACCCCTTGATCCCCTTAGCCGTAAGGGCCATATCTAACTCGCTCTTGAATATATCCAATAAACTGGCATCAACAACTCTCTGCGGCAGGGAATTCCACGGGTTAACAACTCTCTGAGTGAAGAAGTTTCTCCTCCTCTCAGTCCTAAATGGCCTACCCCTAATCCTAAGATTATGTCCCCTGGTTCTGGACTTCTCCAACATCGGGAACAATCTTCCCGCATCTAACCTGTCCAGTCCCATCAGAATCTTATACGTTTCTATGAGATCCCCTCTCATCCTTCTGAACTCCAGTGAATAAAGGCCCAGTTGATCCAGTCTCTCCTCATATGACAGTCCAGCCATCCCTGGAATTAGTCTGGTGAACCTTCGCTGCACTCCCTCAATAGCAAGAACGTTATTCCTCAGATTAGGAGACCAAAACTGAACACAATATTCCAGGTGAGGCCTCACGAAGGCCCTGTACAACTGCAGTAAGACCTCCCTGCTCCGATACTCAAATACCCCAGCTATGAAGGCCAACATACCATTTGCCTTCTTCACCACCTGCTGTATCTGCATGCCAACCTTCAATGACTGATGAACCATGACTTGTTGCCCCTCTCCTTTTCCTAATCTGCCACCATTCAGGTAGTATTCTGCCTTCGTGTTTTTGCCCCCAAAATGGATAACCTCACATTTATCCACATTATACTGCATCTGCCATGCATTTGCCCACTCACCTAACCTGTCCAAGTCACCCTGCAGCCTTTTAGCGTCCTCCTCACAGCTCACACCGCCATCTGCAAACTTGGAGATATTACACTCAATTCCTTCATCCAAATAGATAATGTATATTGTAAAGACCTGGGGTCCCAGCACTGAGCCCTGCGGCACTCCACTAGTCACTGCCTGCCATTCTGAAAAGGACCCGCTTATCTCAACTCTCTGCTTCCTGTCTGCCAACCAGTTCTCTATCCACGTCAGTACATTACCCCCAATACCATGTGCTTTGATTTTGCACACCAATCTCTTGAGCGGGACCTTGTCAAATGCCTTTTGAAAGTCCAAATACACCACATCCACTGGTTCTCCCTTGTCCACTCTGCTAGTTACATTCTCAAAAAATTCCAGAAGATTCGTCAAGCATGATTTCCCTTTCATAAATCCATGCTGACTTGGACCGATCCTGTCACTGCTTTCCAAATGCGCTGCTATTTCATCCTTAATGATTGATTCCAACATTTTCCCCACTACTGATGTCAGGCTAACCGGTCTATAATTGCCAGTTTTCTCTCTCCATTCCTTTTTAAAAAGTGGTGTTACATTAGCTACCCGCCAGTCCATAGGAACTGATCCAGATTCAATGGACTGTTGGAAAATGATCATCAATGTATTCACTATTTCTAGGGCCACTTCCTTAAGTACTCTGGGATGCAGACTATCAGGCCCCGGGGATTTATCAGCCTTCAATCCCATGAATTTTCCGAACACAATTTCCCGCCTAATAAGGATATCCTTCAGTTCCTCCTTCTCACGAGATTCACTATCCCCTAGTCCATTCGGAAGGTTATTTGTGTCTTCCTTCGTGAAGACAGAACCAAAGTATTTGTTCAATTGGTCTGCCATTTCTTTGTTCCCCATTATAAATTCACCTGAATCCGACTGCAAGGGACCTACATTTGTCTTCACTAATCTTTTTCTCTTCACATATTTGTTTTTATGTTCCCTGCAAGCTTCCTCTCGTACTCGATTTTCTCCCTCTTAATTCAACCCTTAGTCCTCCCCTGTTGAATTCTAAATTTCTCCAGTCCTCAGGTTTATTGCTTTTTCGAGCCAATTTATATGCCTCTTCCTTGGTTTTAACACTATCCTGAATTTCCCTTGTTAGCCACGGTTGAGCCACCTTCCCCGTTTTATTTTTACTCCAGACAGGAATGTACAATTGCTGAAGTTCATCCATGTGATCTTTAAATGTTTGCCATTGCTTATCCACCGTCAGCCCTTTAAGTATCCTTTGCCAGTCGATTCTAGCCAATTGACGCCTCATACATCGAAGTTACCTTTCCTTAAATTCAGGACCCTAGTTTCCGATTTAACTGTGTCACTCTCCATCTTAATAAAGAATTCTGCCATATTATGGTCACTCTTCCCCAAGGGGCCTTGCACAACAAGATTGCTAATTAGTACCTTCTCATTGCACATCACCCAGTCTAGGATGGCCAGCTCTCTAGTTGGTTCCTCGACATATTGGTCTCGAAAACCATCCCTAATGCACTCCAAGAAATCCTCCATTGCTACCAGTTTGGTTAGCCCAATCAATATGTAAATTAAAGTCGCCCATGATAACTGCTGTACCTTTATTGCACACATCCCTTATTTCTTGTTTGATGCTGTCCCCAACCTCACTACTACTGTTTGGTGGTCTGTACACAACCCCCACTAATGTTTTATGCCCTTTGGTGTTCCACAGCTCCACCCATACCGATTCCACATCATCCAGGCTAATGTCCCTCCTTACTATTTCATTAATTTCCTCTTTAACCAGCAACGCTACCTCGCCTCCTTTTCCTCTCTGCCTATCCTTCCTAAATGTTGAATACCCCTGGGATGTTGCGTTCCCAGCCTTGGTCACGCTGGAGCCAGGTCTCCGAGATGCCAATTACATCATACCCGTTAACTGCTGCTGCGCCGTTCATTCGTCCACCTTATTCCGAATACTTCTCACATTGAGGCACAGAGCCTTCAGGCTTGTCTTTTTAACACACTTTGCCCCTTTAGAATTTTGCTGTAATGTGGCCCTTTTTGCTTTTTGCCTTGGGTTTCTCTGCTCTCCACTTTACTATTCTCCTTTCTATCTTTGCTTCTGCCTCCATTTTATTTCCCTCTGTCTCCCTGCATAGGTTCCCATCCCCCTGCCATGTTAGTTTAACTCCTCCCCAACAGCACTAGCAAACACTCCCCCGAGGACATTGGTTCCGGTCCTGCTCAGGTGCAGACAGTCCGGTTTGTACTGGTCCCACCTCCCCCAGAACCGGTTCCAATGCCCCAGGAATTTGAATCCCTTCCTACTTCACCACTCCTCAAGTCACGTATTCATCTGGGCTATCCTGCAATTCCTACTCGGACTAGCATGTGGCACTGGTAGCAATCCTGAGATTACTACTTTTGAGGTCCTACTTTTTTATTTAGCTCCTCGCTCCCTAAATTCATCTCATCGGACCTCATCCCGTTTTTTACCTATATCGTTGGTACCTATGTGCACCACGACAACTGGTTGTTCAACCTCCCTTTTCAGAATGTCCTGCACCCGCTCCGAGACATCCTTGACCCTTGCACCAGGGAGGCAACATACCATCCTGGAGTCTCGGTTGCAGCCATAGAAACATCTATCTATTCCCCTTACAATCAAATCCCCTATCACTATAGCTCTCCCACTCTTTTTCCTGCCCTCCTGTGCATTAATGATTTAGATGAGGGAATTAAATGTAGTATCTCCAAATTTGCAGATGACACTAAGTTGGGTGGCATTGTGAGCTGTGAGGAGGATGCTATGAGGTTGCAGAGTGACTTGGATAGGTTAGGTGAGTGGGCAAATGCATGGCAGATGAAGTATAATGTGGATAAATGTGAGGTTATCCACTTTGGTGGTAAAAACAGAGAGACAGACTATTATCTGAATGGTGACAGTTTAGGAAAAGGGGAGGTGCAACGAGACCTGGGTGTCATGGTACATCAGTCATTGAAGGTTGGCATGCAGGTACAGCAGGCGGTTAAGAAAGCAAATGGCATGTTGGCCTTCATAGCGAGGGGATTTGTGTACAGGGGCAGGGAGGTGTTACTACAGTTATACAGGGCCTTGGTGAGGTCACACCTGGAATATTGTGTTCAGTTTTGGTCTCCTAACTTGAGGAATGACATTCTTGCTATTGAGGGAGTGCAGCGAAGGTTCACCAGACTGATTCCCGGGGTGGCGGGACTGACATATCAAGAAAGACTGGATCAATTGGGCTTGTATTCACTGGAGTTCAGAAGAATGAGAGAGGATCTCATAGAATCGTTTAAAATTCTGACGGGTTTAGACAGGTTAGATGCAGAAAGAATGTTCCCAATGTTGGGGAAGTCCAGAACCAGGGGTCACAGTCTAAGGATAAGGGGTAAGCCATTTAGGACCGAGATGAGGAGAAACTTCTTCACTCAGAGAGTGGTGAACCTGTGGAATTCTCTACCACCGAAAGTTGTTGAGGACAATTCACTAAATATATTCAAAAAGGAGTTAGATGTCATCCTTACTACTAGGGGGATCAAAGGGTATGGCGAGAAAGCAGGAATGAGGTACTGAAGTTGCATGTTCAGCCATGAACTCATTAAATGGCGGTGCAGGCTCGAAGGGCTGAATGGCCTACTCCTGCACCTATTTTCTATGTTTCTATGTTTCTATGTGCAGCAGAGCCACCCACGGTGCCATGAACTTGGCTGCTGCTGCCCTCCCCTGATGAGTCATCCCCTGCAACAGTACCCAAAGCGGTGTATCTGTTTTTCAATCGGATGACCGCAGGGGACCCCTGCACTACCTTCCTTGCACTGCTCTTCCTGTTGGTCACCCATTTACTATCTGGATGTGTACCCTTTACCTGTGGTGTGACGAACTCGCTAAACGTGCTATTCACATCAATCTCAGCATTGTGCATGCTCCAGAGTGAATCCACCCGCTGCTCCAGTGCCGCAATACGGTCCGACAGGAGCTGGAGGCGGAAGCACTTCCCAAACACATAATCATCAGGGACACCGGAAGCGTCCCTGACTTCCCACATAGTACAGGAGGAGCATAACACATGTCCGAACTGTCCTGCTATGACTTAACCCTTAGATAAACTTAATTTGGCAACAACAATGCTAAATGTTACTTATGATATAGAAAAGAAAAACTACTTACCAATCACCAGCCAATCACTTACCCCCTTGGCTGTGACATCACCTTTCGATTTCTTTCTAATTCTTTTTTGCCTTCTCTCCCTGCTGCAGCTGCACAAGCTAGGCTTTATAGGCCTCTCCACACACCTCGAACTCCCGCCTCTCCTCTGCACTGGTGGGCCTTTATAGGCCTCTCCACGCACCTCGAACTCCTGCCTCTCCTCTGCCGCCGCTGGGCCTTTGTAAGCCTTTATGATGAACCCCAACGCAGCAATGCAGAGAACTGTGGGCATCCTGGAGAAATTTTCGGAGGGAGATGATTGGGAAACCTTCGTGGAGCGACTTGACCAATACTTCGTGGCCAATGAGCTGGTAGAAGAAGGGAACGCTGCCAAACGAAGGGCGATCATCCTCACCGTTTGCGGGGCACCAACGTATGGCCTCATGAAAAACCTGCTCGCTCCAGCAAAACCCACAGACACGTCATACGATGAGTTGTGCCGACTGGTCCGGGAACATCTAAACCCGAAAAAAAGTGCTCTGATGGCGAGGTATTGGTTCTACACTTACAAGAGATCTGAAGGCCAGGAAGTGACGAGCTATGTCGCCGAGCTAAGGCGCCTTGCAGGACATTGCGAATTTGAAGGACACTTGGAGCACATGCTCAGGGACTTCTTTGTACTTCGCATTGGCCATGAAGTAACACTTCGCAAACTTTTGACTGTAGAGACCCCAACATTGAGTAAAGCCATAGCGATAGCCCAGGCGTTTATCTCCACCAGTGACAATACCAAACAAATTTCCCAACACATTAGTGCTGCTGCACGTACTGTGAACAAAGTAACGTTGTTTTCAAATCAAAATGCACATGGCACGACTTACACGCCTGTAGCTGCACATCCGCAGATGACTCAGAGTCCGCCATCAAGGGTTGTGAATACAAGGCAATTAACATCTTGTTGGTGCTGCGGGGGTGATCATTGATTCCATTCATGCAGCTTCAAAGGATATGTTTGCAAGGGCTGTGGAACAATGGGACAGCTCCAACATATGTGCAGGCGGGCTGCAAACCCTGATAATGCTGCAAACCACCATGTTGCAGAGGAGGACAGATCCACGGTGGATCATGGCGAACCAGAGCCTCAGACCGAGGAGGCAGAGGTATATGGGGTGCACACATTTACCACAAAGTGCTCCCCGATAATGCTGAAGGTTGAACTAAATGGACTCCTGGTGTCCATGGAGCTGGACACTGGTGCAAGCCAGTCCATAATGAGTAAAAAGAATTTCGATAAGGTGTGGTGCAAAAAGGCTTCAAGGCCAGTCCTGAATCCCATTCGTACAAAACTTAGAACGTACAGGAACTGATTCCTGTAATTGGCAGTGCTACGGTAAAGGTCTCCTACAATGGAGTGGTGCACGATTTACCACTCTGGGTGGTACTGGGTGATAGCCCCATGCTGTTCGGCAGGAGCTGACTGGGAAAGATACGCTGGAACTGGCACGACGTCTGAGCTCTTTCGTCCATCAACGACACCTCATGTGCCCAGGTCCTAAGTAAGTTCCCCGCGCTGTTCGAACCAGGCATCGGGAAGTTCCAAGGAGCAAAAGTATAGATTCATTTGATTCCGGGGCACGACCCATCCATCACAAGGCAAGAGCAGTACCTTACATGATGAGAGAGAGGGTGGAGATCGAGCTGGACAGGCTGCAACGAGAGGGCATCATTTTGCCGATCGAATTCAATGAGTGGGCCAGTCCTCAAGGGAGACGGCATCGTCAGAATCTGTGATGATTACAAAGTAACTATCAATCGTTTCTCACTACAGGATCACTACCCGCTACCAAAGGCAGACAACCTATTTGCGACGCTGGCGGAAGGGAAAACGTTCACGAAGCTGGACTTGACCTCGGCCTACATGACGCAGGAGCTGGAGGAATCTTCAAAAGGCCTCACCTGCATCAACACACACAAAGGTCTTTTCGTTTATAACAGATGGCCATTTGGGATTCGATCGGCCCTGGCGATATTCCAGAGGAAGATGGAAAGCTTGCTGAAGTTGGTCCCACGCACCGTGGTCTTCCAGGACGACATCTTGGTTACAGGTCGGGACACCGTCGAGCACCTGCAGAACCTGGAGGAGGTTCTTAGTCGGCTTAATCGTGTGGGGCTCAGGTTAAAACACTTGAAGTGCGTCTTACTGGCATCTGAAATGGAGTTCCTGGGGAGAAGGATGGCATCAGGCCCACCGATTCGAAAACGGAGGCAATCAAAAACGCACCAAGCCCACAGAGCTGCGGTCGTTTCTAGGACTCCTGAACTACTTTGGTAACTTCTTACCAGGTCTTAGCATATTGTTAGAACCTCTGCCTCTTTACTGCATAAAGGAGATGAATGGGTATGGGGTAAAAGCCAAGAAAACGCCTTTGAGAAAGCTAGGAAGCTGTTATGTTCAAACAAATTGCTTGTATTGTACGATCTATGTAAACGTTTGGTACTAGCATGTGATATGTCGTCATACGAGGTCGGGTGTGTATTGCAACAAGCTAATGAATTTGGGAAATTGCAACCGGTTGCTTATGCATTCAAAAGTCTGTCTAAGGCCGAGAGGGCCTACAATGCGATTGAAAAAGAAGCGTGTGTTTACGGGGTAAAAAAAATGCATCAATATCCGTTCGGTTCAAATTTGAATTGGAAACCGACCATAAACCGCTTATATCCTTCTTTTCTGAAAATAAGACGATAAATACGAATGCATCGGCCCGCATCCAGAGATGGGCGCTCACGATACCGGATACAACTACGCCATCCGCCACAGGCCAGGCACAGAAAACTGTGCCGATGCTCTCAGTAGTCTACCATTGCCCACTACCGGGGTGGAGATGGCACAGCCCCCAGATTTAGTTATGGTAATGGAAGCATTCGAGAGTGAGCATTCACCTGTTACCGCCCGACAGATTAGAACCTGGACGAGCCAGGACCCCTTACTGTCCTTAGTAAAAAACTGTGTGCTCCACAGGATTTGGTCTAGTGTCCCGTTAGCGATGCAGGAAGAAATAAAGCCGTACCAGCGGCGCAAAGATGAAATGTGTATACAGGCAGACTGCCTCATATGGGGTAATCGGGTAGTTATGCCAAGAAAGGGCAGGGACACTTTCATTAGTGATCTCCACAGCACCCACCCAGGCATTGTAATGATGAAAGTGATAGCCAGATCCCACGTGTGGTGGCCCAGTATTGATGCAAACTTAGAGTCCTGTGTGCACAAATGTAATACATGTTTCCAGTTAAGCAATGCACCCAGGGAGACGCCACTAAATTTATGGTCTTGGCCCTCCAAACCGTGGCCTAGGGTTCATGTCAACTATGCAGGCCCATTCTTGGGAAAAATTTATTTAGTGGTTGTAGATGTGTACTCCAAGTGGATTGAATGTGTGATAATGTCAGCAAGCACGTCCGCTGCCAGCATTGAAAGCCTACGGGCCATGTTTGCCACGCACGGCCTGCCTGATGCCCTTGTAAGTGACAATGGGCCGTGTTTTACTAGTGCCGAATTCAAGGAGTTCATGACCCACAATGGGATCAAACATGTCACATCTGCCCCATTTAAGCCAGCGTCCAATGATCAGGCAGAGCGAGCAGTTCCAACAATCAAGCAGAGCTTGAAAAGGGTAACTGAAGGCTCACTGCAGACTCGCTTATCCCGAGTCCTGCTTAGTTACCGCACAAGACCCCACTCGCTCACCGGAGTCCCTCCCACTGAACTGCTCATAAAAAGGGCACTTAAGACAAGGCTTTCGTTGGTCCACCCTGATCTACACGAACAGATAGTGAGCAGGCGGCTTCAACAGAATACATATCATGATCACGCAAATATGTAATGAGAAATTGAAGTAAATGATCCTGTATTTGTGTTGAACTATGGACAAGATCCTAAGTGGATTGTTGGCACTGTTTTGGCCAAATGGTGTTTGTGGTCAAACTCGCAAATGGACTCACCTGCAGAAAACACTTGGCCCAAACCAAGCTCATATTTCCGGACTATCCAGAACAACCCACAATAGACTCTACCTTTTTCGACCTTCCAACACACACACAAGTGGCAACCGACCCAACAATTGACCACGAAGCAGAACCCATCACCCCCAGCAGTCCAGCAAGGCCAGCTGTGCAGCAGCCCAGCGAAGACCCAACAAAAGACTCACCAACACCAGCATTTGCACCAAGACGATCAACCAGGGAAAGGAAGGCCCCAGATCGACTCACATTGTAAATAGTTACACTATTGACTTTGGGTGTGGAGTGTTGTTATGTATGTAAACCTGTAATTACCATGTCTAACCACTAGAGGGCCTATCCCCGCAATCCCTTGGGAGTAAGTGTATATAAGGAGGACTCGCAGGCTGGAGCGGCACTCTGAGATCTGTAATAAAGGACTACGGTCACACTTACTTTGAGCTTGCAGTATCTAGTCTGACTCTTTATTCAAGATACAACAAAAATCACGCATGATTATTGCCGTTCCTTTATTACAAGCCTCCATGATTTATACTCTGTCCAACAGTGTAGCTACTGTTAGGGGGCCTATAGACTACGCCCACCAGCCACTTTTTCCTTTTATTATTCCTGATCTCCATCCACACTTATTCAACAACTTGATCCTCTGAGCCAATATCGTTTCTCACTAATGTACTGATCCCATCCTTTATTAACAGAACTACCCCACCTCCTTTTCCTTTCTGTCTGTCCTTCAGAATTGCTAAATACCCCTGAATATTTAGTTCCCAGTCCTGGTCACCTTGCAACCATGTCTCTATAATGGCTATCAGATCATACCCATTTGTATCTATTTATGCTGTCAACTCATCTATTGTGTTCCGAATGCTCTGTGCATTTAGACAAAGAGCTTTGAAATTTGTTTTTTTACCCTTTTTTCCTGCTTGTTTCCTCTGTCCTTCAAACTCACTTTCTACATTTTTACTTTCTAATTTCAGCTTTACTCCCCTCCCTACTGAATCTATTCTCAGGTTCCCATCCCCCTGCCAAGCTAGTTTAAACCCTCCCCAACAGCACTAGCAACCCCCACCCCCTCCGCGAGGATATTGGTCCCAGCTCTGTTGAGGTGCAACCCATTTTGCTTGTACAAGCCCCACCTCCCCTAGAAACGGTCCCAATGCCTCAGAAATATAAAGCCCTCCCTCCTGCACCATCTCTCAGCCATGCATTCATCTGCTCTATCCTCCTATTTCTATACTCACTAGCTCCTGGCACCGGAAGTAATCCGGAGATTACTACCTTTGAGTTTCCTCTCCTAGTTCCCTAAACTTGCCTGCAGGACCTCATCCCTCTTTCTACCTATGTCATTGGTCTCGATATGGACCACAACCTCTGGCTGTTCACCCTCTCCCTCCAGAATGCCCTGCAGCAGCTCGGTGACATCTTTGACCCTGGCAGCAGGGAGGCTACATACCATCCTGGAGTCATGTCTGCGGCCACAGAAATGCCTGTCTGCTCCCCTGACTAGTGAATCCCCCACCACTATAGCTGTTCCATTCTTCTTCCTCCCCCCACTCCCCTACCTCCGTGCAGCTGAACCACCCATGGTGCTGTGATCTTGGCCTCTGGCTGAACTCCCCAGAGGCACTGTCACCCCTACCGGTACTCAGAAGAGAATACCGGTTGGAGAGCGAGATGGACTCAGTGGACTCCTGCACTACCTGCCTAGTCCTCCTCTTCTGTCTGGCCATCACTACTCCGCAACTACCAAAATCGAGAAGCTCCAAAGCTTAGGCAAGGAGTAGGTCAGTGATGAAAAAGACAGGCAGATCGGTTTAAACAGCCCGCTTAAATAAATAAAAAACGTGCATGCCAGTCACTAAAATGCAACGTGCGATTGTTATTTTAAGAGTGATTGCTGATCAGGAGCTTATGAAATAGTAACGTTGTTGACAATTTAGAGGCTTGGATGATTATCTTCAAATCTATAGAGGATCATGGATTCTTTAAATATGCAAAAACAAAATGGAGGGAGGCATAACGCTGGGTGCAAGTTAGGTAAGTACATAAAAAATGGGCGCTTTAGATCTGAGTGATAATGGGCGGTAGCGGCTGTTAAAAAGAACATTTTTGCACAAATTAGCGCTGGAAGGGAATGTTGAGTGATTTCTGGGCGGAAAACGTGACGGGTGATGTACAGCAACGCCGGCGGTAATGGTAGACCGAAAATACCACTGGTGATAATCAGGAGATAAATGGGCTTGAAATGGGTGGTACAGGGCAATAATTTTCATTTTTATCAAAAATGGGCGGAAACGGGGCGGTAAAAGAGGAAATTCTAGCCCTGTGTGCTAGTAATTCAGCAACATAGCACCATTTACCGCCCATTTTACTGTCCAATTACTGCTGAGAAACAGCTTACCGCCTAAATGACGGCCAAACTCGAAATTACTGCCTATTTATCGCCGGCAGTGATTTCGACAGCCGATACTGCCTGCCCATTTTGTTCTAGGTATTTCAAAGTCATATTTCATGCAGCGCCGAAATACCACCCAAAAATACCACCGACGGTAAATTCAGCAAATCACCCATTTTTACTGGTGGACTAAAATACTGACGAGAAAACCCATGTCTTACCTGACCATAATCCAGTGATGGGGATTTTTTAAATTGCAGGAATTTGAGGAAAGGCTGTTTGAAGTTGGTGAGAGCGTAAAAGTTATTTGTGAGTAGTTTTTAAAGATGTTTGAATATATTGACGATTATCTGAGCACATTGTGGTCAATTTAAAGTACATTTGTGGTTGTTTGAGGACATTTGAAGAATTTTGAGGATATTTTAGGACATTAGAAGGAATGGGGCCTGTAATTTCTGTGCCAATATTGCTGACTACTCACGTGCTACGGAATAGAACTGAAAGAAGGTTTATTGAAGAGGGACTTCTGAGGAGGAGTAGGCTTTACCCCCAACGAATTTACAGGGAGAAGCGGTCATACCTGTCTGATACTTAAGTGCTTCCGAAAAGAGGTCATCAATGAGATATGCCAGCTCATTAACACAGCACCGCACTGCCCGTCGAGGTGAAGGTGACTGCGTCACTTGTCTTCTATGCATTGGGCTCCTTTCAGGCTTCAGCTGGCAACATATGCTGCATCTCTCAGCACGCTACATACATTGCTGCATTCGCCAGGTAACTGAAGCGCTTTACGCACGCAGGATAGACTTTATAAACTTCCCAATGACCAGGGAGGCACAGAATGAGAGGGCTTTGGGTTTTTCAAGAATTGCAAACTTCCCCAAGGTCCAGGGTGCCATAGACTGTAAGCACATTTAGAGGAGCCAGAGGTGTATAGAAACCGAAAAGGATTCCGCTCCCTGAACGTGCAGCTTGTCGTCGACCACATGCAATGCATCATGGCAGTAAATGTCAATTTTCCAGGGAGCATCCATGATGTGTACATCTCTGACCTGTTTAAGAATCAGCGGCAGGGTCTGGGGACAAAGGTTACGGCTTTGCCACCTGGCTCTTGACCCCCCTCTGCGAAAGACTCAGACAGATGCCGAGCATCGCTACAATAACACACGCAATATCGCCAAAAAGACAATTGGAGTGTTGAAGCAGCGCTTCCGATGCCTGGACCACTCTGAAGGCAGCCTGCAATACCACCCTGAGCAGGTCACTGAGTTCATTGTGGTGAGTTGCATGTTGCACAGCTTAGCACTCATGAGGGGACAGGAATTGCCACAAGGGTGTAAGGGGTTTTCTTGGGCATACCGAAAACTCACCTCCTACTACAAGTTCTGGACGATAGAAATTATATGGACAGATCAGACTCAGACACACGTTTTTCGGTCTCAACCGTATTGTATTTAATATTAACAACACCTCTCATAAACAGTGCAAAACAGTTCAACCCTGGCTAATAAGCCCTGTCATGCTAAGTTAAAAACTATGGGTTAGAACCTCCACTTTTGAGCGTGGGCAGTAGAAAAGAGTTTTCAGATCACTGGCTTCTTGCCCATTCTGAAAACTCCTAGTTTACATTTTTGAAAATGGGCGCTACCTTGAGCGATATCAAATGGGTGGCAGCGTTAAATTTTTCTGACCTTCTGCTATTAAGTGTGGCCATCCTTAGCAACGGCATGGCAACGCTCCATTCCCGTGATTCTGGAGGTCAAGGGCATCATGACATGCGCAAAAGAGGAGACAGAGAGAGAGGGAGATCAGCGTGTGTGGCTGTGGTGTGTGCTTGTTTGGCTGTTGTGGGAGGAACAACGGAGATTCACCAGCAGCAAAAAGCTCACTAAGCACCAAGAACATAGTTGGCACCGAGTTTTTGTCCAACAAATAACATATAAATGGAAGGGATGGAGGGGGCCCTGGAGCTGGTAGCCAGGAACACTGGTGGCAGAGGGCTCCCAGTGGTCCCAGAGCACCGCACTGCACCCCAAGGTGACGCACCCCCATTGCAACCACACATGAGAGCGAGCAGCAACATCTTGCTTATGGCTCGGAGCACACTCCTACCTCAGGACAGTCCTCTCCCATAACCATTCAAGCAGCGCTTCGGCCGTCACCACCCACCCCCACTCCCCGACCCTTCCCCCCCAATGAAGCATCGTCTGAGGACCTCCTCGGCCAGGCGGCTTGGAGTCAGGAGGGGAAGGGGAAGGGGTAGAGGTGGGGAGGAGAAGCGAGGTGGGGGTGGGAAGGGTTGGTTTGTACAGAAATACTGATGATTTCAGACTAATGTTCGATTTCAATGTTTTTTATTTAACAAAACCTTGCAACACGTTGGCTCAGATAGCTGCAACATTATTATATGCTAGTGATTCCTTAACATCAAAGGGTATAATCACACTTAACTTCAATCAACTTAAACTTTAACTGTCACCAAGGTGATGTCCACCATTGATGTATGACCTGCACACCCAGCAGTGTGTCAGCCTTGTAAATAACATCTCTTGCTTTGCATGAAAGAATGCTCTTTCATGCAAAGCAATCATTGATGAGCTCCTGACATAAGGCTCTTGCAGCTATCATGCCACCATGGGCCCTTTCATGCGGGCTACAGGGGTGGGGGCATGGTTTCAGCATCAGCCTGATTGTCTGGCCCAATGTCAGCGTCCATCTCCTCTTCCTCCTCTTCCTCTCTCTGGTGAGGTGGACTGTCAGACTCATCAGACAATTCTTGTCCCCTCCTGATAGCCACATTGTGTAGCATAGAGCAGACCACCACGAATTGAGCTACCTGCTCAGGGTGGTATTGGAGGTTGCCTCCTGAGTGGTCCAGGCATCTGAAGCGCTGCTTCAGCACTCCAATGGTTTTCTCAACGATATTGCGAAATGCTCTGTGGCTCTTGTTGTATCGCCTCTTGGCCTCGGTGTGGGTGTCACTCAGGGCAGTCCTTTGTCACCAAGCATCCAGCATTGACCTTGTGGCTCATTGTTAAACAAGTCAGATACAGTGCTCTCACACAGGATTTGCGCATCATGGATGCTGCCTGGAAATTGAGCATTCACTGCCAGTATAATTTGCTGGTGGTCAACAACCAGCTGGACATTCAGAGAGTGGAATCCCTTGCGGTTCCTGAAAACCTCTGCATCCTGAAAAGGTGCCCGCATCATTATGTGCATACAGTCTATTGCTCCCTGCAGCTTGGGGAAGTTTGCAATTCTGGACAAACCTAGAGCCCTCTCACTCTGTGCCTCCCTGGTCATAGGGAAGCTGATCAAGTCCCTCCTGCGTGCGTACAGGGCTTCAGTGACCTGTCTAATGCAGCGATGTGTGGCATGCTGAGAAAGACCACAAATGTCGCCAGCTGTGGCCTGAAAAGAATCCGAGGCATAGAATGATAGTGCTGCAGTGACTTTGACCTCGACGGACAGTGCAGTTCTGATGATGCTGGCAGGCTGCAGATCTGCCCTTATCAGTGATAACCTCTTTGTGGAAGCGCAGTCTCTGAAGGCAGGTGGTGTCGGGCAAGTCGAGGTAAGAATACTTCTCCTTGTACTTGCGTGGGGTGTAACGTCTGGTCCTCCTCATCTGTCTGTCACTTTGTTCATTGGGTACATAATGCAGTGCAGCATACCTTCGGCGATGTCGAGTCTGCTACATGTATTTGGTCACCAAGAGAGGGTGAGAAAGGACAGGCCCCATTGCAGCAGCTCTCCATTTGCCACCGATTGCTCACAAACATGGAATGTCCCGAAAAACACACCTCTTCAATTCCAATCGCTCACAATCGGTCAAGATGTTTTTAGAGATGTTCACATCAACTCCAATGACCTGCAGAGTACATCCGAACTCCGCCGAGATTGAAGCACAGCAGCCTTTTAAAGGACGCTACATGTGATCTACAACATGGCGTCCAAACGCTGTGATTCATCCCAACTTGTTCCCCTTTTAGTGGGCGTTTTTTTGAGCAAGCGATATTGTGGGCGATATGTGTGCGAGGTGGTGAAATTGACGGTGGGCGACCTCCATGGCCGCTAAATTGGGTAAATATGCTCTTTACGACAAAAAACAGTCACTGGGCGTTAATATTGAATCTCGCCGTTAATTCTGTGCGGAAAATAACGCTGGACGATATTATGGGCGTTGAAGTCACCCATTCTGCTGATTGCGCCCCAAAAAAGTGGGCGGGCGGTAATATTTTTTCTCGCCGTTAAGCACATGGGGAAAGTAACGCTTGGTGATAAGTTTCCGAAAAATGCCCGCCAGTTTCCATTTTGTGCCAGAATGGGCGATATATGGGCGTTATACATCATTTCAGCGGTAAAATGGGCATTAAGTGGACGTTAAGCAGGCAAAAAAATGGAGGTTCTAGCCCATAGCATAGCAATTTACAGCGCAGAACGAGGCCATTTCGGCCCATCGTGTCCGCACCGACCGACAAAGAGCTGCATGGCCCTTGGTCAGCAGCCCTAAAGGTTACAAATAAACCCATGAATAATGACGGAAAGGCAAAGGGTACCCAGCCCAACAAATCTGCCTCACACAACTACAACAGTCCTTATACTGAAAACATTCTACACTCCACTCCAACCTGAGCCATGTGATCTCCTGGGAGAGGCAAAAACCAGATAAAAACCCAGGCCAATTTAGGGAGAAAAAATCTGGGACAATTTCTCTCCGACCAATCCAGGCGATCAAAACTAGTCCAGGAGATCACCCTGGCTGTATTCTATTCCCTGTACTACTTACCATTATACTTGCGCCATCCAACAAAAGGTTATCTGGTCTAATCCCAATTACCAACTCTAATTCCGTAACCCTGCAGGTTACAGCACTATAAGTGCCCATCCAACCATCTCTTAAAAGTGGTGAGGGTTTCTGCATCCACCACTCTTCCAGGCAGCGAGTTCCAGATCCCCACAACCCTCTGGGTAAAGCAGCCCCCTCTCAAATATCCTCTAAACCTTCTACAAACCACCTTAAAACTATGTCCCCTCATAATAGACCCTCCACCAATGGAAATAGACCCCACTATCCACTATGTCCAGACCCCTCAATATTTTGTACACCTCAATGAGGTCTCCTCTCAACCTCCTCTGTTCCAATGAGAACAAAGCCAGCCTATCCAATCTGTCCTCATAACTAAGATGCTCCATTCCAGGCAGCATCCTAGTAAATCTCCTCTGCACCCTCTCTAGTGCAATCACGTCCTTCCTATAATATGGCGACCAGAATTGCATGCAGTACTCCAGCTGTGGCATAACCAAAGTATTATACAATTTAAGCATTACCTCCCTGCTCTTATATTCTATACCTTGGCCAATAAAGGCAAGCATTCTGTATGCCTTCTTAACCACCTTATCCACCTGGCCTGCTACTTTCAGGGATCTGTGGACAAGCACTCCAAGGTCCCTTTGTTCATCTACCGCTTAATGTGTATACCCTCACCTCACACTTCTCTGAATTAAATTCCATTTGCCACTGCTCTGCCCACCTGACCAGTAGATTGATATCCTCCTATAGCCCATGACTTTCCTTTTCATTATCAACCACACAGCCAATTTTAGTGTCGTCTGCAAACTTCTTAACCATACTCCCTATATTCAAATCTAAATCGTTGATATATACCACAAAAAGCAAGGGACCCAGTACTGAGCCCTGCGGAACCCCACTAGAATCCAATCACAAAAAGATTCATCAATCATTACCCTTTGCTTCCTGCCTCCAAGCCAATTTTGAATCCAACTTGCCACTTTGCCGTGTATCCCATGGGCTTTAACCTTCATGACCAGTCTACCATGTGGGACCTTGCTAAAGTCCACAGATACTACAGAGAATGCACTACCCTCATCGACCCTCTTGGTTGCATCCTCAAAAAATTCAATCAGGTTAGTCAAACACGATCTTCCCTTAACAAATCCGTGCTGACTGTCCCTAATTAATCCTTGCCTTTCCAAATGCAGATTTATCCTGTCTTTCAGTGTTTTTTCCAATAATTTTCCCACCACTGAGGTTAGGCTGACAGGCCTGTAATTACTCTGACTATCCCTTTCTCCCTTCCTAAACAAGGGTACTACATTAGCTGTCCTCCAATCCTCTGGCACCATGCCCAGATCTAAAGAGGACTGTAAAATGATGGTCAAGGCCTCTGCTATTTCCTCTTTTACTTCGCTCAACAGCCTGGGATGCATTTCATCCGGGCCTGGGGACTTATCTACTTTCAAAGCTGCTAAACCCTTTAAATTTCCTCTCTCACTATATTTATTTCATCTCGAATATCACACTCCTCCTCGATAGCAGTATCTGCATTACCCTTTCCTTTGTGAAAACAGATGCAAAGTATTCGTTAACATCTTCCGCCTCCACACAAAGATTACCCGCATGGTCTCGAATAGGCCCTATCCTTTCTTTAGTCTTACTCTTACTCTATCCCTTACTCTTAATATATTTATAGAACATCTTAGGGTTTTCCTTAATTTTACTGGCCAAGAATTTCTCGTGCTCTCTCTTAGCATTCCTAATTGTCTATTTCCTTTGGTGGAGGGGTCTATAACGAGGGGGCATAGTTTTAAAGTGATTGGTGGAAGGTTTAGAGGGGATTTGAGGGCGGGGGGCTTCTTTACACAGAGGGTTGTGGGGATCTGGAACTCGTTGCCTGGAAGAATGGTGGATGCAGAAATCCTCACCACTTTTAAGAGATGGTTGGATGGGCACTTAAAGTGCAGTAACCTGCAGGGTTACAGACCTGGAGCTGGTAATTGGGATTAGACTCGATGATGTTTTGTTGGACGGAGCAGATATAACGTTAATTACTGCAGGGAATAAAATATGGCCAGGGTGATCTCCTGGACTAGTTTCGATCGCCTCGATGGGTCGGAGAGAAATTTTCCCAGATTTTTTCTCCTTAAATTGGCCTGGGTTTTTATCTGGTTTTTGCCTCTCCCAGGAGATCACATGGCTCGGGTTGGAGTGTAGAATGTTTTTAGTATGAGGGGTGTCGCAGTTGTGGTGAGGCAGATTGATTGGGCTGGGTGTTCTTTGCCTTCCCATCATTGTTCATAGGTTTATATGTAACCTTTAGGGCCGCTGACCAAGAGCCGTGTGGCTCTTTGTCGGCCAGAATGGCCTCCTACTGCGCTGTAGATGTCTATGTTTCTATGTTTCTATGTTTCTAATATCCTTTTTAATATTGCCTCTTAACTTTCTATATTCCTCTAAAGATTCTAAAGTACTTAGCCGTTGGTATATGACATAAGCTTCCCTTTTTTTCTGAATCCTCCCCTGTAGGTCCCTAGACATCCAGGGGGCTCTAGAATTATCTTTCCCAGCCTTTTTCTTTAATGGCACATGTTTGGCCTGAGCCTTCTGGATCTTCTCCTTAAATGCCTCCCACTGTTCCATCACTGATTTACCCACGAGTAGCTGTTTCCAGTCCACCATGGCCAAATCACTCCTTAACTTAGCAATATTAGCTTTTCCCCATTTCAGAACTTTTATTCCAGGCCTATTCTTGTTCTTATCCATAACCAACTTTAATCTGACTGAATTATGGTCACTGGCACCCAAGTGCTCTCCCACTAATACTCCTTCAACCTGCCCAGCTTCATTCCCCAAAACTAAATCCAAGACCGTCCCCTCTCGTGTTGGGCTTGACTGAAAACGTTTTCTTGAATGCATTTCAAGAATTCCGCACCCTCTATACCCGTCACACTAAATTTGTCCCAATCAATATTTGGATAGTTAAAACCCTATGGTTTTTAGACTTCACAGCAATTTGCCTACATGTTTGCTCCTCTATCTCCCTCCCACTGTTTGGGGGTCTATAATACACACCCAGCAGTGTGATCGCCCCTTTTTTATTTTTCAATTCGACCCATAAGGTCTCATTTGATGATCCCTCTAACATATCATCCCTCCTCACCGCTGTAATAGTTTCTTTCATCAGCACCACAACCTCCTCCCCCCCTCTCTGTCTTGTCTAAAAATCCTGTAGCTAGGAATATTGATTTGCTAAACCTGCCCCTCCTTCAGCCATGTTTCTGTAATGGCTATAATGTCATACTCCCAAGTATCTACCTGTGCTCTTAGCTCATCTGCCTTATTCACTATACTCCTTGCATTAAAGTATATACCATTCACCACAGGAATACCTCCTTGCTTACTACATACTAAGCCCTGTTTCCTCTGTCTTACTGATTTGCTTTTTAGATTCTTGCTATCCAATTTCTGCTTTACTTCCTTTTGAATTAGTTTTCAGCTTCCCATTCCCCTGCCAAGCTAGTTTAAACTCTCCCCAACAGCACTAGCAAAACTCCCTGCAGGATATTGGTCCCGGCGCTGTTGAGTTGCAACCCGTCCGGTTTGTACAAGTCCCATCTCCCCCAGAAGCGGTCCCAATGCCTCAAGAATTTAAAGCCCTCCGTCCTACACTAACTTTCCAGCCACATGTTCACCCTCTCTATCCTTCTATTCTTATACTCATTAGCACGTGGCACCGGTAGTAATCCGGAGATTACTACCTTTGAGGTCCTACCCTTTAATTTTCTTCCTAGCTCCCTAAATTCTTCCTGTAGGACCTCATCCCTCATTTTACCTATGTCATTTGTCCCGCTATGGACCATGACCTCTAGCTGTTTACCCTCCCCCCGCCCCCCCCAGGATGCCCTGTGTCCGCTCTGTGACATCCTTGACCCTGGCACCAGTGAGGAGCAAAACCATTTGGGAGTCATGCCTACGGCCGCAGAAAAGCCTGTCTGTTCCCCTAACTATAAAATCCCCTATCACTAGGGCTTTTTTGTTCTTCGTCCCTCCCCTCTGTGCAGCTGAACCACCCGTGGTGCCTTGGAATTGGCTCTGGCTGCACTCCCCAGAGGCACCATCGTCCTTACCGATACTCAGAAGTGAATATCGGTTGGAAAGCAAGATGGACTCACGGGGAGACTCCTGCGCTATCTGGCGAGCACACTTATTACGTCTGGTGGTCACCCACTTCTCCTCTACCTGCATGCCTTTAAGCTGCGGGGTGACCACCTCCTGAAATGTGCTATCCATTTAGCTCTCAGCATCGTATTGACTCCACCTGCTGCTCCACGGCTTAATAAAAGAACCCTCCCATGACATAAACTAATACAGGCTCCCTCCCAGCACTAAACCCCTTGGGTTTGGTTGGAACTTACAATCACCCCCTCATACAGCTAAGTGGTCTTGCGGATGTGTAGACGCAGGCAATATGCTCACCCTGATTGCCCGTTGTCGTGCTTGCAGCTTCTTTCTGTATGTCTCGCTCCTGGTTCTGTACCGCCGACACAGTATCCAAGTTCCAGTTTGAGTCGAGGTCTGTTGGTGAGCGTTGAAGAGCAGTGCTCAGCTTCTGGCGGTGTTTCATTGAAAATAAAGAGAGCTTCGAACTTGAGTTTGAACTTCAACTTGCCAGAGCTTCCGCTTGAGCTTTTTCCTGAGCTGCTTTTTCCTGAGCTAGAGCTTGTTGCAAAACGGCTCCTTATATCCCCAAAACCCATCACCTTTCCTCCTGCCAATATTGACTCAGGTGATCTATCTGCCCACCCCCATCCTGTGGCCTGGAGTTGCTTGTAGCCTTTGAAATATTTGTGAAAAATGATATTTCGTTTTCCCGCTCCTAGGCCTTGCATCTGGAGAGACAATGGGCGCTGATTACTGGATGTTTGTCGTTTCCTGAGTTGATGGCCCCCATTAGCAGGTAATGGGTTTCGATCTCAAACCGATCTCGCTTAACTGGCTTATCTCCTGGAAGACCATGGCCCGGCCATTTCCTGCCTTGCACCAGTTTCGGTTGGGACTGAGTCGTGACTGTGCTTTAATAATGCGAAGGCATAATGTCTCTGAGTTATCTCTCGGGGTATTGTTCCAGTAATCACTTTATATGGTGATGACATCAATTGGCCTGGGTTCCCTTCCACCCAGCCTATCAGTGTGAAATGCCTGTTTGCACCTTCCTATTCCCTAAGCCACTCCCACAAGCTTGTCAAACAGTAAAGCTCTTTTTTGGAGTTTTGGATATAAGGATTTAAAGTATTGTTCATAAAAATGGCCCAAAAGCTGGTGCTACATTCCCCCCTACCAAAACTAGAAATATCACAAATTTCGACATCTTCTGCTGTGGGAGGCTCATTGCAGGTCTCAACCAAACTATACAATACTGATCATGGGGTCCCGTTTCTTATACCATACAAATAATCCAATTCAACATACTTACAGACAATAAACCTCCTGGTTACCCTTTCATTAGAGCCTCCCAATGATTTCTGAGTGTTTTCCTTCTCTTTTTACAGGATAACTTTAACAGATACAACATCATAATTAGTTGTACTATTACTATTGCGTGTAAAACTATTCGGATCCATGGAGGGATCTCGACATTCCATCCAAAGTCCCACCAGGACGGGGAAGCCATTTCTTTTATTTCTTCCCCCGCTTCCCTGTTCCATTGCTTGAGGGTGTAGAAATGTTTTTGAGAGAGTTCAACTTTCCTTATTAGTTTTGTGAGGTGTTCGGCCAGAGGAGGAATTTCATATCTGAACCAAACATATTACTGCAGGTCCTGTACTGTGTCGTTCACTGTGAGGTGTACCATGATGAAAGCTGAAATGGGGATGATGCGCTCTTGTGCCATCTGAACCTCAGTGTGGGGTTTGAAGCAGAAAGTTTTGTATGTGACAGGGCACCAAGTGTCGTTGTGTACCCGGTACTGATCCATGCTTGTCGTTGTCCACGTATGCTACCTGGAGTGGAACGTGGCTCTGGGCCATCACCTCCATGGTGCAATTGATGGGCTCTGCACTCTCCGATTCAAACCCACACACTGGTCGATCGAACGCATTCAGGTGCTGGGGACACAACACCACGTGCGCGCCCCTGCTCTGGCACCCCTTGAGGTCATTGCCGTTCATGGCGTGCTCTCACTTCATTACGAATGGTGGGGCCCCATGATGCTGCATGTGCACCCCGTTCTTCAGGATGCCAATGTTTTCTACCCGGTATACCGGTGCTGTCATGTATCTCACATTACTGTATATAACTGTATCTTACCATGCTATACATGACTATAACTGGATATGACCTGTAACAATAAGCATACCTTACCACCAGGGGTGCACTTGCAGGAGACACTCCATACCTGTCCCACTGTGGTATATGAAGGGAGGTCTCAGGCAAGTGCAGCACTGGAGAGCTGGAATTAAAGGTGCAGGTCCTGAGTGAACTTGACTTCAGCATGTGTCTCATGTAAGTCAGTACATTAGAGTCAGGACTTAACAGTGACGACGAGTTACGGGATCACAGAATCCACAGAATGGCGACCAACAGCTCAGATGAGAAATACAATACTGGAGACAATTGAGATGACCTTATAGAAAGGCTCCAGCAAAGCTTTGTGAACAAAGACTGGCTGGGCGACGATAAGGCAGACAAGAGAAGAGCCCATCTCTTGACCAGCTGTGGCTCGAAAACATACGCTTTAATGAAAGACCTTCTGGCACCCGAGAAACCAGCAAGCAAGTCATTTGAGGAGTTGAGCACACTGGTGAGAGACCACCTGAAGCCAGCGAGCAGCCCACACATGGCCAGACACAGGTTCTACAACTACAGACGCTGTGTGGGCCAAAGCATACCCGACTTCGTGGCAGAACTTCGGAGGTTGGCTAGTTCATGTGAGTTCCCCGATGAACTAAGGAGAGAAGTACTGAGAGACTTTTTTACTGAAGAAATAGGCCACGCAGGCATATTCCGAAAGCTTATAGAGACTAAGAACTTGACTCTAGAGGCAACAGCACTGGTCGCACAGACGTTCTTGGCAGGCGAAGAAGAAATGAGGCTGATCTATACTTCGGGTATGACAACCAACGAGGCATCGGAACAAAGGGTTCACATTGTGAAACAAACCGCTACCCCCACACACAGACAAAGGCAGGAGAGCAGGCCTTCAACAGCAGACAGTGGCGCCAGAAGCCATGTAAATCAAGGGCCACATGAACAGCCGATCACACCTCACAATGCGAGCAATCAACAACAGTTTGAGAGAAGCTCAAGGGAGATCAGCCAGACGCAGCTCATCATTCAGAAACAATGGAAACGGTCTGTGTTACATAGAAACATAGAAACATAGAAAATAGGTGCAGGAGCAGGCCATTCAGCCCTTCTAGCCTGCACCACCATTCAATGAGTTCATGGCTGAACATGAAACTTCAGTACCCCCTTCCTGCTTTCTCGCCATACCCCTTGATTCCCCTAGTAGTAAGGACTTCATCGAACTCCCTTTTGAATATATTTAGTGAATTGGCCTCAACTACTTTCTGTGGTAGAGAATTCCACAGGTTCACCACTCTCTGGGTGAAGAAGTTTCTTCTCATCTCGGTCCTAAATGGCTTACCCTTTATCCTTCGACTGTGACCCCTGGTTCTGGACTTCCCCAACATTGGGAACATTCTTCCTGCATCTAACCTGTCTAAACCCGTCAGAATTTTAAACGTTTCTATTAGGTCCCCTCTCATTCTTCTGAACTCCAGTGAATACAAGCCCAGTTGATCCAGTCTTTCTTGATAGGTCAGTCCCACCATCCCGGGAATCAGTCTGGTGAATCTTCGCTGCACTCCCTCAATAGCAAGAATGTCCTTCCTCAAGTTAGGAGACCAAAACTGTACACAATACTCCAGGTGTGGCCTCACCAAGGCCCTGTACAACTGTAGCAACACCTCCCTGCCCCTGTACTCAAATCCCCTCGCTATGAAGGCCAACATGCCATTTGCTTTCTTAACCGCCTGCTGTACCTGCATGCCAACCTTCAATGACTGATGTACTATGACACCCAGGTCTCGTTGCACCTTCCCTTTTCCTAATCTGTCACCATTCAGATAATAGTCTGTCTCTCTGTTTTTACCACCAAAGTGGATAACCTCACATTTATCCACATTATACTTCATCTGCCATTCATTTGCCCACTCACCTAACCTATCCAAGTCACTCTGCAGCCTCATAGCATCCTCCTCGCATCTCACACTGCCACCCAACTTAGTGTCATCCGCAAATTTGGAGATACTACATTTAATCCCCTCGTCTAAATCATTAATGTACAATGTAAACAGCTGGGGCCCCAGCACAGAACCTTGCGGTACCCCACTAGTCACTGCCTGCCATTCTGAAAAGTACCCATTTACTCCTACTCTTTGCTTCCTGTCTGACAACCAGTTCTCACTCCATGTCAGCACACTACCCCCAATCCCATGTGCTTTAACTTTGCACATTAATCTCTTGTGTGGGACCTTGTCGAAAGCCCTCTGAAAGTCCAAATATACCACATCAACTGGTTCTCCTTTGTCCATTTTACTGGAAACATCCTCAAAAAATTCCAGAAGATTTGTCAAGCAGGATTTCCCTTTCACAAGTCCATGCTGACTTGGACCTATCATGTCACCATTTTCCAAATGCACTGCTATGACATCCTTAATAATTGATTCCATCATTTTACCCACTACTGAGGTCAGGCTGACCGGTCTATAATTCCCTGTTTTCTCTCTCCCTCCTTTTTTAAAAAGTGGGGTTACATTGGCTACCCTCCACTCGATAGGAACTGATCCAGAGTCAATGGAATGTTGGAAAATGACTGTCAATGCATCCGCTATTTCCAAGGCCACCTCCTTAAGTACTCTGGGATGCAGTCCATCAGGCCCTGGGGATTTATCGGCCTTCAATCCCATCAATTTCCCCAACACAATTTCCCGACTAATAAAGATTTCCCTCAGTTCCTCCTCCTTACTAGACCCTCTGACCCCTTTTATATCTGGAAGGTTGTTTGTGTCCTCCTTAGTGAATACCGAACCAAAGTACTTGTTCAATTGGTCTGCCATTTCTTTGTTCCCCGTTATGACTTCCCCTGATTCTGACTGCAGGGGACCTATGTTTGTCTTTACTAACCTTTTTCTCTTTACATACCTATAGAAACTTTTGCAATCCGCCTTAATGTTCCCTGCAAGCTTCTTCTCGTACTCCATTTTCCCTGCCCTAATCAAACCCTTTGTCCTCCTCTGCTGAGTTCTAAATTTCTCCCAGTCCCTGGGTTCGCTGCTATTTCTGGCCAATTTGTATGCCACTTCCTTGGCTTTAATACTCTCCCTGATTTCCCTAGATAGCCACGGTTGAGCCACCTTCCCTTTTTTATTTTTACGCCCGACAGGAATGTACAATTGTTGTAATTCATCCATGCGGTCTCTAAATGTCTGCCATTGCCCATCCACAGTCAACCCCTTAAGTATCATTCGCCAATCTATCCTAGCCAATTCACGCCTCATACCTTCAAAGTTACCCTTCTTTAAATTAACTGTCTCTGAATTAACTGTTTCATTCTCCATCCTAATGCAGAATTCCACCATATTATGGTCACTCTTCCCCAAGGGGCCTCGCACAATGAGATTGCTAATTAATCCTCTCTCATTACACAACACCCAGTCTAAGATGGCCTCCCCCCTAGTTGGTTCCTCGACATATTGGTCTAGAAAACCATCCCTTATGCACTCCAGGAAATCCTCCTCCACCGTATTGCTTCCAGTTTGGAGATGTGGGGGAAGGCACTCAACCAGGGTGTGTCGATTTCAGCATGTCGTTTGCAGAAACCGCAACTACACAGGGCATCTGGCTCGCATGTGCAGAAAAACAGCAGCTTGGCTGGTATACGAATTGGAAGGGTCGGAAAGCAGACCAGAAGACGGTTGGAACAGTGCACGGGCCGCCGAGGTACAGTGGGTTAACACGATCAATGTCCACTGTTCTTACACCAAGATACCTCCAATTATGATGAGGGTTCTACTCAACGGGATACTCATCAACATGGAACTGGACACGGGGGCCAGTCAATCCCTCATGAGCATTAAACAATTTGAACAGCTGTGGTCGCACAAAAGCAACAAAGATCGACACCAAACTAAGGACCTCTATTAAAGAAATTGTCCCAGTCCTTGGCAGCGTCATGCTCTCAGTCACACACAAAGGGGTGGTGCACCGACTTTCCCTGTGGATTGTCCCCGGGGATCTACCAGCCCTGTTGGGGAGAAGCTGGCTAGCAGAACTTAATTGGAAATGGGATGATGTTCACGACATGTCGTCAGAGGAACGGGCCTCCTGCTCAACAGTTCTACGCCGTTTTGAACATCTCTTTCAGCCAGGTGTGGGTACCTTCAAAGGGGCTAAAGTTAGAATCTACAACACACAGAATGCCAGAGTAGCATGCTAGAGCTGTGCCTTATGTGATGAGGGAAAAGATTGAAAACGAACTGGACCGGCTTCTGCGGGAAGGCATAATTTCTCCCATGGAATTCAGTGACTGGGCAAGCCCCATCGTCCCCGTCATGAAGCCTGATGGATCCCTGTGAATCTGTGGGGATTACAAGTCTACCATAAACAGAGTCTCCCTACAGGACCAATACCCGCTGCCCAGAGCGGAGGACCTATTTGCCACGTTGGCTGGAGGAAAACTTTTCTCGAAACTAGATCGTACATCTGCGTATATGACGCAAGAACTGACCGAAGAGTCTAAGCTACTCACCACCATTAACACACATCGAGGCCTTTTTGTGTACAATCGATGCCCATTCGGCAGTTGCTATATTCCAGCGCAACATGGAAAGTCTGCTCAAGTCCATCCCGGGGACGGTTATGTTTCAAAATGACATACTCATCATGGGCAGGGACACCGACTCTCATCTCCGCAATCTTGAGGAAGTACTAAGCCGATTGGATCGTGTAGGCCTAAGAGTTAAGAAATCCAAGTGTCTGTTTCACGCACCTGAGGTTGAATTTTTGGGTAGAAGGATTGCCGCTAATGGAATCCGCCCAACCGAATCCAAAACTGAAGCGATTCGCCTGGCACCCAGGCCCCGGAATGTCTCGGAACTGCGCGCCTTTCTCGGGCTACTCAATTACTTTGGGAACTTTATGTAGAACTTGAGCATGCTGCTGAAGCCTCTCCACATGCTACTCAGAAAGGGGTGCGATTGGTTTTGGGGGGACGCCCAATAAGGCACGCAACCTTCTATGTTCCAAGAGTGTTTTAGCTTTTTTGACCCAGGTAAAAAGTTAGTCCTTACATGTGATGCATCAGCGTACGGGGTCGTGTGCATTTTACAGCACGTCAATGATGCGGGTAAATTGCAGCCCGTTGCTTATGCCTCCAGGTCACTTTCGTGGGCGGAGCGTGGGTACGGTATGGTTGAGAAGGAGGCAATCGCGTGCGTGTATGGTGTCAAAAAGATGCACCAATACCTTTGTGGGGCCAAGTTTGCGTTAGAAACCGACCACAAACCCCTCACGTCCCTACTACCCGAGTGCAAGGCAATCAACGGCAATGCCTCGGCGCACATTCAGCAGTGGGCACTCATGCTGGCGGCTTACGACTACACGATAAGGCACAGACCAGGCACAGACAACTGTGCCGATGCGCTTAGCAGGCTATCCCTGGCGACCACAGAAGGGTCCGACGAACAGGACTGTGAGATGGTCATGCCTTTGAATCCACAGATTCGGCCATGACGACTCGCCAAATCAGAGCCTGGATGACAAGCGACCCCACGTTATCTCTAGTTAAAAGATGCGTTTTAACCGGTGACTGGGCAGAGGCTCGTGATGCCTGCCCCGAGGAGGTCAAACCATTCCATAGGCGCATGTATGAACTCTCACTACCGGCAGACTGCCTGATGTGGGGCAGCCGAGTAGTTATTCTCTTATGAGGCAGGGAGGCGTTTGTCCGGGAGCTCCATCGCGAGCATCCGGGGATCATCCTTATGAAGGCCACAGCCAGATCTCATGTCTGGTGGTCTGGCATTGACGCGGACTTGGAGCTCTGCGCCCGTCGGTGCACCATTTGTGCCCAACTCAGTAATGCCCCCAGGGAGACCACCCTCAGCCCCTGGCCCACCAAACCGTGGTCGTGGCTGTATGTAGTCTATGCGGGCCCATTCATGGGCAAAATGTTCCTCGTAGTCGTTGATGCATTTTCAAAATGGATCGAGTGCACCATTTTAAACTCGAGCACCACCTCCACTACTGTGGAGAGCCTTAGAACCATGTTTGCAAAGCATTACATTCCTGACATATTGGTCAGTGATAATGGTCCATGCTTCACCAGCGCAGAATTTCACGGTTTTATAGTTGACCACGGTATAAATCACGTTAAGACGGCACCTTTCAAGCCGGCCTCCAATGGCCAGGCGGAGCGAGCAGTGCAGATCATTAAACAAGGCATGCTCAGAATCCAAGGTCTCACACTGCAGAGCCGCCTGTTGCGACTGCTGCTGGCATACAGATCTCGTCCACATTCGTTGACTGGGGTTCCCCCCGCGCAACTATTGATGAAACGAACCTTAAAGACCAGGCTCTCGTTAATCCTCCCAGACATGCATGAAATTGTTGAGGCAAAGCGCCGGAAGCTAACTGAGTACCATTACCGAAATTCGAGGGGGAGGTGGAATGTGATAGGGGACAAAGTGTTTGTGCTCAACTATGGCAAAGGTCCCAAATGGCTTGCAGGGACAGTAACAGACAAAGAGGGAAACAGGCTACTGGTTGTACAAATGGACAATGGCCAAACCTGCCGGAGGCTTGTAGACCAAGTAAAAAGTAGATTGACTGATAACACTGAAGAACCACAGGCAGACTACAATGTGGAACTCACACCACACCTGGTGGACAAACAGGTGGAATAACCTGAGGAAAGGGCAGTCTCAACAGACAGCCCAGGCAAGATACCAGCAATCACACCGAACGAAAAACAGGCACCAAGGCAAACAACTGAACTACAACTCAGACGCTCCACGCGAGAGCGCAGACCACCTGAGAGACTGAATCTATAAAGGCAATAAGACCTTGGGTTAGGGTGATGTCATGTATCTCACATTACTGTATATAACTGTATCTTACCATGCTATACATGACTGTAACTGGATATGACCTGTAACAATAAGCATACCTTACCACCAGGGGTGCACTTGCAGGAGACACTCCATACCTGTCCCACTGTGGTATATAAAGGGAGGTCTCAGGCAAGTGCAGCACTGGAGAGCTGGAATTAAAGGTGCAGGTCCTGAGTGACCTTGACTTCAGCATGTGTCTCATGTAAGTCAGTACATTAGAGTCAGGACTTAATAGGTGCTGGCAGGGCCATGACCTGCGCATTACCAGCATCTGGAGTACAATCCCCATTACTGTGTGGATGGACTGACCACAATCAACTGGAACCGGGTATGCCTCTGAGGCCAGTCAGAGTTGACACGGGCTCATCAGATTATCATACGGGCTCAGCGCGGTGACGCACTGGTTGCTAACCCAGGAAGGGACACAACCTTGCTGCAGGTCCTCCAAATTACTGTAACCTTTGTTCAGCAACCACGCACCCATCATTTCTAGCTGCCTGTGCCGAAGCATTCCGATTCTCCCTGATCAAACTATTGGGGATGACCTCCTTTAAATGTATGGTCATAGCCTGGTCCTCCCGTAACTTCGACCCTCCAGCTTGTTACCCTCCCCCAGTATCTTTCGCAGCTGGTTCCTTAAAGTGTTGACCTGCATCTGCGACTGTGTATCATTCAAACTGTTTATAAGAGACGTTCCTGTGCTAAATGCTGTGGCAGCATGGTTGAACACCCCTCTCCTCTGTCTCCCCAAACCTATGCGACTGTTCGTATTTAATGTATCTAAACCTTCCCGACTCTCCTCCCTGTAAGTTAGCTCGTAAAACTGTCGGAACATTTCTTTCAACAAGGTCTCGTAAAATCTCTCCATTTCTACCAGACACCACCGGGGCAGCTGCACTTGGGTTAAATTTAAAATGACCGACGCTACCTCAATGTACATCTTGATACAAGATCTTTCTGATCAGGACCAACACTAACCCATTTCGCGGTCCCGGTGTGGTGGCAGGACACCTAATCTCTGTTCCCTGTACCTGTGGGGCTGTGGGCAGGGGCTTCCTCTCCTGTGCAACAAGTTCTGTGGTATTTACTGTGTTGGGAGGGTCTGGGATCACGCAGGAGTCTAAACTCCGATCCCATCCGATCGCGGCCCTGAAATCTTGCCATTGCTGCAAAAAGACAATCGACACACCCGTCGGGCTAATCCTTTCCGACCACCACACATTCATGTAAATGCCCTGCTCCTCCTTCCACCACTTGTTCCAGCACATTTCCACGCCCCCTTCATCCCTGTAACCTGTCGGTACGTGTCGTCCCCCAGTCTCTCCTAGTCCGCGGATCTATTACCCTTGGCCTGGTCCAACTTTCTCAACCACCACCACCAACCCAAGGGAATGTGTCCCTCACATTCGAAGCAAACACGCTTCCCCTCGGTCACCTTAACCCGTGTGGCTGTGATCTGCAGCTTAGATCACGGTATGGATGCTTCCCCATCTGTGAAACTGATGTGACCGGAGTATCTAGTCAAATTGGACCCCAACCACCCCGGCCACCTTCCCTCATGGAAGTAAGCAGCCATCCCGTCCGTGTCCCGTGTTCTACCCCCCTGTGTCATGGTAGGTCCATTCCCTCCTGTGCAGCCATAGAGGAAGGACACCTCGATGTTTCCACTTTCCATGTATCCCATTCCAACCAGAATTATGAGCATGCTCAGTGTCTCCATTTTACTTCTCCGGTTTCTTCTGATTTCTACATTAAGACAACCAGATACAGCACCACCATTCTGTGAGCGTTTTTTTCTTCCACAGGTCGGTCTTTTGATATTTACATAGATATACAGTTCGTTCTGCGTTATCGAGTGCCCTCGGTTAAAATCTCTCCGGCCGGGGCCTCTTGCGGCTTGCGGCCGGCGAGTAAGGAGGTGTCCATGGCACCCTAGGTCGTGCTATCCGACTGCTTCTCCTTACCGCCCCATCCTCCGGGTCATCATCATCGTCCAACACCATGGGCGGAAGACCTGCATTCACCAGGCTCATTATCATGCCCTGGTTTCTCTTTGTCTTTGTCTTCCTCTCCTTGGGATTAAACAACTTGCATTGGTTGATGTGGTACCATTTTGTGCGTTTCAGGAGTCTTACTGCATCTACGATGTTATAAGGCCCATGTACAGTGGCTCGAATGCCCCTACTCAGGCATAGTTCCTGACCATTACCTGGTCTCCCACCTTCCACTCGTGGGTTCTCTGGGACTCTAGCAGCAACCGATTTTTCTGGTGCTGGCTCCCCAGGTTACTGCCTGCCTGCCAGTGAATCTGTTTTAAAGTGTCAACCAGGTTCTGGACAAACCTATTCCGGATTACCTTCCTGACCTGAGCTTCTGTGAGGACCGGCGTCAACACGTAGGTTGGGATGTGCATAATCCTCCCAGTCATGAGCTCATGAGGGGAGTACCCTGTGCTTCTGGAGGGTCCCATCTCTGCGGAATTGGGATTATCTCCTTCCTCAGTCTTTCAGTGTCTGGTTCATGCGCTCCACAATCCCCGATGACTGGGGGTTGTGAGCCACATGCCACTTCCCTTGTATTCCCAGAAGTTTTAAGGTGGCCTGCATCACCTGCCCCATGAAATGGCTCCCTTGGACGGACTCCATGACCTGTGGCAGTCCCCATTGGGAGAACACTTCCTTCACTAGGATCCTAGCAGTCGCTTGTGCTGTGGCTGCTTGGCATGTGTTGTGGAAAAATATTTCCGAGACTGTATAATATATAAAGAGAGGTTTATTAAATCGGAGACAAAGCTTTGGGAGAAGTGTTAGAGACCCCTGTCTCTGAACCAGCTTCTCAATTTGGTATCTCCAGTGAGGTTCTTTTATCTTACAAATTACGTCACTTTACATCACGTGCTTTAGCACTAGTCCTTAAGTCTAATCATCGCATTACAAGGTTTACAAAGCTTTCATACAATTACTATCCAAGGCTGAGCTCTTGATATAAACCATCCTCGCATTGTGACAGGGCATTATAAACAAGTGCAGGCTTTTTGGCACTGGTATAGACAAACATACCCCCACTTATCTCTCCAGTCATTCATTATCTCACTTTCCTATCTCCATAACTCAAGGCCAGCATACCTTGAAGTCTAACTGTTTTTTTTATATAAAGCATAATGCATCAGTATTGTCCCTTACAAAATTCATTAAAGGGGAAAATAAAAACAAATGTTTGGTCCCGTATACTAGTCAAGTATATGTCCAAAAATCCGCTCCAACAATATTCCCCCTTTTGGTCCTGGAGGATGTTCACGAAATCCAGATGACCACAATGGTGTCATATATTCGTCCTTTGGGGTATGTTACTTCCCTGATGTTCCGTATGTCCACCTTGCTCTAGGCTACCCTTCAAAGATAGTGGTTGGTGTCATTGTCGTCTGTTTCTTCATCCTTGGTGTCTTCAGGTATTTCCATCAGGTGTGCTTCTTCTTCGGCGATTACACTGGCTACTGGCATCAGTCGGGCCATCATAACTTTACAGCAGATATCAAAACACCCGATAATCAGACAGCAAGTAATTATTATTACAACCAGAATAATTACTCCATGCATAAGATAGGACCCCCAGGATTCCCCTAACAGCCAGTCAAAACAGCCAGATCCTCCTGCTGTCGTGGATAACTTCTTTACCTCCCTTTTTATGTGATCAGCGAGGTTGATTATGTTTTCTGAATTATCGGGAATGTAAGTGCAACATTCAGCTCCAATTAAGGCACATGTGCCCCCACTTTGTGCTAGTATCTAGGGCCATTCGGTTCTGGAGTACCATTGTGCGTATGGCTACCATTTCAGCTGTTATGCCCTCTATTGCTTCAGCAGTGTCATTAACTATCTGTTCCAGTACCCTCTCTAGGTTACATAATTCATCCATGGTGCGTCCTATCCCGAATGGGAGCATCATGACCCCAAATAGCCTCTCTACCGGGGTAAGATCTCGTCTTAGTCGACCTGGTGTCTGTACTTCTGCTAAAGTACGTGCCCGTCTGACAAAAGGGGACCACATATCCCAAATAACAGGACCCCCTCCAGTCCTGTGGCAACCAGGGGTAGGCCTTATGCCTGCACACAAAATAAGTGCCATTGTATGCTGTTAGATTTGATCCCAATCTCTCTCTCAGCCCCCCGTCGCCACCTAATCTTAGGGTCCCAGTCCTGACTACTTGTCTGATTCTTCAAACCCTCTATTTCAAAGAACCCCTGGTTTGTTGTTTTGCTGGCTATTATGTTCCACCTGGCGAGGTTAAAGTATCCTGCTACAAAACCTGTTTCCTCACCGGTCAGGTTTCTAGTGAAACAAATGTCAGCGGTGGGCCTTCCAACTCCTGAGGTGTTGGTCAAAACCAGGAACGGGGGTCGTACTGACCTATTGTATTCCGGCTGGTACCATCCGTCAGTGCATCCAAAAGGTAACCCCCCCGATCTCCACGTTTCTTTATCCCCACTCTGGTTCCAAATATCATTTACTTCCCCTGTACCATTTTGTCGCATTACCCACTCCGCTACTTCCGAAATGTTAAGGGAGATTGACCTCAAATGTATGGGGATGTGCGAACATACCCAGCAACTGGAAAAGTTCTCATTTTGCGCATAAACATAAGACATGCACAAAAAGGTATTCACATGTAACTCTCGTTTCGGTCTAGCTAGCAGGCCGGACCGAACACGAACTGTGATAATCGCACCGATCGCAATATATAGTTTCATCTTATTACTCAAAAATTAACAAACAGTCAAAGGCAAAATGGCTGTATGGCTTGCTTGAAGAATCTCTCGCTGTCAATCTGTAAATAGACAAACAACAGCAACTAATACGTGTGCTAAACGGCTGGTTCAAAAACCTTAAGCTGGGTCCGATGCTTCCATTGTCCATTCCCTTTAACATCGATGCAGGCACAAGTGTCCCTGCTGATTATAACCTCATACGGTCCTATCCATTTTTGGGGCAAACCCCGGTTTTCCCGGGAGGACCCTTACCATAACGCGACTTCCCGCCAACGGGACTTCAGGGAGCTTTGTAAGCTCTGCTTCTGCATCTCTTTCTTCCTGATTGTCCCTAACTAATTTACGCATCCCTTTTAATTGAGTACTTAGTTCCAAAACATACCGTTTTATTTTGTCTTTTAATGGGCCTACATCGGCCCCCCCTGTTATGATGTTCTCTGGTAATTGCATCGCCCTTCCTGTCATTAGTTCATAAGGGGTTAATCCGGTTGTCCGGTTTGTCGTGGCTCTTAACTTCATCAATATAATGGGTAATACTTCTGTCCACGTTTTTCCTGATGTTTGCATGGCCTTTGCCAGGGCGTTCTTAAGAGTATGGTTCATGCGCTCTACCATCCCAGAACTCTGCGGGTGGTAGGGGAGGTGGAATTTTTGTTTTATGCCCATCAGCTGGCATATTGTTTTTACAATTTTTCCGGTGAAGTGGGTGCCTTGGTCAGAATATCCTTGCCACTGTTGAGGCAGTGCAATCACGTGTGGGGAAAGCTTCCACCCACTGGGTAAATTGATCTATAATCACTAGGCAATGGGATGGGGGCAAAGGACTTGTGAAATCAATTTGTACATGTTCCCATGGCCCCCGTGGATGGGGCTGGTGTCCCATTTTAATTTTAATGGGCCTGCCTGGATTATATTGTGCGCACGTAATGCATCAATGGCAATATTTGGCAATATCTCTCCCCATCCCTTTCTACCACCAATCTCTCCCAAGACTCCCGGTCATGGCCTCTCATCCTGAATGAGACAGGCCATGATGCAACTCCAATAAGGTATTCTGTATGCATTCAGGCGCCATTACCTTGTCGTTTTGTCTCCAAACGTTATCCTTCCCTTGCGTTGCGCCCTGCTTTGTCCACATACCTATTTCCTCCTCAGAAGTGTCCCGGTGTAGTTTCTCAATACTTATCTGTTGGTCTCGGGCCCCAGCGGCACTGACTGAGGCTTCCTCACACTCTTCCTGTTCTAATGCCTTCTGTGCAGCTACGTCTGCAGCTTTATTCCCTGGTGACTCAGCCAACCTGGACTGGTCGGTCCGGCTCCCTCCTGTGGGCTTTAATTTTAATAACCGCTACCTGTTTTGGTTTATTACTGGCTGCTAAAAGAGCTTCTATTCTCAGCTGATGCTTTCTGGGATGTCCGCTAGTTGTGATAAAACCCCTTCTCCCCCATGCTGTCATATAATCGTGTACTACCCCGAATGCATATCTACTGTCCGTATAGATATTAACAATCTTATTTTCCGATAATTCCAGTGCCCGGGTGAGGGCTACCAGTTCTGCCACTTGAGCTGACAACCCACCATTAATTCGCCCTGATTCAACTGTCTCTAGATCCTGGTTAACTACGGCCCAACCAGTACGAGGTAGTCCCTCTACGTATTTTCGTGAGCCGTCCACAAACAAGGTTTGTTCTGCGGTTTGAAGGGGGGCGTCTTTTATTCTATCCTCTTCCATATCCTCACATACCTCTTCGCAAAATTGGGGTTCCCCTTCACCCATCATACCTAGGGTTGTTTCCTACATCCCTAATTATGGTTACCGCTTTGTTGGGTGTTAAGAGGACTGCTTCCCACTTTGCCCGTCTCATATTAGATACGGTTCTCAGTTTTCCTATGTTTAACATTTCTACCAATGTGTGTTTAGTGTGGAGAATGATGTTTCCAGTCATCACCACAGGCTCGCTTAATTTAGTGGTGCTAACTGTTTCTTTTAAGATACCCTTTTCCACTAGCCCTTTTATTATTTCTACAACCGCTGTTCTAGCTTCAGGTCTTATAGGGTATTGTCGGTGTGGTTTATGAGGTGGTCCAGGGACATTAATAGGATCCATCTTCGCCTTTCCAGTATCCAATTTTGTCTGTGCCCAGACCCCGGGCACAGAGGCACATATGCCTCCATACCCTCCAGTCCCGATAAGCCAGTCAGTTTTTGTGGCTGGAGCTACACCTATACTTTCCACATGGTGGGCTATCTGTCCTAAATCTCCCTTATTGCCATCCGCCTTTGGCCATGTCAGTTTCCCCTTGCCGCAATCAATCAAGGCCTTAAATTCCTTCATTACATCATTCCCCAATATTGTTCCCTCACGATTCTTGCATATGTAAAATCTCATGGGTATATATAAAAGTTATCAATTTCCACCAATTGGGTGGTACTCAGGTAGGCCAGTGTGGGCCGTCCATCTATTCCATTTATCAGAGCCTTCTTGTCGGTGACGGGAAGGGGCATATTGGTAATGGATATTGAGGCTCCCGTGTCTACTAGCATCTCACACTGTCGGCCCCCTATTAGTGCAGACACATACATCCTTCTTTCCTTTTTACTTTGTACAGGGGACCGGGAGTCTTTGAACGCCTGCCACTTCTGGTATTCCTGTTCTGACAGGGTCCTTGCCTTATTAGGATAGTCATTTTTACCATAGCCTGTCGCTTTCAGGTGCCCTTTCTTACCACAATACGTACATTGCTTTTCACTGCCTTTCCCTTTTTGCATTCCCTGGCAAAATGGCCCGGTTTTCCACAATTATGGCAAGTCCCCCTTTTCTGCCCTCCTCCTGTTCCTGTAGCAGAGACCTTTTCCTGCTTTTTATCTTTTTCTTTTCTAAACTGCTAAAGCTTACTGTTTTAGCCTTTTTCAAAAGTCCCTTTTACACCTTCACAGATAGCTCACCACTCGCCCAGGAGTTTGACCTGATCCCTGAAGGTATTTTTAAATTTAAAACTCTTTTTTACTGAGCTAGAAGCTTTCGTGTCAAGGTTTTACACAAAGGAAAATGGGAGTGTTTTAAAAGGCATTGTTTTTCTCATTCCTGGACTAAATTTATGTCTTTCAACCCAATTGCATGTTTTCTTTCGACAAGTAAGTGAGCGTGTCAAATAAATTCTTTTTTTTACTACCGGGACCATGTATTTTTTATCTTTTACTGAAAAAACCTATCCTTTGTGCATTTCCTAGCTCCATAACTTATCATCCGAATATATCCACACCTTCGTTTCTAACTTAAAATGTAATACCATAAGGTTCACAGTTTCTTAAACTTCCCACATACAGGACAACACTACGAAGGGTTAAAACATTTTTCACTCTGTTTGGAAAAAGTGGGTGGAGCTAAAACAGGCAGGCAACTCCACACCTTCCCAAACAGGCTTTCATTCATTCCGCAGTCAAAATCACTCAAGTACTCTCTTCATTCAAAATAGACACTCACAAAAGTCTCTCTTCATTCAACAAAGCTTATGTCTGGATCTATATGTCACTTAAGATAGTCACTATCAGCTTTTTTTTTATGGCATTACGTAATTACGCAAGTTACAATTAATGATAGGAATTAATTAATGACCTGGGCAGCCCGTGTTTTACATTCCCTTCCTTACCTTCCATGTTCGCCAGTCTCGGACGTTTCCCTTTGTTTCTGTAATACTCACGGCCACGACTACTCTGTGGAGACCCTTTGTCTTCGCAACAAAGCTAGCGTGTTTCCTTACCACCGGAATTTCGGCTCTAGGTTGGATCGATCAGTTCCCTTCCGCACCGACCTTATTTACTAAAGGGACAACTCAAACTGGTTAGTCAGCCTCTTCCCGCTATCTACTTACTCGTATCTTATACACTATCCCATCATGCCCGTACACCTCTCTTTTCAGTCTCTAACACCAGATTCCAGATACTGTCTGAAGTGATCACGTCTGATCGGACAGCATCCTGTTCGTGACGCCATTTTGTTGTGGAAAAATATTTCCGAGACTGTCTCTGAACCAGCTTCTCAATTTGGTATCTCCAGTGAGGTTCTTTTATCTTACAAATTACGTCACTTTACATCACATGCTTTAGCACTAGTCCTTAAGTCTAATCATCGCATTACAAGGTTTACAAAGCTTTCATACAATTATTATCCAAGGCTGAACTCTTGATATAAACCATCCTCGCATTGTGACAGGGCATTATAAACAAGTGCAGGCTTTTTGGCACCGGTATAGACAAACATACCCCCACTTATCTCTCCAGTCGTTCATTATCTCACTTTCCTATCTCCATAACTCAAGGCCAGCATACCTTGAAGTCTAACTGTGTTTTTTTTATATAAAGCATAATGCATCAGTATTGTCCCTTACAAAATTCATTAAAGGGGAAAATAAAAACAAATGTTTGGTCCCGTATACTAGTCAAGTATACGTCCAAAAATCTGCTCCAACAGCATGGGAAGGCCTCCACCCACTTCAAGAATACATCCACCAGGACTGAGCAATATTTGTTACGTGCTTTAGTGGTGGGTGGTGATCCGATGAAATTGGCCTGCAGGCACCACCACGGTTCCTCTGCCCTCCTGGTGTGTCCTATGGGGGCTTTTCCGTGCTGGGGATCAGGGTTGTTACCTGCACACACCAAATAATTCTCACAAAATTCATGGACTTCCTTCCTGAGATGGGGCCACCACCCCGCCTCTCTCCCCTTTGCCAGGTAGTTTCCGGCCCTGGGTGTCCTGCTCCCAGGCCTCCATGGGCCAACTGGAGGAAATCCTCCCAGTGCTGTGCTGGAACTATCCAACGATCCCCCTTGAAAAGCATCCCCTCCTTAACCTCCTTAAATGGCCAAGTACTCTGTGCACGAATTGCAGGTGAACATGGAATCCGAGCAGATGGTACAGGGGGTGGGGATTTCGTTGGGGTGGGTAACCACGTATGTTATCGCCAAGAGTTCGGCGTGCTGAGTGCTCAGGGTGTTGGGGAGTTTAATGACCTTCGCTACCTTAGCCGTGGGGTCATAAATCCACATTACCACTGAACTGGATCCGTCTACGTAAATGTCTCAGCCAGTGTATCCCGGCCCGGAATCCCACATCTACATCCCACACCTCTTCTACAGTACATGCATGGGTAGACCCTGGGTAGATTAAATTGACAGCCAGCTTTGGCTCTGTCAACCCCTGCACTCTCTGATTCATTTGCGAGAGCAATAAAGTTCAGCGAGCAATATGGGCACTGCTCACTGTTTCATCCTTTATCCTCCCGTTTAACTACTTCTGAGTGGGAATGTGGTGAGTTAATAAAGTTATCAGTGCGTGGCTAGGAAATGCCTCTTGCAGTTGGAGTGTCCTCTTTCTACGTCACTGAGAACCCTTGAGGAGTAGACCACGAGTCGTAGATTGCCGTGCTGCTCCTGGAGCAACGCTGCGCTCAAGCTATCCCGCTGACTGCTACCTCAGAAAAGAATTCCTCACTACTGTTAATGGCTCCCAACGCAGGTGCCATCTGTAAATTCACCTTGAGGTGGGTGAACGCTGGCAGTTTTGGTCTCACTCCCACCCGACTCCCTTGTGGAGGAGCCAAAGCAGAGGTGCTGCCGTGGCTGCGTAACCCTCTATAAAGTCCCTACAGTACCCTGTGAGTCCCAGGGTACATCCTTGGTGGCTGGTAACTCCTGCACTGCCTTTCTTTTTGCCTCATCTATCGTTCACTCACTAGCCCTTACGGTCAGCCCAAGGAATTTGACTTCCTCCCGACCGATCTGGCTTTCTTTGGGTTCACTTTAAACCCTGTCTCCCGCAACAGCCTCAACAGTTCATCCAGCAGTGGCCCATGCCCCTCCCCCTTTGCAGAGAACAAAAGCAAGTCGTCCACATACTGGATTAGCTGTCTGAAGCTTTTGAGTGCGTTTGCCATACACTGCTAAGGGGCTGTTGTGAAACCTCTGGGAAAGGCATGTCCAGGTGTACTGTTGCCCTTTAAAGTAATGTTAATGTAAAGTCAAATTCGTACTGGTCTTCTCATTCAAGGGGAATCGACCAGAACCCATTGGAGATATCCAGCACTGTGAAAGTGGTTGCAGCCACTGGAATGCTCCCTATGAGATCAGCAACAGCCGCGGCTGTGGGCGCTCAGGCTGGGATATTTTTATTGAGCACACGATAGTCCACGGTGGCTCTCCATGACTGGTTGGGCTTCTTAACCGGCCAAAGTGGTGAGTTTACGTGGGTCGCTATTAGCCTCAACACCTCCTGTTCTACGAGGGATCCCAATGCCGTCTCTAAATCGGTTTCTGCCTCTCTGGGGAAACTGTACTGTTTTTGTGGCCGTGACATGGGGTTCCCTTGCACCCTAACTTTTACCCCTGTCACCCTGCCACAGTCGTGCTTATGAATGGCGAATGCGGCGAGGTTGTCCCACATGTTCGCCTGATATTTGGCTGGAGTACTACAGATCAGCTGCTCGAGGTCGTAATTCCCCTTGGGCTCCATAGTATTCCTTCCTTCCCTATCACCTCCTCGGCTTTATCTGAAACCACTGCCCTCCATAGGCAGTGATCCCTTAAATCAACAATTACTCGGTTGGTTAACATAAAGTCATCTCCGAAGACTCCCGATCCTGGCTATTCCCATTGCATCAGGACACACTCCCACGTGGTATGGAGGGATCCTAGTTCTATGGCCAGAGGTTTTGAGACTGCCCAAGCCTGCTCCATTCCCTGTGAACCCCATGAGGCTGAATGGGACCCTGCTAGACCAGGATGAATTGATTGGGTTTTTTGAATGGACCACCGTGCTGGAAGCCCCAGTGCCCACCAAATAGTTACTTTGCACCGTCTCTACCCCTATCTTTACACAGGGCCTGCCCCACTCATCGTACGTGAGTGGACACAGGAACTCAGGCTGGACGCGTTCTAGTCAGTGGGGAGGGCATACGGGTGCGGTAGGCATTTCACTCCCACGGCAGCGTCTAACTTGCCTATGTTCTTCCCCATAACCTTCAGTAAGGCGGCCACCAGAAGCTCGAACGACTCGTCGGTCGTTGCCTCCGCCTCTGTAACACATGGCTTTTGCACTGGAGGACCCCCTTGGACTGGCCCCCCTCCCCCTTTTTGGATCGAGCAGTCTTGCCTCTAGTATTCCGGCTTCCCACACCTGAAACACGTCCTGGACTTGTCGGTACTAACCCCTTCCTGTCGCCATTCCTTCCTATTACCCTCACTGGCTTTCATTTCATGGACTCTTCCCTTTGGTTTGACCTCCTCCTGGAATTGGCCTTAAAGGCTAGACTCAGCTTTCTGAACATGGCTGCCTTCATATTCACGAGGTCCTCGGGTCAAACTGCGCTTCTGTCATGGCCCTGATCCTTGGCAAGCTGTTCGCCACAAGGACCCTGAGTCAGTGATTTCTGGAGACCCCTATCAACTGCGCGCAGTCGAGCGTCCCTCCAGTTGCCTTTACATGCACAGGTCATAGCCTGTCTGCGAATGCATCAGGTTCCGTGCCGGCCAGCTGCCTAGTACGTTCTACTTGTAAGAACGGGCTACCCTGGGTATGCCCCATGGCCCTCAGGCTCTCATCTTTCAATCCCTCTGTGGTGCCTCCTCCTCGCTTTGTGGCTGCGCATAAGCCCTGATACAATCTCCCGTCAAGGGAGGACAGCGTTTGCCTGTTGATCTCACCCTCACTACATCCATTGGTTCCCCCCCTACCTGTTCTACTTCCATAAAATGAACTGAGGGGTCCCCTCCCTGTTTGGGCTTGGGCGTCCCTGCTAACATGGCTTGCAGCTGAGGGGTTGTGTACATAATTGCTCTGCAGCGAGCCCTGGTCACTGTTTGGTGCAGATTGACCAAACTTCTGTTGCCGCAGAGGACAACACATTGGTCTCGGTGGCATTTCAGACGCCGGTCGGACTTTCCTGTCATGAGCCCTATGATCAGGCTCCTTGTCCCAGTCTACCCCGGTTTCCCCCGGTGATATTAAACAGGCCATACCTCTGGCTCCGGACAAGGCTTGGGTCAATTTGTGGATCCTTTCCTTACAGGGTTCGTGATCTGCTTCCTCATAGCCTCTACTCCTGGCTACTTTATAAGCTATCTTTATATTTCTTAGCTGACTCTCCAATCTGTCAGCTCTCGCTATTATCCTCGCATTCTCCTCCCATAGGGCCTGCTCGTTGACCTTGACCTCTGTAACCTGACACTGTAGGTACTCAACCATGTTACGGGAGGTCTCTTCCTGCGCACGTCTTTCCTGCCTTTCCCCGTGCAGTTCCTCTAATAGTCTGCTCCTGACTATCTCCCTTGCATCAGACCTATCCTCAGACTCTTTAAGCTCGTTCCCTAGCTTTTCAACCTGCTCCCTGAACAGTTGAACTTGCTTCTGCAGACTCAGGAGCCAAATCGCTTTCTCCTTTGACTTCCTGTGATCCCTGCTACCTGTCCATTCTGCAGCCCTATCCTGGGGATTCTCAGAGCGCAGCATCTCCAGCACCCATGGCTGAAACACGTTACTCTTATTGAACACATCGGAGGAAATCCTATCGTCCTGCTGCCGATCGCCAATATCTGTAAGTGGTTTTCTCGGGCGTACCGAAAATGCACCTCCTACTACAAGTTCTGGACAATAGGGATTATATGGACAGATCAGATTTGGACACACATTTTTCGGGCTCAACCGTATTGTGTTTAATAAGATTAACAACACCTCTCATAAACAGTGCAAAACAGTACAACCCTGCCTTATCCAATAAGTCCTGCTGTGCTAAGTTACTACGGCTAAATAAAAGAACCCTCCCGTGAAATAAACTAACACAGGCCCCCTCCCAGCACTAAACCCCTTGGGTTTGTTTGGGACTTACAATCACCCCCTCACACAGCTAAGTGGTCTTGCGGATGTGTAGGCGCAGGCAATATGCTCATCCTGATTGCCCGTTGTCTTGCTTGCAGCTTCTTCCTGTACGTCTCACTCCTGGTTCTGTACCACTGACGCAGTATCCAAGTTCCAGCTTGAGTTGAGGTCCGTTGGTGAGGGTTGAAGAGCATCGCTCAGCTTCTGGCGTTGTTTTGTTGAAAATGAAGAGAGCTTCGAACTTGAGCTTGAACTTCAGCTTACCAGAGCTTCCACTAGAACTTTTCCCTGAGCTGCTTTTTACTGAGCTGGAGCTTGTTGCAAAATGGCTCCTTATATCCTCAAAACCCACCACCTTTCCTCCCGCCAATACTGACCGATGGATTGACTCAGGTGATCGTTCTGGAGCCCCCGCTGTGGCCTGAAGTGGTTCATAGCCTTTGAAATCTTTGTAAAAAATGATATTTTGTTTTCCCGCTCCCAGGCCTTGCATCTGGAGAGACAATGGATGCTGATTACTGGATGTCTGTCGTTTCCTGAGTTGATGGCCCCCATTCATCATCATCATAGGCAGTCCCTCGGAATCGAGGAAGACTTGCTTCCACTCTTATTATGAGTTCTTAGGTGGCTGTACTGTCCAATACGAGAACCATAGTCTCTGTCACAGGTGGGGCAGATAGTCGTTGAGGGAAGGGGTGGGTGGGACTGGTTTTCCGCACGCTGTTTCTGCTGCCTATGCATGATTTCTGCACGCTCTCGCCGACGAGACTCAAGTGCTCAGCGTCCTCCCGGATGCGCTTCCTCCACCTAGGGCGGTCTTTGGCCAGGGACTTCCAGGTGTCAGTGGGGATGTGCACTTTATCAGGCAGACTGTGAGGGTGTCCTTGTAACAGTTCCGTTGCCCACCTTTGGCTCGTTTGCCGTGAAGGAGTTCCGAGTAGAGCGCTTGCTTTGGAAGTTTCGTGTCTGGCATGCAAACTATGTGTCCAGTGGAGCTGATCACGTGTTGTCAGTGCTTTGATGCTGGGGATGTTGGCCTGGTTGAGGATGCTAATGTTGGTGCATCTGTCCTCCCAGGGGATTTGTAGGATCTTGCGGAGACATTGTTGGTGATATTTCTCCAGTGACCTGAGGTGTCGACTGGAGATGGTCCATGTTTCTGAGCCATACAGGAGGGTGGGTATTACTACAGCCCTGTAGATCATGCACTTAGTGGCAGTTTTGAGGGCCTGGTCTTCAAACACTCTTTTCCTCAGGTGGCCGAAGGCTGCACTCATGCACTGGAGGCGGTGTTAGATATCGTCGTCAGTGCCTGCTGTTGTTGATAGGAGACTCCCGAGATATGGGAAGTGGTCCACGTTGTCCAGGGCCGTGCCATGCATCTTGATGACTGGGTGCTGTGCGGTAAGGACAGGCTGGTGGAGGAACTTTGTCTTGCTGATGTTTAGCGTAAGGCCCATGCTTTCATACGCCTCTGTAAATACGTCGACTATGTCCTGGAGTTCAGCCTCTGTATGTGTGCAGAAGCAGGCATTGTCTGCGTACTGTAGCTCAACTTCAGAGGTTGGGGTGGTCTTGAATCTGGCCTGGAGACGGTGAAGGTTGAACAGGTTCCCACTGGTTCTGTAGTTTAGTTCCACTCCAGCTTGTTGACTGTGAGGTGGAGCATGGCAGCGAGGCAGATTGAGAAGAGGGTTGGGGTGATGACGCAGTCCTGTTTGACCCTGGACCTGACGTGGATTGGGTCTGTAATGGATCCGTTGGTAAGGATCACGGTCTGTATATCATCGTGGAGCAGGTGGAGGATGGTGAACTTTTGGGGGTATCCGAAACCGAGGAGGACGCTCCATAGACCCTCGCAGTTGACAGTGTCAAAGGCCTTTGTAAGGTCGAAGAAGGCCATGTTTCAGGGCTGATGCTGTTCCCTGCATTTTTCCTGGTAATGGGAAATGGGTTTCGCTGACACCGCATGGTCCCGCTATATCCTCCAATTGAAACCCAGAAAAAAGTGATTCTGATGAGGAAGAGTGGCCACAGGTAGAATAGATCCCTGAGTCTCCGCCTCTCCCTCCTCCAACACCTCCTGCACATGTTGTGCATTTTCCCCCACCGCAACAGATTGAGGAGGGTTATCCGGACACACGTACTCCTCCTCAGTGGAGTCCCCTTCAGAAATCAACACCTGATGGATGTAGGCAGATTCTCCAGTGGGCTGGACAGGTTGCTGCTCCTCCTGTGCAACTGGAAAACATAATATGAGCCAGCAAAGAATGATTAAAAAAATGATTAAGAAAGGGAAGATAGACTATGAAAGTAAACTAGCACAAAATATAAAAACAGAAAGCCAAAGTTTCTATAGGTATATAAAAAGGAAAAGAGTGGCTAAAGTAAATGTTGGTCCCTTAGAGGATGAGACTGGGGAATTAGTAATGGGGAACATGGAGATGGCAGAAACTCTGAACAAATATTTGGTATCAGTCTTTACGGTAGAGAACACGAACAATATCCCAACAGTGGATAGTCAAGGGGCTAGAAGAGGGGGAGGAACTTAACACAATCTTCAATCACTAAGGAGGTGGTACTCAGTAAGATAATGGGAATAAAGGCAGATAAATCCCCTGGACTTGATGGCTTGCATCCTAGGGTCTTGAGAAGTAACGGCAGGGAAAGTGGATGCACTGGTTGTAATTTACCAAAATTCCTTGGATTCTGGGGAGGTCCTAGCAGATTGGAAAACTGCAAATGTAACGCTCCTATTTAAAAAAGGAGGCAGACAAAAAGCAGAAAACTATAGACCAGTTAGCCTAATATCTATGGTTGGGAAAATGTTGGAGTCCATTATTAAAGAAGCAGTAGCAGGACATTTGGAAAAGCATAATTCGGTCATGCAGAGTCAGCATGTAACAACACTTTTTTAAAAAGGATGAAGAGAGAAAATGGATAATTACAGACTGGTTAGCCTGACATCAGTAGTGGGAAAAATGTTGGAATCAATTATTAAGGATGAAATAGCAGTGCATTTGGAAAGCAGTGACAGGATCGGTCCAAGTCAGCATGGATTTATGAAGGGGAAATCATGCTTAACAAATCTTCTGGAATTTTTTGAGGATGTAACTAGTAGAGTGGACAAGGGAGAACCAGTGGATGTGGTGTTTTTGGACTTTCAAAAGGCCTTTGACAAGGTCCCACATAAGAGATTGGTGTGCTAAATCAAGGCACATTGTATTGGGGGTAATGTACTGGTGTGGATAGAGAATTGGTTGGCAGACAGGAAGCAGAGAGTCGGGATAAACGGGTCCTTTTCGGAATGGGAGGCAGTGACTAGTGGAGTGCCGCAGGGCTCAGTGCTGGGACCCCAGCTCTTTACAAGATACATTAATGATTTGGATGAAGGAATTGAACGTAATATCTCCAAGTTTGCAGATGACACTATTCTTGCACCTATTTTCTATGTTTCTATGAAGGGGAAGTCATGTTTGACAAATTTGTTGGAATTCTTTGAGGATATTCTTTCAGTATAACGGGTGTCGCAGTTGTGTGAGGTGGACTGGTTGGGCTGGGTGCTCTTTGCCTGTCCGTCATTGTTCATAGGTTTATATATAACCTTTAGGGCTGCTGATCAAGGGTCGTGCGGCTCTTTGTCAGCCGACGTGGACACGATGGGCCAGAATGGCCTCCTTCTGCGCTGTAAATTTCTATATTTCTATGTTTCTATGCAACGAAGAGGGTGGATAAAGGGGAACCAGTGGATGTGGTGTATTTGGACTTCCAGAAGGCAATTGACAAGGTGCCACATAAAAGATTACTGCACAAGATAGATTTTCATGGGGTTGGTGGTAATATATTAGCATGGATAGAGGACTGGCTAACGAACAGAAAACAGAGAGTCAGGATAAATGGTTCATTCTTGGGTTGGCAATCAGTACCTAGTGGGGTGCCACAGGGATCAGTGCTGGGACTCCAATTATTTACAATCTATATTAACGACTTGGAAGAAGGGACCGAGTGTAACGTAGCCAAGTTTGCTGACGATACAAAGATGGGAGGAAAAGCAATGTGTGAGGAGGACACAAAAAATCTGCAAAAGGACATAGACAGGCTAAGTGAGTGGGCAAAAATTTTGCAGATGGAGTATAATGTTGGAAAGTGTGAGGTCGTGCGCTTTGGCAGAAAAAAAATCAAAGAGCAAGTTATTATTTAAATAGAGAAAGATTGCAAAGTGCTGCAGTACAGCGGGACCTGGAGGTACTTGTGCATGAAACACAAAAGGTTAGTATGCAGGTACAGCAAGTGATCAGGAAGGCCAATGGAATCTTGGCCTTTATTGCATAAAAGCAGGGAAGTCTTGCTACAATATTGGTGAGGTCACACCTGGAATATTGGGCCCAAGTTTCCACAAGAAAAAAAACGGGCGCTCCTCCGAGCTGGGCGCCCGTTTTTCGCGCCTAAAACGGCGCCTAAAAAAATCCTCGATATTCTCCACCGACTTACAGGTCCTGTGGCACTCGGCGCAGCCGGCATGAGCTGTGGGGGGGGCGGAGTCAGGTCCCTGCGCTGAAAACAGTAGTGCCGGGACCTCTGCACATGCACGCTACAGTCGGCACGCAAATGCAGTAGCTCCAGGCACCGAACTGTGTGGGAGGGGCCCGAAGCACGCAGCCCCTAGCCCTGGCCCAATCATTAATGTATATTGTAAAGAGCTGGGGTCCCCGCACTGAGCCCTGCGGCACTCCACTAGTCACTGCCTGCCATTCTGAAAAGGACCCATTTATCGCGACTCTCTGCTTCCTGTTTGCCAACCAGTTCTCTATCCACGTCAGTACATTACCCCCAATACACCACATCCACTGGTTCTCCCTTGTCCACTCTACTAGTTACATCCTCAAAAAATTCTAGAAGATTTGTCAAGCATAATTTCCCTTTCATAAATCCATGCTGACTTGGACCGATCCTGTTACTGCTTTCCAAATGTGTTGCTATTTCATCTTTAATAATTGATTCCAACATTTTCCCCACTACTGATGTCAGGCTAACTGATCTATAATTACCTGTTTTCTCTCTCCCTCCTTTTTTAAACAGTGGTGTTACATTAGCTACCCTCCACTCCAGAGGAACTGATCCAGAGTCGATAGACTGTTGGAAAATGATCACCAATGTATCCACTATTTCCAGGGCCACTTCCTTAAGCACTCTGGGATGCAGACTATCAGGTCCCGGGGATTTATCGGCCGTCAATCCCATCAATTTCCAAAACACAATTTCCCACCGAATTCAGGACCCTAGTCTCTGAATTAACTGTGTCACTCTCCATCTTAATAAATAATTCTACCATATTCTGGTCACTCCTCCTCAAGGGGCCTCGCACAACAAGATTGTTAATTTGTTCTTTCTCATTACACATCACCCAGTCTAGGATGGCCAGCGCTCTGGTTGGTTCCTCGACATATTGGTCCAGAAAACCATCCCTAATACACTCCAGGAAATCCTCCTCCACCGCATTGCTACCGGCTTGGTTAGCCCAGTCAATATGTAGATTAAAGTCGCCCATGATAACTGCTGTACCTTTATTGCATGCATCCCTAATTTCTTGATTGATGCTGTCTCCAACCTCATTACAACTGTTTGGTGGTCTGTACACAATTCCCCAGTGTTTTCTGCCCTTTGGTATTCCGTAGCTCCACCCATACAGATTCCCCATCATCCAAGCTAATGTCCTTCCTTACTATTGCATTAATTTCCTCTTTAACCAGCAACGCCATCCCACCTCCTTTTCCTTTCTCTCTATCCTTCCTAAATGTTGAATACCTCTAGATGTTGAGTTCCCAGCCTTGGTCACCCTGGAGCCATGTCTCCGTGATGCCAATTACATCTTATCCGTTAACTGCTATCTGCACAGTTAATTCATCCACCTTATTCCGAATACTTCTTGCATTGAGGCACAGAACCTTCAGGCTTGTCTTTTTAACACCCTTTACCCCTTTAGGATGTTGCTGTAATGTGGCCCTTTTTGCTTTTTGCCTTGGGTTTCTCTGTCCTCCACTTTTACTTTTCTTCTTTCTATCTTTTGCTTCTGCCCCCATTCTAGTTCCCTCTGTCTCCCTGCAAAGGGTTTAATTAAGAGGGGGAAAATAGAGTATGAGAGGAAGCTTGCTGGCAACATAAAAACTGACTGCAAAAGCTTCTATAAATATGTGAAGAGAAAAAGATTAGTGAAGACAAACGTAGGTCCATTGCAGTCAGATTCAGGTGAATTTATAATGGGGAACAAAGAAATGGCAGACCAGTTGAACAAGTACTTTGGTTCTGTCTTCACAAAGGAAGACACAAATAATCTTCCGGAAATACGAGGGGACCGAGGGTCTAGTGAGAAGGAGGAAATGAAGGAAATCCTTATTCGGCGGGAAATTGTGTTAGGGAAATTGATGCGATTGAAGGCTGATAAATCCCCGGGGCCTGATAGTCTGCATCCCAGAGTACTTAAGGAAGTGGCCCTAGAAATAGTGGATGCATTGGTGATCATTTTCCAACAGTCTATCGATTCTTGATCAGTTCCTCTGGACTGGAGGGTAGCTAATGTAACACCACATTTTAAAAAAGGAGGGAGAGAAAACAGGTAATTATAGACCAGTTAGCTGGACATCAGTAGTGGGAAAAATGTTGGAATCAATTATTAAAGATGAAATAGCAGCGCATTTGGAAAACAGTGACAGGATCATTCCAAGTCAGCATGGATTTATGAAAGGGAAATCATGCTTGACAAATCTTCTAGAATTTTTTGAGATGTAACTGTTATAGTGGACAAGGAAGAACCAGTGGATGTGGTGTATTTGGACTTTCAAAAGGTTGGTGTGCAAAATAAAAGCACATGGTGTTGGGGGTAATGTACTGATGTGGATAGAGAACTGTTTGGCAGACAGGAAGCAGAGTGTCGGGATAAACAGGTACTTTTCAGAATGGCAGGCAGTGACTAGTGAAGTGCCGCAGGGTTCAGTGCTGGGACCCGAGCTATTTACACTTTATATTAATGATTTAGATGAAGGAATTGAGTGTAATATCTGTCATGTATCTGACAGTACTGTATATAAATGTATCTTACCATGCTGTACATGAATGTAACTGGATATGACCTGTAACAATAAGCATGCCTTACCACCAGGGGTGCACTTGACCAGCTGTGGCTCGAAAACATACGCTTTAATGAAAGACCTGCTGGCACCCGAGAAACCAGCAAGCAAGTCGTTTGAGGAGTTGAGCACACTGGTGAGAGACCACCTGAAGCCAGCGAGCAGCCTACACATGGCCAGACACAGGTTCTACAACTACAGACGCTGTGTGGGCCAAAGCATACCCGACTTCGTGGCGGAACTTCGGAGGCTGGCTAGTTCATGTGAGTTCCCCAATGAACTAAGGAGAGAAGTACTGAGAGACTTTTTTATTGAAGGAATAGGCCACACAGGCATATTCTGAAAGCTTATTGAGACTAAGAACTTGACTCTAGAGGCAACAGCACTGGCCGCACAGACGTTCTTGGCAGGCGAAGAAGAAACGAGGTTGATCTATACTTCGGGTACGACAACCAACGAGGCATCGGAACAAAGGGTTCACATTGTGAAACAAACCGCTACCCCCACACACAGACAAAGGCAGGAAGCAGGCCTTCAACAGCAGACAGTGGCGCCAGAAGCGATCAAAATCAAGGGCCACATGAACGGCCGATCATACCTCATCAACCCACAATGCGAGCAATCAACAACAGATCGAGCGAAACTCAAGGGAGATCAGCCAGACGCAGCTCATCCTTCGGAAACGGTCTGTGTTGGAGATGTGGGGGAAGGCACTCAACCAGGGTGTGTCAATTTCAGCACGCCATTTGCAGAAACTGCAACTACACAGGGCATCTGGCTCGCATGTGCAGAAAAACAGCAGCTCGGCTGGTATATGAATTGGAAGGGTCGGAAAGCGGACAGTTGGAACAGTGCATGGAACGCCGAGGTACAGCGGGTTAACACGATCAATGTCCAGTGTTCTTGCACCAAGACGCCTCCAATTATGATGAGGGTTCTACTCAACGGGATACCCGTCAACATGGAACTGGACACGGGGGCCAGTCAATCCCATATGAGCGTTTAACAATTTGAACAGCTGTGGCCGCACAAAAGCAACAGACCAAAACTCACAAATTTCGACATCAAACTAAGGACCTATACTAAAGAAATCGTCCCAGTCCTTGGCAGTACCATGCTCTCAGTCACACACAAAGGGATGGTGCACTGACTTTCCCTATGGATTGTCCCGGGGATCTCCCAGCCCTGTTGGGGAGAAGCTGGCTCGCAGAACTTAATTGGAAATGGGATGATGTTCACGCCATGTCGTCAGAGGAACGGACCTCCTGCTCAACAGTTCTAAGCCGTTTTGAACATCTCTTTCAGCCATGTGTGGGCACCTTCAAAGGGGCTAAAGTTAGAATCTACATCACACAGAATGCCCGACCGGTCCATCACAAGGCTAGAGCTGTGCCTTATGTGATGAGGGAAAAGATTGAAAATGAACTGGACCGGCTTCCGCGGGAAGGCATAATTTCTCCCATGGAATTCAGCGACTGGGCAAGCCCCATCGTCCCCATCATGAAGCCTGATGGATCCATGCGAATCTGTGGGGATTACAAGTCTACCATAAACAGAGTCTCCCTACAGGACCAATACCCGCTGCCCAGAGCAGAGGATCTATTTGCCACGTTGGCTGGAGGAAAACCTTTCTCGAAACTTGACCTCACATCTGCGAATATGATGCAAGAACTGGCCGAAGAGTCTAAGCTACTCATCACCATCAACACACATCGAGGCCTTTTTGTGTACAATCGATGCCCATTCGGCATCAGGTCGGCAGCTGCTATATTCCAGCGCAAGATGGAAAGTCTGCTCAAGTCCATCCCAGGCAGGGACACCGACTCTCATCTCCGCAATCTTGAGGAAGTACTAAGTCGATTGGATCGGGTAGGCCTTAGAGTTAAAAAATCCAAGTGTTTGTTTCTCGTGTCAGAGGTTGAATTTTTGGGCAGAAGGATTGGCGCTGATGGAATCCGCCCAACAGAATCCGAAACCGAAGCGATTCGCCTGGCACCCAGGCCCCGGAATGTCTCGGAACTGCTCGCCTTTCTCTGGCTACTCAATTACTTTGGGAACTTTATGCAGAACTTGAGCACGCTGTTGGAGCCTCTCCCCGTACTACTCAGAAAGGGGTGCGATTTGTTTTGGGGGGACGTCCAAGAACGCACCTTCAATAAGGCACGCAACCTTCTATGTTCCAAGAGTGTTTTAGCCTTTTTTGACCCAGGTAAAAAGTTAGTCCTTACGTGTGATGCGTCAGCGTACGGGGTCGGGTGCATTTTACAGCACGTCAATGATACAGGTAAATTGCAGCCTGTTGCTTATGCCTCCAGGTCACTTTCGTAGGTGGAGCGCGGGTACGGTATGGTTGAGAAGGAGGCACTCGCGTGCGTGTATGGTGTCAAAAAGATGCACCAATATGTTTTCGGAGCCAAATTTGCTTTAGAAACTGACCACAAACCCCTCACGTCCCTACTATGCGAGAGCAAGGCAATCAACGCCAACGCATTGGCGCGCATTGGTGGGCACTCATGCTGGCGGCTTACGACTATACGATAAGGCACAGACCAGGCACAGACAACTGTGCCGATGCACTTAGCAGGCTACCCCTGGCAACCACAGAAGGGTCCGACGAACAAGACTGTGAGATGGTCATGGCAATCAATGCCTTTGAATCCACAGGTTCACCCATGATGTCTCGCCAAATCAGAGCCTGGACGACCGCACGAAGATGCGTTTTACCCGGTGACTGGGCAGAGGCTCGCGATGCCTGCCCCAAGGAGGTCAAACCCTTCCATAGGCACATGCATGAACTCTCACGACAGGCAGACTGCCTGATGTGGGGCAGCCGAGTAGTTATGCCCTTACAAGGCAGGGAGGCGTTTGTCTGGGAGCTTCATCGTGAGCACCCGGGGATCGTCCTTATGAAGGCCATAGCCAGATCTCATTGACGCGGACTTGGAGCTCTGCGTCCGACGGTCCACCATTTGTGCCCAATTCAGTAATGCCCCCAGGAAGGCCCCCCTCAGCCTCTGGCCCACCAAACCGTGGTCGCGGGTGCATGTAGACTATGTGGGCCCATTCATGGGCAAAATGTTCCTCATAGTCGTTGATGCATTTTCAAAATGGATCGAGTGCACCATTTTAAACTCGAGCACCACCTCCACCACTGTGGAGAGCCTTCGAATCATGTTTGCAACGCACGACATTCCTGACATATTGGTCAGTGATAATGGTCCGTGCTTCACCAGCGCAGAATTTCACGAGTTTATAGTTGACCACGGTATAAATCACATTAAGACGGCACCTTTCAAGCCGGCTTCCAATGGCCAGGTGGAGCGAGCAGTGCAGATCATTAAACAAGGCATGCTCAGAATCCAAGGTCCCACGCTGCAGAGCCGCCTGTTGCGACTGCTGCTGGCATACAGATCTCGTCCACATTCGTTGAACAGGGCTCCCCCCGCGCAACTATCGATGAAACGAATCTTAAAGACCAGGCTCTCGTTAATCCTCCCAGATATGCTTAAAATTGTTGAGGCTAAGCGTCAAAAGCTAACTGAGTACCATGACCAATAATTGAGGGGGAGGTGGAATGAGATAGGGGACAAAGTGTTTGTGCTCAACTATGGCCGGGGTTCAAAACGGCTTGCAGGGACAGTAACAGACAAAGAGGGAAACAGGCTACTGGTTGTACAAATGGACAATGGCCAAACCTGCCGGAGGCATGTAGACCAAGTAAAAAGTAGATTCACTGATAACACTGAAGAACCACAGGCAGACTACAATATGGAACTCACACCACACCTGGTGGACAGACAGATGGAACAACCTGAGGAAAGGGCAGACTCAACAGATAGCCCAGGCGAGATACCAGCAATCACACCGAACAAAACAGACAGCCCAGGCGAGATACCAGCAATCACACCGAACGAAAAACAGGCACCAAGGCAAACAACTGAACCACAACTCAGACGCTCCACGCGAGAGCGCAGACCACCTGAGAGACTGAATCTATAAAGGCAATAAGACCTTGGGTTAGGGTGATGTCATGTATCTCACATTACTGTATATAACTGTATCTTACCATGCTATACATGAATGTAACTGGATATGACTTGTAAAAATAAGCATACCTTACCACCAGGGGTGTACTTGCAGGAGACACTCCATACCTGTCCCACTTTGGTATATAAAGGGAGGTCTCAGCACTGGAGAGCTGGAATTAAAGGTGCAGGTCCTGAGTGACCTTGACTTCAGCATGTGTCTCGTGTAAGTCAGTACATTAGAGTCAGGACTTAACAATATCTCCAAGTTTGCAGATGAGACTAAGCTGGGTGGCAGTGTGAGCTATGAGGAGGACACTAAAATGCTGCAGGGTGATTTGAACAGGTTAGGTGAGTGGGCAAATGCATGGCAGATGCAGTATAATGTGGATAAATGTGAGGTAATCCACTTTGGGAGAAAAAACACGAAGGCAGAATATTATCTGAATGGCGGGAGATTAGGAAAAGGGAAGGTGCAGCGAGACCTGGGTGTCATGGTACATCAGTCATTGAGAGTTGGCATGCAGGTACAGCAGGCGGTGAAGAAGACAAATGGTATGTTGGCCTTCATAGCTAGGGGATTTGTGTATAAGAGCAGGGAGTTCTTTCTGCAGTTTTAGAGGGCTTTGGTGAGGCCTCACCTGGAATATTGTGTTCAGTTTTGGCCTCCTAATCTGAGGAAGGACATTCTTGCTATTGAGGGAGTGCAGCGAAGTATCACCAGACTGACTCCCGGGATGGCAGGACTGACATATGAGGAGAGATTGGATCGACTGGGCCTGTATTCACTAGAGTTTAGAAGGATGAGAGGGGATCTCATAGAAACATATAAAATTCTGACAGGACTGGACAGGTTAGATGTGGGAAGAATGTTCCCGATGTTGGGGAAGTCCAGAACCAGAGGACACAGTCTAAGGATAAGGGGTAAGCCATTTAGGACTGAGATGAGGAGAAACTCTTCACTCAGAGAGTTGTTAACCTATGGAATTCCCTACCGCACAGAGTTGTTGATGCCAGTTCATTAGATATATTCAAGAGAGAGTTAGATATGGCCCTTATGGCTAAAGGGATCAAGGAGAGAAAGCAGGAAAGGGGTACTGAGGTGAATGATCAGTCATGATCTTATTGAATGGTGGTGCGGGCTCGAAGGGCCGAATGGCCTACTCCTGCACCTATTTCCTATGTAACATATAAAGGCCATGTCATTCTAAAAAAGCATTTCACCCAACTTCCTGTACAGAACCCCAGAGTAGATCAGACTCTGTACTGTGCTGTATTTTATGTATAATCTCTTAACTACAGAACATAATATTAATTAACTTAATTTGGTTGAATGTAGGCAGTGATTGCCAGTGAGTTTGCCAATCGCTTTAGTTACTGGCATTAGGGGGAGCTATAGCTTCATTTGCTGTGAACACTGACTGTACATATCCTGATAACCTGTAGCTACCCAGTAGAGTTCCACTTACAGTTTTTCAGCCTCTTCCTACATTATACTTCCCACAGTGGTAATGTTGTCCCCTGCCTTCTCCATCATCTCCTCCTCTCCTGAAGGCAATGACTACTATTTATTTGAGACAGGTCCTGCCACTTATTTGACCATAATAGGCATCACAGCTGAACCATCCTCATTTTATATGTATCTTGCTTTCACCAAACTCCTCGCCTGGCAGAAACAGCATGTTGAATATTTCATGATGAAGCTGACATTGATTACTGATCTCGTCTCCCAGCCCCATGTCCAGTTGTGTCTAATCTATGACCATCATTGGGAGTGGGTCTGAGGGAACAGGCTGGGTACAGTGGTGCTGGGATCACTGGACTCTTGGCTCTGCACACACTGTCCCTACACTGAGCTGAACTCACACCGTAATGTGAGTCTAGCTCATCACTGGCCCCATTACTGTCCGCTCCACCAGCGGACTGCTCATTTTCCAGGCGCGACAGAGAAAAAAATTGGTCAGAGATCTATTACAAGGAATCTCTGGCCCTTTATGTTGCCCTCTGAATCCTGGAGTCTCCAGGGGTGGAAATGTCTGTCTCCCCAATAACAGATTTTAATCAAGTGCAGGGGCAGGGAAAGGGCAGGTGGGAGGAAAGAACAAAAGGGATCACCTCTCATTTACTGACATAGAAACATAGAAAATAGGTGCAGGAGTAGGCCATTCGACCCTTCAAGCATGCACCACCATTCAATATGATCATGGCTGATCATGGAACTTCAGTACCCCATTCCTGCTTTCTCTACCTACCACTTGATCCCTTTAGTCGTAAGGGCCACATCTAACTCCCTTTTGAATATATCTAACGAACTGGCCTCAACAACTTTCTGTGGTAGAGAATTCCCCAGGTTCACAATTCTCTGAGTGAAGAAGTTTCTCCTCATCTCAGTCCTAAATGGCTTACCCCTTATCCTTAGACTGTGACCCCTGATTCTGGACTTCCCCAACATCGGGAACATTCTTCCTGCATCTAACCTGTCCAATCCCGTCAGAATTTTACATGTTTCTCTGAGATCCCCTCTCATTCTTCTAAATTCCAGTGACTATAAGCCGAGTCAATCCAATCTTTCTTCATATGTCTGTCCTGCGCTCCCTCAATAGCAAGAATGTCCTTCCTCAGATTAGGAGACCAAAACTGCAGACAATATTCAAGGTGTTGCCTCACCAAGGCCCTGTACAACTGCAGTAAGACCTTCCTGCTCCTATACTCAAATCCTCTCGCTATGAAAGCCAACATGCCATTTTCCTTCTTCACCGCCTGCTGTACCTGCATGCTAACTTTCAATGACTGATGTACCATGACACCCAGGTCTCGTTTCACCTCCCCTTTTCCTAATCTGCCACCATTCAGATAATATTCTGCCTTCTTGTTATTGCCTCCAAATTGGATAACCTCACATTATACTGCATCTGCCATGCATTTGCCCACTCACCTAACCTGTCCAAGTCACCTGCAGCCTCTTAGCATCCTCCTCACAGCTCACATTTTTTATTTTGTACCATATCTGGACTAGATGTGCGAGTGATCACAGGCTGGCAGCTAAATTCTTGCTCGGTGCAATTTGGTTGGCAGTGTTTCTTCTTAAATGAAACCCTGTGGCTAAATTGTAGAGTTTGAGGATCAGAAATTGGGCTACTTACCACCACCAGTTTGTGCCACAATCCTAGTTTAAAAAAAGGACGCAGCTATTTGCATTACAAAATGCTCTGATTGGCTCTCCATGATCACATGACCTGATTACTGATTGGTCCCCTTAGAGGATAAGACACACCCAGAATGGGTAATTGGAACCGCTCAGCCCAAGTTCTGAGTGACTTTGCAAAGTGTCATTCTGACTTCAGACTCCAGACAGGATAGAGATCCCCATCCCACCACAAGTTCCTGACAACCCCAGCCCAAATTCATTACCCCTGACCCCCAGCCCAAGTTCTTGACACCCTCAGCCCAATTTCATGCCCCCTCCAGCCGAAGTTTCTGACCCCACCAGCCCAAGTTCCTTTCCCCTCCCCCCCCGCCACCCCATTAGCCCAAGTTGCTGACACCCCCAGCCCAAGTTTCTGACTCAATCCCGGCTAAAGTTCCTGCCCCATCCCAGCCCAAGTTCCTGACCATACCCCCGCCCCACCATAGATGTGCTAACAGGTTTATTGGGTATGAAGTGAATAGTGACAATGGCGTGACTTCCGGATTTTATCCATCCAATGATGTCCCTTGTCACACATGCACCGAGCTTTCCGAGAAATCGGGTGTGGGTGTAAAGAGGGTTGGATGAATGTGACCCATCTTCCCTGTTCCCACTCTCCTCTCCGATCCCCTCTATTGCTTCCCCTCTCTCAACCCTAGTCTCTGCCTCTGTCTCTCTTTCACTCCCCCCCACAGAGTCCCTCTCACCACCCGCCATCTCTCTCTCACTCCCTCCTCAGTCCTTCTCTCTCCGCCCCATGCTGACCTCTCTCTCTCTCTCTCCCACTGACCTCTCCCACCTGTCTCCCTCCCTTCTCCCTCCCAGTCTCTCTGCCCACCCCTCAGTGTCTATCCCCCACCCCACTATCTCTCTCTCTCTCTCTTCCCCCCCAGTCTCTTTCTCCACACACCTCCATCCACCCAGTCTCCCCCTCCCCCCCAGTCTCTCTCTCTTTCTCTCTCGTCTCAGTCTCTCCCTCTCCCCCTCAGTTTCTCTCTCTCACTCTCTTTCCAGTCTCTCTCTCTCACTCTCTTTCCAGTCTCTCTCCCTCACTCTCTCCCCCTCTCTCTCCCTCACTCTCCCCAGTCTCTTTCTCTCACTCTCAGGTCATCTCCCTCCAAAACAGATATACCACTTTGGATATTGTTGGGGGAGATGGCTCACCGGGGAAGGCAGCAGCAGCCAAGTTCATGGCACTGTGGGTGGCTCTGCTGCACAGAAGGGCAGGACAAAGAGTGGGAGCGCTATAGTGGTGGGGAATTCTATTGTAAGGGGGATAGATAGACGTTTCTGTGGCCGCAACCAAGACTCCAGGATGGTATGTTGCCTCCCTGGTGCAAGGGTCAAGGATGTCTCGGAGCAGCTGCAGGGCATTCTGGAGCGGGAAGGTGAACAGCCAGTTGTCGTGGTGCATATAGGTACCAATGATATAGGTAAAAAGCGGGATGAGGTCCTACAAGATGAATTTAGGGAGCTAGGAGTTAAATTAAAAAATAGGACCTCAAAGATAGTAATCTCAGATTGCTACCAGTGCCACTTGCTAGTCAGAGTAGGAATTGCAGGATAGCTAAGATAAATACGTGGCTTGAGGAGTGGTGCAAGAGGGAGGGATTCAAATTCCTGGGACATTGGAGCCGGTTCTGGGGGAGGTGGGACTAGTACAAACCGGACGGTCTCCAGCTGGACAAGACCGGAACCAATGTCCTGGAGGGAGTGTTTGCTACTGCTGTTGGGAGGGGTTAAACTAATATGGCAGGGTGATGGGAACCTATGCAGGGAGACAGAGGGAAATAAAATGGGGGCAGAAGCAAAAGATAGAAAGGAGAATAGTAAAAGTGGAGGGCAGAGAAACCCAAGGCAAAGAACAAAAAGGGCCACATTACAGCAAAATTCTAAAGGGACAAAGAGTGCTAAAAAGACAAGTCTGAAGGCTCTGTGTCTCAATGCGAGGAGTATTCGTTAATAAGGTGGATGAATTAACTGCGCAGGCAGCTATTAACGATTATGATATAATTGGGATTATGGAGACATGGCTCCAGGGTGACCAAGACTGGGAACTCAACATCCAGGGGTATTCAACATTTAGAAAGGATAGACAGAAAGGAAAAGGAGGTGGGGTAGCGTTGCTGGTTAAAGAGGAAATTAACGCAATAGTAAGAAAGGACATTAGCTTGGGTGATATGAAATCTGTATGGGTAGAGCTGCGGAATGCCAAAGGGCAGAAAACGCTAGTGGGCGTTGTGCACAGACCACCAAACAGTAGTAGTGAGGTTGGGGATGGAATCAAACAGGAAATTAGGGATGCGTGCAATAAAGGTACATCAGTTAGCTTGGGTGACTTTAATCTACATATAGATTGCGCTAACCAAGCTGGTAGCAATGCGGTGGAGGAGGATTTCCTGGAGTGTATTAGCGATGGCTTTCTAGACCAATATGTCGAGGAACCAACTAGAGAGCTGGCCATCCGAGACTGGGTGTTGTGTAATGAGAGAGGAGTAATTAGCAATCTTGTTGTGCAAGGCCCCCTGGGGAAGAGTGACCATAATATGGTAGAATTCTTTATTAAGATGGAAAGTGACAGTGTTAATTCAGAGACTAGGGTCCTGAACGTAAGCAAAGGTAACTTCGATGGTATAAGACGTGAATTAGCTGGATAGACTGGAAAATGATACTTAAAGGGTTGGCAGTGGATAGGCAATGGCAGACATTAATAGATTACATGGATGAACTTCAACAATTGTACATCCTTGTCTGGAGTAAAAATAAAACAGGAAAGGTAGCTCAATCGTGGCTAACGAGGGAAATTAAGGATAGTGTTAAATCCAAGGAAGAGGCATATAAATTGGCCAGAAAAAGCAGCAAACCTGAAGACTGGGAGAAATTTAGAATTCAGCAGAGGAGGACAAAGGAGGGGGAAAATAGGAGGGGGAAAATAGAGTATGAGAGGAAGCTTGCAGGGAACATAAAAACTGACTGCAAAAGCTTCTATAGATACGTGAAGAGAAAAATATTAGTGAAGACCAACGTAGGTCCTTTGCAGTCAGAATCAGGTGAATTTATAATGAGGAACAAGGAAATGGCAGACCAATTCAACAAATACTTCTCACTAAGGAAAACACAAAAAACCTTCCGGAAATACTCGGGGTTCGAGGGTCTATCGAAAAGGAGGAACTGAAGGAAATCCTTATTAGTCAGGAAATTGTGCTTTGGAAATTGATGGGATTGAAGGCCGATAAATCCCCAAGGCCTGATTGGGATGCATCCCAGAATACTTAAGGAAGTGGCCCTAGAAATAGTGGATGCATTGGTGATCATTTTCCAACATTTTATTGACTCTGCATCAGTTCCTATGGATTGGAGGGTAGCTAATATAACACCACTTTTTAAAATAGGAGAGAGAAAACAAGGAATTATAGATTGGTTAGCCTGACATCGGTGGTCTGGAAAATGTTGGAATCAATTATTAAAGATGAAATAGCAGCGCATTTGGAAAGCAGTGACAGGACGGTTCTAGTCAGCATGGATTAAAAAAGGGAAATCATGCTTGAAAATCTCCTCGAATTTTTTGAGGATGTAACTAGTAGAGTGGACAAGGGAGAACCAGTGGATGTGGTGTATTTGGACTTTCAAAAGGCTTTTGACAAGGTCCCACACAAGAGATTGGTGTGCAAAATTAAAGCACATGATAGTGGGGATAATGTACTGACGTGGAGAAGAGAACTGGTTGGCAGACAGGAAGCAGAGAGTCAGAATAAACGGGTCCTTTTCAGAATGGCAGGCAGTGACCAGTGGGGCGCCGCAGGGTTCAGTGCTGGGACCCCAGCTATTTACAATATACATCAATGATTTAGATGAAGGAATTGAATATACTATCTCGAAGTTTGCAGATGACACTAAGCTGGGTGGCGGTGTAAGCTGTGAGGAGGATGCTAAGAGGCTGCAGGGTGACTTGGACAGGTTAGGTGAATGGGCAAATGCATGGCAGATGCAGTATAATGTGGATAAATGTGTGGTTATCCACTTTGGTGGCAAAAAAACGGAAAACAGATTATCTGAATGGTGACAGATTAGGAAAAGGGAAGGTGCAACGAGACCTGGGTGTCATGATATATCAGTCATTGACGTTTGGCATGCAGGTACAACAGGCGGTGAAGAAGGCAAATGGCATGTTGGCCTTCATAGCTCGAGTATAGGAACAGGGAGGTCTTACTGCAGTTGCACAGAGCCTTGGTGAGGTCACACCTGGAATATTGTGTTCAGTTTTGATGATCTAATGTGAGGAAGGACGTTCTTGCTATTGAGGGAGTACAGCAAAGGTTCCCCAGATTGAGTCCAGGGATGGCAGGACTGACATATGAGGAGAGACTGGATCAACTGGGATTGTATCCACTGGAGTTTAGAAGAATGAGAGAGGATCTCATCAAAACATATAAAGTTCTGACGAGATTGGGCAGATTAGAGGCAGGAAGAATGTTCCCGTTGCTGGGGAGTTCCAGAACCAGGGGTCACAGTCTAAGAATAAGAGGCAAGTCATTTAGGACTGAGATGAGGAGAAACTTCTTCACTAAGAGAATGGTTAACCTGTGGAATTCTCTGCCGCAGAAAGTTGTTGAGGCCAGTTCATTAGATATATTCAAAAGGGAGTTAGATATGGCCCTTACAGCCAAAAGGAACAAAGGGTATGGAGAGAAAGCAGGAAAGGGGTACTGAGGTTGAACCATCAGCCATGATCTTATTTAATGGCGGTGCAGTCTCGAAGGGCTGAATGGCTTGCTCCTGAACCTAATTTCTATGTTTCTCACTCTCCAGTCTCTCACTCTCTGTCGCTCTCTCCCCAGTCTCTTGCTCACTCACCAGTCTCGTCCCCGTCCCGCCCCAGTCCCGCCTTCGCCCTCGTACCAGTCCTGCCCTCGCCCCAGTCCCGCCCTCGCCCTCTCCCCAGTCCCGCCCTCGCTCCAGTCCTGCACTCGCCCCAGCCCCGCCCTCGCACCAGCCCCACCGTCGTCCCAGCCCCGCCCTCGCCCCAGTCTCGCCCTCTCCCCAGTCCTGCCCTCTCCCCAGTCCCGCCCTCTCCCCAGTCCCGCCCTCTCCCCAGTCCCACCCTCGCCCCAGTCCCGCCCTCTCCCCAGTCCCACCCTCGCCCTCTCCCCACCCTCGCCCTCTCCCCACCCTCGCCCTCTCCCCAGTCCCGCCCTCTCCCCAGTCCCGCCCTCGCCCCAGTCCCGCCCTCGCCCCAGTCCCGCCCTCGTCCCAGTCCCGCCCTCGTGCCAGTCCCGCCCTCTCCCCAGTCCCGCCCTCTCCCCAGTCCTGCCCTCGCCCTCTTCCCAGTCCGGCCCTCGCCCCAGTCCCGTCCTCGCCCCAGTCCCGCCCTCGTCCCAATCCCGCCCTCGCCCCAGTCCCGCCCTCTCCCCAGTCCCGCCCTCTCCCCAGTCCCGCCCTTGCCCCAGTCCCGCCCTCTCCCTAGTCCTGGCCTCGCCCTCTCCCCAGCCCCGCCCTCTCCTCAGTCCTGCCTTCGCCCTCTCCCCAGCCCCGCCCTCTCCCCAGTCCTGCCCTCTCCCCAGTCCTGCCCTCGCCCCAGTCCTGCCTCGCCCTCTCCCCAGCCACGCCCTCTCCCCAGCCCCGCCCTCTCCCCAGTCCTGCCCTCTCCCCAGCCACGCCCTCTCCCCAGCCCCGCCCTCTCCCCAGTCCTGCCCTCTCCCCAGTCCTGCCCTCGCCCCAGTCCTGCCCTCGCCCCAGTCCTGCCCTCGCCCCAGTCCCGCCCTCGCACCAGTCCCGCCCTCTCCCATGCCCTGCCCTCGCCCTCTCCCCAGCCCCGCCCTCTCCCCAGTCCTGCCCTCTCCCCAGCCCCGCCCTCTCCCCAGTCCCGCCCTCGCCCTCTCCCTAGTCCCGCACTCTCCCCAGTCCTGCACTCGCCCTCTCCCCAGCCCCGCCCTCTCCCCAGTCCTGCCCTCTCCCCAGCCCCGCCCTCTACCCAGTCCGGCCCTCGCCCTCTCCCTCGTCCCGCCCTCTCCCCAGTCCTGCCCTCGTCCTCTCCCCAGTCCCGCCCTCTCCCCAGTCCTGCCCTCGCCCTCTCCCCAGTCCTGCCCTCGTCCCAGTCCCGCCCTCGTCCCAGTCCCACCCTCGCCCCAGTCCCGCCCTCTCCCCAGTCCCGCCCTCGCCCCAGTCCCGCCCTCGCCCCAGTCCCGTCCTCTCCCCAGTCCCGCCCTCGCCCCAGTCCCGCCCTCTCCCCAGTCCTGCCCTCGCCCTCTCCCCAGTCCTGCTCTCTCCCCAGTCCTGCGCTCGCCCTCGTCCCAGTCCCACCCTCTCCCCAGTCCCGCCCTCGCCCCAGTCCCGCCCTCACCCCAGTCCTGCCCTCTCCCCAGTCCTGCCCTCGCCCCAGTCCCGCCCTCTCCCCAGTCCCGCCCTCTCCCCAGTCCCGCCCTCGCCCCAGTCCCGCCCTCGCCCCAGCCCCGCCCTCGCACCAGCCCCACCATCGTCCCAGCCCCGCCCTCGCCCCAGTCCTGCCCTCTCCCCAGTCCTGCCCTCGCCCCAGCCCCGCCCTCGCACCAGCCCCACCGTCGTCCAAGCATCGCCCTCGCCCTAGTCCTGCCCTCTCCCCAGTCCCGCCCTCGCCCCAGTCCCGCCCTCTCCCCAGTCCCGCCCTCTCCCCAGTCCCGCCCTCGCCCCAGTGCCGCCCTCGCCCCAGACCCGCCCTCGCCCTCTCCCCAGTCCCGCCCTCTCCCCAGTCCCGCCCTCGCTCCAGTCCTGCCCTCGCCCCAGCCCCGCCCTCGCACCAGCTCCACCGTCGTCCCAGCCCCGCCCTCGCCCCAGTCCTGCCCTCTCCCCAGTCCTGCCCTCGCCCCAGTCCTGCCTCGCCCTCTCCCCAGCCACGTCCTCTCCCCAGCCCTGCCCTCTCCCCAGTCCTGCCCTCTCCCCAGTCCTGCCCTCGCCCCAGTCCTGCCCTCGCCCCAGTCCCGCCCTCTCCCCAGTCCCGCCCTCGCCCTCTCCCTAGTCCCGCCCTCTCCCCAGTCCTGCCCTCGCCCTCTCCCCAGTCCTGCCCTCGTCCCAGTCCCGCCCTCGTCCCAGTCCCACCCTCGCCCCAGTCCCGCCCTCTCCCCAGTCCCGCCCTCGCCCCAGTCCCGCCCTCGCCCCAGTCCCGCCCTCTCCCCAGTCCTGCCCTCTCCACAGTCCCGCCCTCGCCCCAGTCCCGCCCTCTCCCCAGTCCCGCCCTCGCCCCAGTCCCGCCCTCGCCCCAGTCCCGCCCTCTCCCCAGTCCTGCCCTCTCCGCAGTCCCGCCCTTTCCCCAGTCCTGCCCTCGCCCTCTCCCCAGTCCTGCTCTCTTCCCAGTCCTGCCCTCGCCCTCGTCCCAGTCCCACCCTCTCCCCAGTCCCGCCCTGGCCCAGTCCCGCCCTCTCCCCAGTCCCGCCCTCTCCCCAGTCCCGCCCTCGCCCCAGTCCCGCCCTCGCCCCAGTCCCGCCCTCGCCCTCTCCCCAGTCCCGCCCTCGCCCCAGTCCCGCCCTCGCCCCAGTCCCGCCCTCGCCCTCTCCCCAGTCCTGCCCTCGCCCCAGTCCCGCCCTCGCCCTCTCCCAAGTCCCGCCCTCGCCCCAGCCCCGCCCTCGCCCCAGCCCCGTCCTCGCCCCAGTCCCGCCCTCGCCCTCTCCCCAGTCTCGCTCTCGCCCGCTCCCCAGTCTCGCTCTCGCCCGCTCCCCAGTCCTGCTCTCGCCCGCTCCCCAGTCTCGCTCTCGCCCGCTCCCCAGTCTCGCTCTCGGCAGCTCCCCAGTCTCGCTCTCGCCCGCACCCCAGTCTCGCTCTCGCCCGCTCCCTAGTCTCGCTCTCGCCCGCTCCCCAGTCTCGCTCTCGGCAGCTCCCCAGTCTCGCTCTCGCCCGCTCCCCAGTCTCGCTCTCTCCCGCTCCCCAGTCTCGCTCTCGGCCGCTCCCCAGTCTCGCTCTCGCCCGCTCCCCAGTCTCGCTCTCGCGCTCTCTCCCCAGTCTCGCTCGCGCTCTCTCCCCAATCTCGCTCTCTCTCTCGCTCTCTCCACAATCATTCTCGCTCTCTCTCTCGCGCACTCTCCCCAATCTCTCTCTCTCGCGCGCTCTCCCCAGTCTCTCTCTCTCTCTCTCTCTCTCTCTCTCTCTCTCTCTCGCACGCACGCTCTCCCCAGTCTCTCTCTCGTGCGCTCTCCCCAGTCTCTCTCTCTCGCGCGCGCGCGCTCTCCCCAGTCTCTCTCTCTCTCTCGCGCGCGCTCTCCCCAGTCTCTCTCGTGCGCTCTCCCCAGTCTCTCTCTCTCTCGCGCGCGCGCGCTCTCCCCAGTCTCTCTCTCTCTCTGTCGCGCGCTCTCCCCAGACTCTCTCTCTCTCGCTCTCCCCAGTCTCTCTCTCGCGCGCTCTCCCTAGTCTCTCTCTCTCTCTTGCGCGCGCTCTCCCCAGTCTCTCTCTCGCGCGCTCTCCCCAGTCTCTCTCTCTCTCTCGTGCGCTCTCCCCAGTCTCTCTCTCGCGCGCTCTCCCCAGTCTCTCTCTCACTCGCTCTCCCCAGTCTCTCTCTCACTCGCTCTCCCCAGTCTCTCTCTCTCGCGCGCTCTCCCTAGTCTCTCTCTCGCACGCTCTCCCCAGTCTCTCTCTCGCGCGCTCTCCCCAGTCTCTCTCTCACTCGCTCTCCCCAGTCTCTCTCTCGCGCGCTCTCCCCAGTCTCTCTCTCTCTCGCGCGCTCTCCCCAGTCTCTCTCTCGCATGCTCACCCCAGTCTCTCTCTCTCTCGCGCGCTCTCCCCAGTCTCTCTCTCGCGCGCTCTCCCCAGTCTCTCTCTCACTCGCTCTCCCCAGTCTATCTCTCTCTCGCGTGCTCTCCCCAGTCTCTCTCTCGCGCGCTCTCCCCAGTCTCTCTCTCACTCGCTCTCCCCAGTCTCTCTCTCTCTCGCGCGCTCTCCCCAGTCTCTCTCTCGCGCGCTCTCCCCAGTCTCTCTCTCACTCGCTCTCCCCAGTCTCTCTCTCACGCGCTCTCCCCAGTCTCTCTCTCTCTCTCGCGTGCTCTCCCCAGTCTCTCTCTCGCGCGCTCACCCCAGTCTCTCTCTCTCTCGCGCGCTCTCCCCAGTCTCCCTTTCGCGCTCTCCCCAGTCTCTCTCTCACTCGCTCTCCCCAGTCTCTCTCTCGCGCGCTCTCCCCAGTCGCTCTCTCTCTCTCGCGCGCTCTCCCCAGTCTCTCTCTCGCATGCTCACCCCAGTCTCTCTCTCTCTCGCGCGCTCTCCCCAGTCTCTCTCTCGCGCGCTCTCCCCAGTCTCTCTCTCACTCGCTCTCCCCAGTCTATCTCTCTCTCGCGTGCTCTCCCCAGTCTCTCTCTCGCGCGCTCTCCCCAGTCTCTCTCTCACTCGCTCTCCCCAGTCTCTCTCTCTCTCGCGCGCTCTCCCCAGTCTCTCTCTCGCGCGCTCTCCCCAGTCTCTCTCTCACTCGCTCTCCCCAGTCTCTCTCTCACGCGCTCTCCCCAGTCTCTCTCTCTCTCGCGCGCGCTCTCCCCAGTCTCTCTCGTGCGCTCTCCCCAGTCTCTCTCTCTCTCGCGCGCGCGCGCTCTCCCCAGTCTCTCTCTCTCTGTCGCGCGCTCTCCCCAGACTCTCTCTCTCTCGCTCTCCCCAGTCTCTCTCTCGTGCGCTCTCCCTAGTCTCTCTCTCTCTCTTGCGCGCGCTCACCCCAGTCTCTCTCTCGCGCGCTCTCCCCAGTCTCTCTCTCTCTCTCGTGCGCTCTCCCCAGTCTCTCTCTCGCGCGCTCTCCCCAGTCTCTCTCTCACTCGCTCTCCCCAGTCTCTCTCTCACTCGCTCTCCCCAGTCTCTCTCTCTCGCGCGCTCTCCCTAGTCTCTCTCTCGCACGCTCTCCCCAGTCTCTCTCTCGCGCGCTCTCCCCAGTCTCTCTCTCACTCGCTCTCCCCGGTCTCTCTCTCGCGCGCTCTCCCCAGTCTCTCTCTCGCATGCTCACCCCAGTCTCTCTCTCTCTCGCGCGCTCTCCCCAGTCTCTCTCTCGCGCGCTCTCCCCAGTCTCTCTCTCACTCGCTCTCCCCAGTCTATCTCTCTCTCGCGTGCTCTCCCCAGTCTCTCTCTCGCGCGCTCTCCCCAGTCTCTCTCTCACTCGCTCTCCCCAGTCTCTCTCTCTCTCGCGCGCTCTCCCCAGTCTCTCTCTCGCGCGCTCTCCCCAGTCTCTCTCTCACTCGCTCTCCCCAGTCTCTCTCTCACGCGCTCTCCCCAGTCTCTCTCTCTCTCTCGCGTGCTCTCCCCAGTCTCTCTCTCGCGCGCTCACCCCAGTCTCTCTCTCTCTCGCGCGCTCTCCCCAGTCTCCCTTTCGCGCTCTCCCCAGTCTCTCTCTCTCTCGCTCTCCCCAGTCTCCCTCTCGTGCTCTCCCCAGTCTCTCTCTCTCGCTTTCCCCATTCTCTCTCTCGCGCTCTCCCCAGTCTCTCTCGCTCTCATGCGCTCTCCCCAGTCTCTCACTCTCTCTCTCTCTTTCTCTCTCGCTCTCCCCAGTCTCTCTCACTTGCGCGCTCTCTCCAGTCTCTCACGCTCTCCCCCTCACCCCAGTCTCTCTCTCTCTCTCTCTCTCGCTCTCCCCAGTCTCGCTCTCTCTCTCTCGCTCTCCCCAGTCTTGCTCTCTCGCTCTCCCCAGTCTCGCTCTCTCGCTCTCCCCAGTCTCGCTCTATCGCTCTCTCTCTCGCGTGCTCTCCCCAGTCTCTCTCTCTCGCGCGCTCTCTCCCCAGTCAGTCTCTCTTGCTCTCTCTCTCTCTCTCTCCCCCGCTCTCCCCAGTCTCTCTCTCTCTCGTGCTCTCCCCAGTGTTTCTCTCGAGCTCTCTCCCTTTGCCCAGTCTCTCTCTCGCTCTCACTCTCCCCAGTCTTGCTCTCTCGCTCTCCCCAGTCTCGCTCTTTCGCTCGCGCCCTCTCCCCAGTCTCGCTCGGCGCTCACGCCCTCTCCCCAGTCTCGCTCGCGCACTCACACCAGTCTCGCTCGCGCCCTCGCCCCAGTCTCGCTCGGCGCTCGCGCCCTCTCCCCAGTCTCGCTCGGCGCTCGCGCCCTCTCCCCAGTCTCGCTCGCGCCCTCTCCCCAGTCTCGCTCGCGCCCTCTCCCCAGTCTCGCTCGCGCACTCACCCCAGTCTCGCTCGCGCACTCACCCCAGTCTCGCTCGCGCCCTCGCCCCAGTCTCGCTCGGCGCTCGCGCCCTCTCCCCAGTCTCGCTCGCGCACTCACGTCAGTCTCGCTCGCGCCCTCGCCCCGGTCTCGCTCGGCGCTCACGCCCTCTCCCCAGTCTCGCTCGCGCACTCACCCCAGTCTCGCTCGGCGCTCGCGCCCTCTCCCCAGTCTCGCTCGCGCACTCACCCCAGTCTCGCTCGCGCACTCACCCCAGTCTCGCTCGTGCCCTCGCCCCAGTCTCGCTCGGCGCTCGCGCGCTCTCCCCAGTCTCGCTCGCGCCCTCTCCCCAGTCTCGCCTGGCGCTCGCGTGCTCTCCCCAGTCTCGCTCGGCGCTCGCGCCCTCTCCCCAGTCTCGCTCGCGCACTCACCCCAGTCTCGCGCGCGCCCTCTCCCCAATCTCGCTCGCGCCCTCTCCCCAGTCTCGCTCAGCGCCTGCGCCCTTTCCCCAGTCTCGCTCGCGCACTCACCCCAGTCTCGCTCGCGCCCTCTCCCCAGTCTCGCTCGCGCACTCACCCCAGTCTCGCTCGCGCCCTCTCCCCAGTCTCGCTCGGCGCTCGCGCCCTCTCCCCAGTCTGGCTCGTGCCCTCGCCCCAGTCCCGCCCTCTCCCCAGTCCTGCCCTCTGCACAGTCCCGCCCTCGCCCCAGTCCCGCCCTCTCCCCAGTCCCGCCCTCGCCCCAGTCCTGCCCTCGCCCCAGTCCCGCCCTCTCCCCAGTCCTGCCCTCTCCCCAGTCCCGCCCTTTCCCCAGTCCTGCCCTCGCCCTCTCCCCAGTCCTGCTCTCTCCCTCGTCCCAGTCCCACTCTCTCCCCAGTCCCGCCCTGGCCCAGTCCCGCCCTCTCCCCAGTCCCGCCCTCTCCCCAGTCCCGCCCTCGCCCCAGTCCCGCCCTCGCCCTCTCCCCAGTCCCGCCCTCGCCCCAGTCCCGCCCTCGCCCCAGTCCCGCCCTCGCCCTCTCCCCAGTCCTGCCCTCGCCCCAGTCCCGCCCTTGCCCCAGTCCCGCCCTCGCCCTCTCCCCAGTCCCGCCCTCGCCCTCTCCCCAGTCCCGCCCTCGCCCGAGCCCCGCCCTCGCCTCAGCCCCGTCCTCGCTCCAGACCCGCCCTCGACCTCTCCCCAGTCTCGCTCTCGCCCTCTCCCCAGTCCTGCTCTCGCTCTCGCCCGCTCCCCAGTCTCGCTCTCGCCCGCTCCCCAGTCTCGCTCTCGGCAGCTCCCCAGTCTCGCTCTCGCCCGCTCCCTAGTCTCGCTCTCGCCCTCTCCCCAGTCTCGCTCTCACCCGCTCCCCAGTCTCGCTCTCGCCCGCTCCCCAGTCTCGCTCTCACCCGCTCCCCAGTCTCACTCTCGCCCGCTCCCCAGTCTCGCTCTCGCCCGCTCCCTAGTCTCGCTCTCGCCCGCTCCCCAGTCTCGCTCTCGCGCTCTCTCCCCAGTCTCGCTCGCGCTCTCTCCCCAATCTCGCTCTCTCTCTCGCTCTCTCCACAATCATTCTCGCTCTCTCTCTCGCGCACTCTCCCCAATCTCTCTCTCTCGCGCGCTCTCCCCAGTCTCTCTCTCTCTCTCTCTCTCTCTCTCTCTCTCTCTCTCGCACGCACGCTCTCCCCAGTCTCTCTCTCGTGCGCTCTCCCCAGTCTCTCTCTCTCTCGCGCGCGCGCTCTCCCCAGTCTCTCTCTCTCTCTCGCGCGCGCTCTCCCCAGTCTCTCTCGTGCGCTCTCCTCAGTCTCTCTCTCTCTCGCGCGCGCGCGCTCTCCCCAGTCTCTCTCTCTCTCTGTCGCGCGCTCTCCCCAGACTCTCTCTCTCTCGCTCTCCCCAGTCTCTCTCTCGTGCGCTCTCCCTAGTCTCTCTCTCTCTCTTGCGCGCGCTCTCCCCAGTCTCTCTCTCGCGCGCTCTCCCCAGTCTCTCTCTCTCTCTCGTGCGCTCTCCCCAGTCTCTCTCTCGCGCGCTCTCCCCAGTCTCTCTCTCACTCGCTCTCCCCAGTCTCTCTCTCACTCGCTCTCCCCAGTCTCTCTCTCTCGCGCGCTCTCCCTAGTCTCTCTCTCGCACGCTCTCCCCAGTCTCTCTCTCGCGCGCTCTCCCCAGTCTCTCTCTCACTCGCTCTCCCCAGTCTCTCTCTCACGCGCTCTCCCCAGTCTCTCTCTCTCTCTCGCGTGCTCTCCCCAGTCTCTCTCTCGCGCGCTCACCCCAGTCTCTCTCTCTCTCGCGCGCTCTCCCCAGTCTCCCTTTCGCGCTCTCCCCAGTCTCTCTCTCACTCGCTCTCCCCAGTCTCTCTCTCGCGCGCTCTCCCCAGTCGCTCTCTCTCTCTCGCGCGCTCTCCCCAGTCTCTCTCTCGCATGCTCACCCCAGTCTCTCTCTCTCTCGCGCGCTCTCCCCAGTCTCTCTCTCGCGCGCTCTCCCCAGTCTCTCTCTCACTCGCTCTCCCCAGTCTATCTCTCTCTCGCGTGCTCTCCCCAGTCTCTCTCTCGCGCGCTCTCCCCAGTCTCTCTCTCACTCGCTCTCCCCAGTCTCTCTCTCTCTCGCGCGCTCTCCCCAGTCTCTCTCTCGCGCGCTCTCCCCAGTCTCTCTCTCACTCGCTCTCCCCAGTCTCTCTCTCACGCGCTCTCCCCAGTCTCTCTCTCTCTCGCGCGCGCTCTCCCCAGTCTCTCTCGTGCGCTCTCCCCAGTCTCTCTCTCTCTCGCGCGCGCGCGCTCTCCCAGTCTCTCTCTCTCTGTCGCGCGCTCTCCCCAGACTCTCTCTCTCTCGCTCTCCCCAGTCTCTCTCTCGTGCGCTCTCCCTAGTCTCTCTCTCTCTCTTGCGCGCGCTCACCCCAGTCTCTCTCTCGCGCGCTCTCCCCAGTCTCTCTCTCTCTCTCGTGCGCTCTCCCCAGTCTCTCTCTCGCGCGCTCTCCCCAGTCTCTCTCTCACTCGCTCTCCCCAGTCTCTCTCTCACTCGCTCTCCCCAGTCTCTCTCTCTCGCGCGCTCTCCCTAGTCTCTCTCTCGCACGCTCTCCCCAGTCTCTCTCTCGCGCGCTCTCCCCAGTCTCTCTCTCACTCGCTCTCCCCGGTCTCTCTCTCGCGCGCTCTCCCCAGTCTCTCTCTCGCATGCTCACCCCAGTCTCTCTCTCTCGCGCGCTCTCCCCAGTCTCTCTCTCGCGCGCTCTCCCCAGTCTCTCTCTCACTCGCTCTCCCCAGTCTATCTCTCTCTCGCGTGCTCTCCCCAGTCTCTCTCTCGCGCGCTCTCCCCAGTCTCTCTCTCACTCGCTCTCCCCAGTCTCTCTCTCTCTCGCGCGCTCTCCCCAGTCTCTCTCTCGCGCGCTCTCCCCAGTCTCTCTCTCACTCGCTCTCCCCAGTCTCTCTCTCACGCGCTCTCCCCAGTCTCTCTCTCTCTCTCGCGTGCTCTCCCCAGTCTCTCTCTCGCGCGCTCACCCCAGTCTCTCTCTCTCTCGCGCGCTCTCCCCAGTCTCCCTTTCGCGCTCTCCCCAGTCTCTCTCTCTCTCGCTCTCCCCAGTCTCCCTCTCGTGCTCTCCCCAGTCTCTCTCTCTCGCTTTCCCCATTCTCTCTCTCGCGCTCTCCCCAGTCTCTCTCGCTCTCATGCGCTCTCCCCAGTCTCTCTCTCTCTCTCTCTCTTTCTCTCTCGCTCTCCCCAGTCTCTCTCACTTGCGCGCTCTCTCCAGTCTCTCACGCTCTCCCCCTCACCCCAGTCTCTCTCTCTCTCTCTCTCTCGCTCTCCCCAGTCTCGCTCTCTCTCTCTCGCTCTCCCCAGTCTTGCTCTCTCGCTCTCCCCAGTCTCGCTCTCTCGCTCTCCCCAGTCTCGCTCTATCGCTCTCTCTCTCGCGTGCTCTCCCCAGTCTCTCTCTCTCGCGCGCTCTCTCCCCAGTCAGTCTCTCTTGCTCTCTCTCTCTCTCTCTCCCCCGCTCTCCCCAGTCTCTCTCTCTCGTGCTCTCCCAGTGTTTCTCTCGAGCTCTCTCCCTTTGCCCAGTCTCTCTCTCGCTCTCACTCTCCCCAGTCTTGCTCTCTCGCTCTCCCCAGTCTCGCTCTTTCGCTCGCGCCCCTCTCCCCAGTCTCGCTCGGCGCTCACGCCCTCTCCCCAGTCTCGCTCGCGCACTCACACCAGTCTCGCTCGCGCCCTCGCCCCAGTCTCGCTCGGCGCTCGCGCCCTCTCCCCAGTCTCGCTCGGCGCTCGCGCCCTCTCCCCAGTCTCGCTCGCGCCCTCTCCCCAGTCTCGCTCGCGCCCTCTCCCCAGTCTCGCTCGCGCACTCACCCCAGTCTCGCTCGCGCACTCACCCCAGTCTCGCTCGCGCCCTCGCCCCAGTCTCGCTCGGCGCTCGCGCCCTCTCCCCAGTCTCGCTCGCGCACTCACGTCAGTCTCGCTCGCGCCCTCGCCCCGGTCTCGCTCGGCGCTCACGCCCTCTCCCCAGTCTCGCTCGCGCACTCACCCAGTCTCGCTCGGCGCTCGCGCCCTCTCCCCAGTCTCGCTCGCGCACTCACCCCAGTCTCGCTCGCGCACTCACCCCAGTCTCGCTCGTGCCCTCGCCCCAGTCTCGCTCGGCGCTCGCGCGCTCTCCCCAGTCTCGCTCGCGCCCTCTCCCCAGTCTCGCCTGGCGCTCGCGTGCTCTCCCCAGTCTCGCTCGGCGCTCGCGCCCTCTCCCCAGTCTCGCTCGCGCACTCACCCCAGTCTCGCGCGCGCCCTCTCCCCAATCTCGCTCGCGCCCTCTCCCCAGTCTCGCTCAGCGCCTGCGCCCTTTCCCCAGTCTCGCTCGCGCACTCACCCCAGTCTCGCTCGCGCCCTCTCCCCAGTCTCGCTCGCGCACTCACCCCAGTCTCGCTCGCGCCCTCTCCCCAGTCTCGCTCGGCGCTCGCGCCCTCTCCCCAGTCTGGCTCGTGCCCTCGCCCCAGTCCCGCCCTCTCCCCAGTCCTGCCCTCTGCACAGTCCCGCCCTCGCCCCAGTCCCGCCCTCTCCCCAGTCCCGCCCTCGCCCCAGTCCTGCCCTCGCCCCAGTCCCGCCCTCTCCCCAGTCCTGCCCTCTCCCCAGTCCCGCCCTTTCCCC